>NC_090757.1:56713054-56758054 GCF_036898095.1 Palaemon carinicauda | reverse complement strand
CTCGTGACCCCAGTGAGATGCTGGACAGGCTTTTATGTAACATAGACAAAGGCAATGGATAGTAGCAGTGATGTATTTAAGTAAAGTTAAATGGGAATCTTCACCTTCAAAGCACTAAGTTAAAGAAGCGTTCACTCGCTTTTACCAACTTAAATATACCTACAGTAGGTTACACTCTTTAACATCTCGGGTACAACTAACCCACACTAAATTCTTGGTTGGTGTAAAGAAAAATCTTCAAATAATGTGGTTAAAGATACCAATGTCTGCAATCTATTCTAATTTCCTTATTACAGTAAAGAAGAGAACCAGAGTAGCTCAGTAGTATTTATTCAATTGGCAAAATTGATAAATGAAATATTATCCACAATTTACAACACATAACAATGAAATTAATAAACTGTATGAACACGTGGGATTAATCATCTAACAGAATAAATAAAGTCAAAATCATATGGTAAATAACTTATGCGGTAGGCTACTGTGACGTTCAAACACGTGGTCAGTGACCTCACACATTTAGCAACAAATAAAACACTAATACATTAAATTCCACGTATGCAACCAGAAAAATGTAATGCCAGAACGTTACTTGAAATTAACTTAAGAGACAAATGGAAACTTATCTGAAGGGGGAATGGCCATTAATTCAACTCTCAAAATCCTTGATCCTGGACGCCCGTGTCCAGAGAATGGCAGTCTTAGATTCTACCTCACTAGGCCTACTGCAGTGGTTTAGCGGAGTCAATGGCCCCTTCCAACTCGCCCCTGGCTTTGATCAGGGGTTTCTGCAGGACTTGCTGCTTCTCCTCAATATTTGTGATCTCTCAAGGCTTCTACTTGTTCTTGTCCTTTGTGGAATCCAGATCCGTCAATGTACAATGGGACAGGCGAGTGGGACTACAAATTTGACTTGGGAACAATTGACCCACCTAGCAGTAACATGCTGTGGCCTGGAACTTTTTGGGGTGGAGTTCAGGGTGTCAGCGTCCGGCTTGATGACTCAACAACCGCGCATCTTAGTGCGTAGGCCAATGGTCTTGAGATGCCATCTCTAATTTAGGACAGGCTTGAAACACTTGTGGTTTGGGAGTTTTAAGCAATATGCTTATTTAGAATACAAGGAGAAATCTTGCAACTCCAGGGGACAATAGATGATCCTAGCCTTAAACAACTGGCGTACAAAATAAAAACTAAAACTAAAAGGTAATTAGCAAGTCGGGCTTACGTGTGTGGACAAACATACCTCCTAGACTAGCAGACTTGAGTTGTAGTAGAGAGAAATTTAAAGTACTTAAATACTTAAGGGAAAATAATGAATACAAACATATTTATCTCCAGGCACTCGCTTGAGGAAAAATCATCACTCACATTTTCCCTGCCGTGACGTCACGAACAATAACAAAGTCTACATAAAATAAACTGTGAAGAAGAAGAGTAGTGAAGAAAATTCTTCACAATATATATATATAATCATCATCATCTCCTCCTACGCCCATTGACGCAAAGGGCCTCAGTTAGATTTTGCCAGTCATCTCAATCTTGAGCTTTTAAATCGATACTTCTCCAATTGTCCTCTCCTACTTCACGCTTCATAGTCCTCAGCCATGTAGGTTGTGGTCTTTCAACTTTTTTAGTGCTTTTTGGAGCCTAGTTGTAAGTTTGGTGAACTAGTCTCTCTTGTGGAGTGCGAAGAGCATGACCTAAATACTCCATCTGCCCCTCACTATGATCTCATCCACATATGGCACTCGAGTAATCTCTCTTATAGTTTCATTTCTAATCCTATCCTGCCATTTAACTCCCAACATTCTTCGGAGGGCTTTGTCCTCAAATCTACAAAATCTGTTGGACGTTGTTTCATTGTTATACCACGACTCATGTCCACACAGTAATACCGATCTCACTAAACTGACAATAGCCTGATTTTTATGTATAATTTCAGGCGATTTGATTTCCAAATTTTATTAAACCTAGCTATTATCTGATTTGCTTTTTTCAATCTTTCATTAAACTCCAATTCTAAAGACTCTGTATTAGAGATCATAGTTCCTAAATATTTAAATGATTTTACCTCATTAATCCTTTCTTCCTCCAATGATATTTCATAGTACATATTCCGTTCTCATTATCTCTGTCTTTCTTCTATTCATCTCGAGCCCAACCTCCTGAGATATTTCACGCATTCTGGTAAGCAATGCAAATCCTCTGGTTTTCTGTTAATAAGGGCAGCATCATCAGCATACTCTAGGTCAGCTAATTTCCTATTACCAATCTAGTCCAACCCTTCTCCACCATCTCCAAGTGTTCTACGCACTACAAAATCCATGAGGAGGATAAACAACAAAGCTGACAACACATTCCCTTGAAGTACTCCACTGTTCACTGGAAATTCATTTGATAGGACTCCACTAACATTAACTTTGCACTTACTATGCTCATGAACAGACTTAATCAAATTTACACATTTAAGAGGAATTCCATAATAACGCAGAACTCTCCACAAAATTGGCTGGCGCACACTATCCAAGGCTTTTTCAGAGTTCACAAATGTCATCAACAGTGGATTCCTATATTCTACACATTGCTGTACAACTTGTCTTAAAATGAAAATTTGGTCAGTACAACTTCTACCTCTTCTAAATCCTTCTTGTTCATCTCTCAGCTTTTCATCAATCTTTCTCTCTAGCCTTGTAGAATAAGCATACCATATATTTTCATGATAACTGACGTAAGTGTGATGCCTCTGTAAATTTTGCAATTCGTCAAATCTCCTTTTTTTGCTATTTTCACCAACACTCCTAACTCCCATTCATAAGGTTTTGCCTCTTCATGCCTCATTCTACAAAATAATCTTGTAAGTATTCTGGGAGTCACTTCATTTTTGTTTAATATCAAACCAGGAGTTACTCCACCATATCCAGGGGCTTTCCATCTCTTTAGTTTTTTAAGAATAGCTTTGACTTCAAACACACTGAATTCATTCATTGGCACATCAAGGTCTTCCTCAGCTTTAGGTATATCAATCATATTGTTCCCTTCATATTTCCTATTCAGGACCTCACCAAAGTGTACCATATAAAGTTGTTTTTTTTATCTTCGCATGTTATAACAGATCCATCTCTCTTTCGGATGGGTATATGCCTCTTCTTCTTTGCCCCCGTGGAGATTTCATTGATAATTCTATGAGCAATTCTCACACCATAGCCACTCCCTGAATTCATAGCTTTGTCAGCCTCATCTTCTTTCCTGTCTCAATATTCTCTCCAGTCATTCCTGGCTTTTTTTCTGACTTCACTATCAACACTGGAATACTTAGCATGCTCTACCTTGTAATTTTCATTACTTCCTCGAAAACTTTCAACAGTAAATTTCTGTCTCTGCCTCATTTATATAGTATCCCACATATCATTTAATATCCATGGCTTGTTCCTTGTAACTAAATGGCCCAAAACTTCCCTACCAATTGACTGATATATGTTCTTAATATCACACCATCCTTCATTAACTGTCTGCTCCTCTTCTCTTAAAGTGTTTAAAACTGCAAATCGATTCCTACATTCAATTGTAAAGGTTTCTCTCTGTACTCATCATCCAGAAGCTTAGTTGTATCAAACCAAGGTATTCTATCTACTTTTTTGTTGGGTGCTCTCAGTTTTAATTTCATTGTGGCCACGAGGAGCTGGTGATCACTACCAATACCTGCATCTCTATAACTTCTCACATTTCTTAGTCCTACTTCTCTCTTTATTAATGGCTATGTGATCTACTGTGATTTTTGTGATTGCAACATGGTGAAGTCCATGTATATTCCGTCACCCTCATAAACTAACTGCCTAAGTAATTTTCTTCACTTGTTGGGAAATCAAGATAAAACCTTCTCATTTCCTAATTCTTTATATCATTGTCTTGAGCTTCAATTCACAAATTCTTAACGGAAGAATTTGTGATTTAGAATTTGTTAATTGAAGCCCAACACAATGATATAAAGAATTAGGAAATGAGAAGTTTGTTTATATTTCCCAACAAGTGGAGAAAATGACTTAGGCAGTTAGTTTATGAGGGTGACGATTTGTGGATGCCCTTGTGCTTGAAAAGTGTACCTCTAATAACAAGATTTTTTGCTAAAGAAAAACTTGTAAAATGGCTTCCATTTTCATTTGCAACTTCGCCAAGTCTCTCAACACCCATTACATTCTCTATACCTTGATTAATCTTTCCAACTTTAGCATTGAAGTCACCAATCACATATTTCCTATATCGCTCTTGGATCTCATTTATTACACTGCAGATCTTCATAGTATTCATCTTTCATTTCTTCAGGGGCATCATTTGTTGGTGCATAACGCACTATAATGCTCATATTGCACTGCTTTGATTTAAACTTTGCAAGTAACAATGTGCTATTTACAGCTTTTCACTCAATGTCTTTTCTGCTCTTGGTGTCATCATCATTCCTACCCCTTCTCTTCCAATTCCATTACTTCTTCCTGAAGAGAAATATGTATTGCCTTGATCTAAGATTTCCTTACAACGCGTTTCACTTAGGACCAAGATATCCAAATTATACTGCATAAATTCATTCTCCACTTGCAGTAACTTCTCAATCTGATTCATGATTTTAACATTAAAATTACTAATTTTCAATTTTTCTTTAGTATTTATAAACCGGGAGATTCTTAGCATCCCCCTACGCCCGAGACTGGTGGCAATTCTGTCATTTTGGCTTTCCATAGACTGACTAAATCCATAGAGGATTCATGGGTTAGATACATCAAAGGATAGCCAGTTCCTTGTGATGCGCAGGGCCTATCTAACTAGGGCAAGTGACCCCTGCCGGTCCATACTAATTCCAGTAAGATCATCCGCCAAACATCGAGGGTATAAGCCGGAGAGACAGCTTGTCAATCGCCTTAAAGCCAATCCGTCATCCTGCTGCCAGTGACTTCCAGATTTAGAGGGGCATTTACTCCACATGCAAAGTTCATGTTACTTCACCAGGTTGCTCATCCGCTTATATAACCGTTGGCAAACATTGTTTGCTAAGCCATACCAGCTAGCACGGTATATATATATATATATATATATATATATATATATATATATATATATATATATATATATATATATATATATATATATATATATATATATATACATATTCATACACACATAGAACAACAACAAATGCAATCGTTCATAGTCCACAGCAGGACAAAGACCTCAGATATGTCTATACATACCTGGGGATTGGCAAATTTTCATCACCACGCTGGTCAGTGCGGAATAGTGATGATGGTAGATTTTTGTGTGCTCGCTCACAACACACCGACCTAGTATGGGTAGTCCTGGCTAGTACAGCATTTCTGATCATGGCAATACGCATACCAAGTCATCACGTTAAGATATTCCCACTCAGAAAGGTATATATATATATATATATATATATATATATATATATATATATATATATGTATATATATATACATATATATATATATATATATATATATATATACATGTGTGTATATGTGTGTGTATAACTCATTGGAACACGTGATATCCATTGACTTCATAATTGTGTATTTAAAGTAGGCGAAATTGGCAAGGACCAAACACCCAGTTTCTCCTTCCCTGTGGTATTTTTACATTTCATTATCTTAAATGGACACCAGGCTCCTCTCAGAGTTCTTTTGCTCTCTCTGCAGAAGCTTTCACACGACACCAAAATCCAAACAACACCTGACGGCTATTGCAGATCAGACAGGTAATGGACAACGAAGGAGAGAAGGTGTGCGTTTGGAAAGGTTAGTTGTGAGAAGGACTAAGCTTCCAGCTCTGTCAGGATTTTATATGAAAGCTCGCATTTACCACTTGGATTTTTATATTCCCATTCGAGTCCATAGCAATTATTGCCTTGTTGCCCTGACCCTACTTGGGAGGTGAGGGGTCATTGATTGTGATGGTCTACTGGAAACGTACCTACCTGACATTGGGTTCGAGACCAAGTTAAGCTCTATAGTTTCTTGAAGTGTTGGCGACCTATTGGTCTACCTTCTGAGGCAGACCCACCCAAGCTTGATAGTATCTTGAAGTGTTTTTGACTTATAGGTCTACCTGCTGAGTTTTCAGTTGCCTTTGTTTGGGTGTCATTGGTCCTAGCTTGGGGGATAGGGCCTTGGGCATTGCTCATATAGATATGATATCGGTGTCCCGGGGATTGTCCAGCTAGCCAAGGCTTTTTCGCTGTCTTTGCATCTGTTATTCATCGGCGTCCCTTAAACCTTTATTTTATTCACGTATTTTATTTGTGTATTTAAGAGATGTATAGCTAGCTCGTAAGGTGGGTCCCACTCACGTAGGATTATGTAACTGAATGAAAATTACAGGTCCTATATTTTGCTTCAGTTCCTATATTTTGATTTAGTTCTGTATATGTAATTTTATGTTGTTTTAAAGAAATGAATATTATTTCATATAGTTTTGTTATGAAGTCTTATATAAGCTTGCTAAAAGGTATGCTGTATGACACACACGAGGTATAAATGCTAGCGATTGCATCATGTTTTCACGTGGTTGGAAGTTGCATGAAGGTTCTATAACTATACTTAACCTTTTTTTTTAATGTTATGAGAGAAGGTGGGCGGAGTTAGCCGAGTATGTTGCCATCGTCAGGCGATGAATAGAACCCTACTTCGAACTGCCAAGTTGGCAACCTGATGTCGCGAGAGACCGCCCGAACCATGTGCACACGCATCAAGAATGCATTGCTGGAACTCTTTGCTGGAAGATTCCAAAATGTATTAGGATGCATATATGGGGCCTAGCAATGCATAGGAGAGAGAGATCCAGCCTTACATTCTGAATGAGCCAACGTCGACAATCCTCTCACTAGCACCTCTCTTCAGCCATAGTATATTCTCTTCAATGTATAACCTGTATAGTGCCTGTTAAACATTGATATTATTGTGTGTTTAATTTGAAATAACTGAAGTGTATCTGTAAGTACAGTTTATATTGTAAAACTATATATATATATATATATATATATATATATATATATATATATATATATATATTTATATTTATATTTGTGACTGGCCCTGTGTGATTTAGTTGAAAAGTGAAGTGCATTTATTTTTGCTCAACCGTTCTGTAACTTTGTGTGAGCTCAAAAGAGGTAAGAGTAACAGTTACGTATATGTAAGTGTAATTATAGTTTATTTACTATAGTGTTAAAGCGTCAACTTTTTTCATTGTCAAAATTGAATATTTTCATAAATGAATTTCTAGTGAAACAAGTGATTATATTATTCTTGAAGTGTCATTTTGTCCAAAGTCTAAGGTCTAGTTCAGATTTAAATTTTGATTGGTTTATTTTTGGTATTATTTTTTAATTTTTATTTTTTTAGAATATATATATACACACACACACACACACACACACACACACATATATATATATATATATATATATATATATATATTTGTAAAGTTTGTACTATTTCGATCATCAATAATTAATCCAGTGACTTGCTGGTACCCCTGACTTTGAACCGAAGTAAGAGGTTGATTTAAGAATAGTCCCCGTTAAAAGTAAAGTAAGCACCCTGTTTTGGTTTTGACTGTAATGTAAAGAGACCTTTAGATATTCAGTCTTCATATATATTAACGTCTGGGAGTTGCGCATTTTTTATTATCAGAGCTAGGAGGTATTCTCTTTTGTATCAGATTATGTAATATGAAGCAGGGGAGTTTTTGAGCTTGGGAATTTACGTAATTGGATATTCGTAATATATATTTTTTGTGCCCAGACCCTGGGATTGACCGAGTCTGTTTTAAATATTGGTGATCGCAGGCCTGTGTTTTAATTAAAGGTTTGACCAGTTTTGTGTTGATAGGATTCTGTGTATTGTTAGGATATATTTGTTGGAGAGGTATAATTTTTTGTAAAGTACAAGATAGCTTAATTAGATATACTGGAGTTTTTGGAAAACCCAATTGCTCAGGCATTGTCGGAAGCTATTGTAACTAAAGCTCAGTGGCTTGCGATTTTAATGGCAAGTGATGGCCAAGCAACTAGCCTAGTGGAATGACTAAAGCCCAAATCAAGTGTCTAGCCTTAGAAGCGTTGATGAACTCAGGAAAGTTGCCAGAAGAAATTATTTGTGTAGTTTGCGACCTTTTGGAGAAGGCTGAAGAAAAATTTGTAGAGAAGCAAGTATCAGATGGCCTACAAACTGAAAAAAAAAAATCTTCTAGCCGTATTTCCATCGTTTGACGTTCCAAGGCCTGACAGTTTTGGCATATCAACCACTAAGCCTGTCCTATAACGAAACGCTTTTTGTATTTTCTATTTTGTTGATGAACCTTTGTTTTTTCCTCTTTTGTTCTTGCGTGCCATCTCTTTATTGGCAACTTGTATGACAAATGTAAGCAACATTCCATAGATCTTATCCAGGCATGTAATGTTGATAGTCCATACATGATGCCATCATTTGATAGGGGTCTCTTTGAAACTTTCTCTGTGTCATTCATTAGTTTAGGTTATGCCCCTCAAAGAAAAGCATTGCATTGAGTTGGTGACAAGGGATAAAGAGGATGCCACTTTTCCATCTATCATTGTAATGCTCACACCATGAATGATGCTAACATAGTTTTTAACTTGAGTTGGTGTTTGCGATGAGGAATTCTGTAAGTGTAGCAATACATGGCTCAGGAACTGGTTCATTAGATTTGCTATAAGTTTCCTGTCTGTTTTCCTGCATTGGTGCCATCAAAATACACATTTTTGGGAGGTATTTGCTTAGCCCTAAATCTTTAAACCTTTACACTAGAATGGAATTTACTTCTAGTAGTTTTGAATGAAAAAATACTTGAAGGCTTCTTATTGTAGAAATGAGTTAATATTGGGCATAATAAGTTCTGTATTCTGTTTTCCATTCATTCTTTTCATGGGGAAACGTAAAACGTCTTAATTAATTAGTATAAGAAGGTTAATATCTTAAGATATGTTATCTTCTATTCACGAGAAATATAACTAAGAAATTTATGAGATATTCAGCTTACTTTTTAAAGGAAAAGAAAGATAATTGAGATCGGGTCTTATGTATAATTTACATAATTTTATCCATGTTAAGATAGCCCATGCTCCTGCTGAAATCATCACGAATATTGAAAAGTATTCAAGTAAAAGTATTTGAAATCTCTCTCTCTCTCTCTCTCTCTCTCTCTCTCTCTCTCTCTCTCTCTCTCTCTCTCTCTAGCAACGAAAAACAATAGTCAAATGACGAACAGTTAATGAAACAAAGGCAGACGAATGAAGGAAATCGAAGTTGGTTGTCAGCGGGAACTATAATGAAATTTCCCTTTGATTTGTTGACAAGTTACAGAAATACCGTTTCTTTGGACGACATAATTGATCACTCGAGGGATGAATTGGATTTCCTGAAAGGAGAAATCTTTTTTCGATTGTTGCATTTGGAATTAAATGAGAAAATGATTAAACGCTGGTTTATTTTAAGGGTCTAGTCAATAAAGAAATAAGTAAATATATATATATATATATATATATATATATATATATATATATATATATATATATATATATATGTACACGCACGCGGAACAACAACAAATGCAAGAGCTTCTAGTCCACAGCAGGACAAAGACCTCAGACATGTCTATACACATCTGGGGTTTGGCAAATTTTCATCACCACTCTGGTCAGTGCGGAATGGTGGTGATGGTAGATTTTTGTGTGCTCGCTCACAACACACCGACCTAGTATGGATGGTCTTGGCTAGTACATCATTTCTGTTCTTGACAATACGCAAATTAATTCATCACGTTAAGGTATTCCCACTCAGAATGGGATATATATATATATATTTATATATGTATATATATATACTGTATATATATATATATATATATATATATATATATATATATATATATATATATATATATATATATATGTAGATATATATTCATATATATATGTATGAATATGTATATATATATATATATATATATATATATATATATATATATATATATATATATATATACACACACATACACACATACATAATCATACATGTGTGTGCGCTAGTGTATTTGTGTGTATATGTCATGGGAACATGTGATAGCACTGAAATATTTCCTTAAAAAAAGAAAAAACAGAAAAATATATCCATAGACATCATACTTGTGTATACACAAGAGGCAAAATTGGCCAGGTTTCACCTTCCCTGTGGTATTTCTATATTCCAATATCATAAATGGACACCAGGCTCCTCTGCGAGTTCTTTTCCTCTCTCTGCAGAAGCTTTCACACGAGACCAAAATCTAAACAACACCTGCAGTTTCTTCTGAATGCTTGGATGAAGAAGCCACTTCAATATTCGTGATAGCTGAGACTATTGTGGAAATGGAATATAGACCTTGTTGGTAATGTTTCCCGAAGCATATTGGACAAAACACATCGGCATCAAGAAGATGGAAAACAAAATTGAATTTCGAAAAATTGCAGGAAAAATACAAGAGTCGATTTGAAGGTCCAATATATTCGGAAAGGGTACAAATGCTTCAAGATTATTTAACTAGAACTTGAGAAAAACACCAGGTGATAGACTTGACTGAAAACAGGACAATAGAAATTGTTGAAAATAAGGATTGACTTGACCACCAACAATTTTATTGTTAGTTTATTTGTAAACAGACTGTTTTCTGACTCTATTTGTAAATGTTTCGAATTTTATAGTCTTATAGTGCAGTGAATATAGGGATATTATGATTTTTTAAAACATAGTGAAGTTTTCAGTAGAATAGCCTTAATAAAATTATGAGTAATATGTAAATCAATGTACACAGAAGCTTTTGGTTGAAATTAATGAACTGAGTATTCCAACTTCCATTTGCACCTTCCACTCTATCTCAGAGTGCGGAACTTTGCTTAAGAGAAATCTTTTAAGGATTTTATGTCTTTTCTGGAGAAGAGAAAAATGTAAGAGCTGCTTTTTTTCAGTGGCTAAAATCCTTTATCTGTTTTGAGTCCTTCCTCCAAGGATGGACTCTAATACAGATAAAGGATATCATTTCACTGTTAGCCTTGAAATATTGTTGAATTTAAATGTGAACAATTATGGTCATCCGAAATAAAAAAAAAAAAAAGGTTTATCAAGTCCTTGATTTTATCTCCATTTTGATATTTTGAAGACTGTAAACAATGATTGTGAACTTTGAAGGAAAACGACATTCACTATGGATAGAAGGAGATATGGACTAGAATTTCTGATAAGCCGGACTTTTTACGAAGATAATTTCAGCTTGTATCATCAGTAATAACGATGTTTACTCTAACATTGATGATGGTAGATTATATTCCGCTTATCTTTGTAACAGAATATTTTCAACTAACTAAAAAGAACATCGTTATGGAAGGCAAATTCGGCAGAGGATATTCAACAATTCTTTCATGAAGTTTTAACTTATTATTCAGTTTTTAATCTCTCCTTAATTAGTCGTCCAATTCAGAAGAGGAAATGAGTGTTTCTTTCATTTACGTTTTTTTTTTTATCTTTATTTTTATTTTGAAAATGTAATGAACTTCACTCTGATGTTATGGAAATTTTACATTCGTGTCGGGAGGGGTTTTCAAAAATGATAAGTGATGATTCAATTAATTTCTTTCTCTGCGAAGGATAACGACGACGCACAAAAGGCAAGGAAAGAAAGTTATTATTTTATCTGGTCTTCAAACATTATTCGCAGCAGAGCAGATTTTTGCGAGAAATTGAGGCTCTTGTCTGACTTACCAACTAAATGTTTACTCTACTAAAAATCTCAAATTAAAATGAAGAATCTGAAAAAATCTGCCTTGGATTTTCCTTAACCATATCACTTTTCGTTTATAGCTAGAAAATGTTTAGATGACTCTGTTTGGTGACTGCCTTTATCGTGCTTGCTGAAAATCTTGACTCTCTCTCTCCCTTAAGAATTTGATCTGTTCCTTTTTTTTTCTTTGTTCCTTTTATCATGTTTCTATTAGTCGAGTGCTGAGTAGGCCTCTGAGATTTCCATAGATTAGTCATCAATGTTATATGTTTGAAATATGATGAAATGTATATATAACGATAGATTAAATGAATACAAGAAGCTGTAACTTATGCCAACAAGAACCATGAGGATTCTTTACTTGCGCTTGGAATAGTTAACATTAATCTTGTACAATGTTATTGCCTAGAAAAGGCGGTCTTTATTCTCTTCCAATATATAAGTTGATCACAAACGAATAAATGTCAATAAATCTTAGATACAAAGTCACATCTTGAAAAAAAAAAAACAGTACTAATGTTAATCACTGAGCCCATTAAAGATTTCTGAATATTATATAGGAAATAATATTCTGAAACTTTAATATTATTAAGTAAACTCGAGGCAAAATTAGTAAAGTCAAACGGCGCATAAAACTTTGTCTTTGGGATATTTGTAAGAAATCTAGTAAGAAATTCCATTTTATTTGGTTGTCTTTTTAAAATGTTGCTTTTTGTAATTGAAAGCTCCTTGTTATAACTAGAATGGGACATCTTTTTATACGTGTCTAACAAGTGGTACGTCAATCCATGTAGTTTATTTCCATCGATTATGATATAGAAAATAGAAGTGTGATATATAGTGATATAGATATCATAGAATATTATTCAGGGACACAAATATATCCACAATTACTCCGAAAAAAGAGTGTAAGAGTTGAATGAGACTGGCAGTGACGGCTTTTGCAGATCAGACAGGCAATGGGGCCACGAAGGAGAGAAGGTGTGCGTTTGGAAAGGTTAGTTGTGAGAAGGACTAAGCTTCCAGCTCTGTCAGGATTTTATATGAAAGCTCGCATTTACCACTTGGATTTTTACATTTCCATTCGAGTCCATAGCTTCCCATTTCTCTGCGAAATGGTTCCTTGTCTGGGGAATAAGCCCTCATCAATAAATATAAGGAAACGTGAGCTAAATAGTTTAAGGCTATTTTTCGTCAGACTTATTGTTATATGTTTGCAGGAAATTCTGGTGCTCTCCTTTGCATGGAATTCTTTCTTTTTATATGGATAAAAAGTCTTACTAGATAAATATATAACAATTGATGAGGCTTACAGCATGATGCTGAATAATCCAAGGGTAAATTCATATATGTAATGAAATTGTAGATTACTCTCTATCTCTCTCTCTCTCTCTCTCTCTCTCTCTCTCTCTCTCTCTCTCTCTCTCTCTCTCTAGAACCCACATGGAGGTTAGCTCAAGTCTTGATTGTTTTATAAGTAAACACAACCTTACTGTCGATTTGAAAGGAAATTAAGATAGTTTGAGCCTCCCATTTGTCTACCTCCAGATTCATCAGCAACTGTAGTCTCGTTGCCTTAACCTTACTTGGGAGGCGAGAGGTCATTGATTTTAGTGGTCTATTGGGAACATTCCTGCCTGACATTCACACGATTTGGGGTTCGAGACCCACGCAAAGTCGATAGTTTCTTGAAGTGTTTGCGACCTAAAAGTCTATCTTTTGAGTCATCAGCTGCCTTTGCTTGGCTGTCCACGGTCCTAGAGTAAATGGGCTTAGGCGTTGATCATATAAATATATGGTCAAAGTCCAAGGCATTGTCCTGCTAACTAGTACATTTTCACTGTCCCTTAGCTCTGCCACTCATGAGCGGCTTTTAAACCTATAAATGTCTATATGTTTGTCATTTTGTTACAATGTATTAACATCATTTGTCTTCTTCACTCTTGAGTGATTTTTAAACCTTCAAACGTTGTTATTTTAATGTAAACTATTGTTTGAGTGTTATTGAAATAAAATCAGATCTCCAAGGATTTTGACATTATTCGTTTACATTGTAACATAGGTGTTTCATACACGCTCGTACAATGTAACTATATTGCTTTTTTATCTTCTGCTCTCCCCCGCACTGATAATAAACTCAGTTACATTTGTCTCACCTCTGTCGTCATCTAACAGCCACCTCACTCAATTGGATCTGCTGGAGTACCAGCTCCTTCCCACCTTTCCCCTCACTGCTGTACCCTACGGTTTGACGATGCCGGCCTCCGACCCTGACTCTTCTATCCTTGCCATATCCATGAAATTAGCACCCTTCACAAGAACAGAGGCATTAGGCTAGTTTCAGTGTGTTCAGGTTCAGTTTTGCATCAAGGGCGTGACTCGCTGAAGCACCAAAGCAGACTATGTCCTCACGGCGATCTCCTAGGACACTTTCCTGTAAACCTCCTATTGGCTTTGTGACCAAGGGGACACCCCAATAGTGTACAACGCCTTCAAATATACCTCTTGGAGCAGTACTCACCATCCCCAGCCTCTTGTACTGCCAAGCTTTTTCAGCTATCTCAGCAAGTGTTGGGGGGACCAAAAGGCTTCATTCGCCCCCAAGGAAATGACCAGTCTCGTTCGCCTGCAACCTGCCACAGACGGTTCTCCTCGGGAAGTGAACCTACTTCGTAATCTTTGGTATGATGCTTACCCGAACCTTTACGTGCCATTGTCCCTGGCACATGAAGGACCTGATGACCAGTCAATGCCCTTATGGACAGCTATTTCACCACTTTCAAGACCTCCATCAATGCTTTCACTCCTGACTAAGAGGACAATTATTCAACATCGACAGAATCGGATGTGAATGTGGTAGGACACAGATACCCACCCTGTGACGTGCCTGAGCGGCGACAAAGCGTCCTACCACTCACATATGCTACCCCACAGTCATGCCCCAACCATCGACCTCTACAGTCACTTACTGATGCTCATTGGCTGCAGTTATGCTGTTGCCACTCCAGATTTGGGGCTGCTGTGAAGGAAAGTGCGAACAGTTGTCAGTGCCCAAAAAACTTGTAAGTACAACATTGCTTGTGGCAGTGTCCTCCCCTATCACTAATCTTTTCTTTTTAAATGATGCAGGTGCGGGCTTGCGATTTTTTGGTAGATAGGGGTGCTTGCCTTTCTCTTTTACCCAGGCTACTCTTTAAGACATGACATAGTCTCAAAGTCTGCTGACATTCGCCTGGTAGCTTTGAATGGATGGATCTATGATCCCCTCCTATGGGTACAAGACACTCACTATCGTTTGGAAGCGCCAGATATCATTGGAAGTTTCTCATTGCTGATGTCACATTGCCAATCATCGGTGCGGGTTTCTTCTCCCATTTCCACCTCCTGCTTGATGTTGCTCATCGACAGTTGGTCAATGCAGACTTGTATTTGTCAAAACCTCTTCAACCCACCCCCTCCTACCTTGCTCTCCACATCAGTGCACCTACAGATGCGTATGCCGACCTTGTCATGTCGTACTTGGAAGTCTTTCTTCCATAACTTCACCAAACGGTTCCCACCAAACATGGTATTAATCATCATATCAAGGTGAAATGTCCTCTTGTATTTGCCACATTCCGGTGTTTTGCAGCCGCTAAACAATCATTCGCTGAAATGGAAGAAATGGCTTTTGCCAAAAGGCCTCAAGCCCATGGTCATCAGCTCTACACATCTTCCTGAAGAAAGATGGCTCCCTGCTCCCTGCGTCCTTGTGGGGATTAGAGGCGTCTGAACTTGCAAACAGAATTGGATCACCACCCCCTCCCAACATCACTGATGTTACCTCCCACTTGCACAAAGTGAAGGTACTCTCCACTCTTGATCAGGATGCCAGAGAACTTCAAATCAGTCAATCAATCTCCATTCTTGACCTCTTGAAGGGGTATTATCAGGTGCCCATGAACCTCGAAGACATCCCCAAGACTGCCATCACAACCCATTCCAAACTTACACATTCAATGACTCCTGTTTTGGCCTTTTTAATGCTGGTGCCATTTTTCAACGCCTCATGGAAGGCATCTTAGTGTACCTCCCCTTCTTTGTATGTTACGTCGATGACTTACTTATGGTCTCTTCCTCAAAAGAAGAACACCTCCATCGCCTACACATTGCTCTTGGCCGCCTGCAACAGAAAGACCTTGTAGTCTGGTAGGACAAATTTACCTTTGGTGCCGATTAAGTTTTGTTCATATTATAATTATTATTTCTAGCTAAACTACAACCCTAGTTGAAAAAGCAATGCTATAAGCTCAAGGGTTCCAACTGGGAAAAATAGCCCAGTGAGGAAAGAAAATAAATAAACGATATGAAAAATAATGAACAATCAAAATAAAATATTTTAAAATCAGTAACATCATCAAAACAGATATTTCATATATAAACTATAAAAAGACTTATGTCAGCCTGTTCAACCTATAAACTTTTGCTGCAAGTTTAAATTTTTAAAGTTCTACAGATTTAACTACCCGAGTAGAAGATCATTCCACAACTTGGTCATAGCCAGAATAAAACGTCTAGAATACTGTGTAGTATTGAGCGTCATGATGGAGAAGGCCTGATTTTTAGGATTAACTGGATGCCTGGTATTACGAACAGTATGGAACTGTGTGGGAAGATGTGAATGTAAAGGATGATCGGAATTATGAAAAATCTTATGCAACATGCATAACGAACTAATTGAACGACAGTGACAGAGATTAATATATAGATCAGAAATAAGAAATTTAATGAACCGTAAGTTCCTCTCCAACAAATTAAGATGAGAATCAGCAGCTGAAAACCAGACAGGAGAAGAGTACTCAAAACAAGGTAGATTGAAAGAATTAAAACCTCTTCAGAATAGATTGATCACTGAAAATCTTAAAAGACTTTCTCATTAAGCCATTTTTTTATGCAATTGAAGAAGACACTGACCTAATGTGTTTTTCAAAAGTAAATTTGCTGTCGAGAATTAGAGCTAAAATCAGAGCTAAAATTTCTACATTATCAATGCTGAGACCCGGATGTTGAGGAGCCACTATCTTATTTTGAGTTTTGTTAGGATTCAATAATTGGCACCATGCACTAATTTTAGCTATATCTCTATGAAATGGTGAATGTGACGAACAACCAAATTCACCATTAGCAATTCACGGTCGAAGATAGAGTAACCAGATTCTGCCTTGGAATGTTTTTTGAAGAATCCAGTGCTCGGGGATAACTACGGACCCCTGCTTGAGGACTGCACCAATAGCAGTGTCACTGGCATCAGTGGAGAGAAGGAGAGGGACATGTCGCAGTGGAAAGGTGATAGTAGTAGCAGTTGATAGGGCATTCCTTGCGTTGCAGAAGGCTACTTCCTGAAGGAGACCCCACTTCAGGGCTTTTGGCTTGTCCTTGAGCGAGGCATAGAGAGGGGCAAGAAAAGCATCCAATCCCTCCCTGAGAAGGTATTAGCTGTTCAGAACTTTCCCATGCCCTCGACCGTCAAAGCATTACAAGAATTCTTCGGCATGATAAACTATTATCACCAGTTCTTGCCAGCCATCACCGCCACTCTTGCCCCCCTGTACGCCTCCCTCAAGGGCAAGCCAAAAGACCAGAAGTTTTAATAATTATAATTAGTGAAATAAATAGTGATGATGAGGGAAGATGATGATGATAGTATTAACAGTAACTGCAATGATATCAATACTTATGATAAAATCAGTAATAGCTACTAGTAATGTGTAATTAAAATAGAACTACTACTACTGGTACTACTCCTTCTACTACTGCTAATACCCATACTATTACTACAAGTAATAAGAATAAATACACCTTTGGCCTTTAAGTAATCATCATAAATAATAATTTTATGTTTTCGAAATTGATCGAGATGCCCTGTTGCTGATGTCCTGTCAAGAAACACATTGGCTGCCATGCACCTGGGGTTGGATTACAACACCTCGTTAGAAGACCAGCAAAAAGATCCAGAGTACCGAGCATGCAGAACATCCTTCTGTTGCGAAGACGTCACCCTTGACGACACCAACACCACCACCCTCTGTGATATCAGTACTGCTAGGCTGTAAGCGTGGATACCTGCAATTATGTGGAGCCAGGTGTTTGATTTCATCAATGGCCTCTCATATCCTTTGTGCCAATCTACTGCACAGCTATTGAAGATGTTCATTTGGAGGGGCATTGCTATGCATGCTAAGGATTGGGTTAGCGCCTTTACTTTGTGACAAGCTTTAAAAGTACATCAACACATGGATTCATGAACGGGCACCTTTCCTTAAGCTCAGCATTGTTTTTCTGACATTCAAATCGATGTAGTAGGTCCCCTACCCACATCACAAGGACAGCATTGCCTGTTTACTGTTATTGACCGCTCCTCTCATTGACCTGAAGCCATCCCCATGCAAACTGCGTCTGCCTCATGTACATTCACCCTACTCTCTGGGGGATTGCAAAATTTGGTATCCCTGAACATATTACATTCATCTTAATCTCATGGGGATTGCAAAATTTGGTATCCCTGAGCATATTACATATACAGGGGTACTGTTTTCACCTCTCAATTGTGGACATCATTAGCGAATCTCCTTGCCATCGCCCTACATCAGAAAACCTCCTACAATCTTGAGCCAACGGAATGATTGAATGTTTTCATTGCGCCCTCAAAACAGCTTTGATGTCCCTCTGCAATGACTCAAACTGGTTTAGCCAGCTTTCCTGGGTTCTCCTTGGACTAAGGACCATTCCTAAAGATGCCCTAAATGTCTGAGCAGCTGACATTGTGTATGGCAACCATGGTTGGTATACGGTACGGTACGGAATGTTTTCCGTTATTCATACCTGGTTAAAAAACCGTACCGTAATTTTGTACCGAATATTCAATCCTTTTTCTATACTGTACAGTACAGGAAAAAATAACGTACTGTAATTCCGTACTTTTATCGTACTATAAGCTATCTCAATCTAATTCATTACAATCCCTTCTTTATGAAAATTTTAGAGTTAACAGGAGCGAGTTAACAAGGGAACGTTATATGTGCATGTGTCTATATTCAGTTTTAATAGTTTTAATAGTGATATAAATCGTGATGATGATGAGGATGATGATGATGATGATATTAACAATAACTGCTATGATATCAATACCTATGATAAAATTAGTAATAGCTACTATTAATGCGTAATTACAATAGAACTTCTACCACTTCTACTCCTCCTTCTACTACTGCTAATACCACTGCTATTACTACAATTAATAAAAATAAATACACACATTTGTTATATAAATAGTTATCATGAATGATATTTCAATGTTTTCGAAATTGACCAAGAATATTCACATGAGGATTCATGAAACCTATTTCCCAAGAAAAATTCATTTGGTGCTTGTAATATAGACCGGGTACCAGGACCACCCTTCAGGATGTTTTCTGCTAACTTTTTTTTTTTAACTCGTATTTCTTAGTAACGTATGTCTTAGGTTATTCCAAGAACATAGCGACCACCCTCAACTCGTGGCTTTTCTCTCATAGGGGGCCAGCAACCCCGTTTCCGCCTCACATAAATCTGCATTAAGCCTAATATGGGCGGTCAAAAATATTCTGACTTATGAATTTTGTTGGGACTATTGCAATATATCAAGAGACATATGTAAAGATTAGAAATTACAATAGTATGATATATATTTGAAAGTAATATAGAATGTACACAGTGAAACCGAAAAAAAAATCTTGATTTTAACATATTTCACTTTGCAAACGAAGTCCTCTCAGGAAAAGATAACTAATTTATAATTTCATATTGCATTATAAATACTTTCTTGTTACATATGCTTTCATTTGAGCCTATGTCGACATTTCTTACAGCCAAAGTTTACGTTATATTGTAATAAATACCAAAACTTCTCTATCTGTTTCAAACTTGTAAATCCAAATAATTAAGTAATGGTTCTTGCTCTTGACAATTTCCAATCTTATTACAAGGAATAAAGTGCCTTTAACTTTTTATAGAAAATTAAAAGGTATTTGTTCATATGTAGATAGAAGTCAATATTAATTATTTTTCTTATTTATTTGTTCATTTATTCACATGTTTATCATGAAAGTTGCCAAAGAGAGTTTTTTTTTTAGCATTGGTCACCACACATTATCAAGCATAAAAATAAATGTGTAGGCGTACAAGCCGCCAACAAAAAGATGATATAATGTGGCATTTGGTAAATACTGTATATTTTACAAAGGTAACAAGGTAAAGGTCTCAGGTAATAGACATCTATTATATCATCCTTCATACTTAATTTCACTTAATTTAGAATGTACCTCAACCAGGAGAATGTGCATTATACACTCTGTTAGGTGACATAAAGTTGAATAAAGGATGTAGCTAACATGCATATAATATATCGTGTGATTGTTCATGTTATGTATGTGGGTATAGAAAGAGAAAGAGATTTTTTTCTTAATGTGTAATATCTGTTTGATCACCTACTTGCATGTGCGTGCATGTAAATTTTTGTAAGTGAAAGAGTGTCTGTGGAAATAAGAGAAAGAAAAATTATCTTTAAGAACAACAGTTTTAAGCATATACATATTAATAGCAATAAGTGCCAGCAAAATCAAGATTTGCCATCTTACAAATACCTCTTTAGTCTTATGAGGGGACAACAAAACAAAATGAAGGTGGCGCATTTCGTAAAAATCAACAGTGATATACTGATAGAACTGAAAGATTTATCAATCAGACTAAGTAAGATCCTTATGCTGTGGTCACCCTTGGGCGATGCGGTTAGATGTGGATTTTAGCTAAATTTTGAGCATATCACCACACATCCCCATTCATCCAGGGTGTGTTTCGCGTTAAATCTTACGGACCGAGATGAGCGTCGTCACGTGTGCGATACATCCCGGGTTGCCACGCTCCGTGACAACACTGGTGAACAGGATGAAACCTGCTCCATTTTTTTCGCCTCGTGTGCAGTAATGGTTGGGCATCTGCGATACAATGCGTGTAAGGAGGTAACACCGCATTATCCGTGTTCTATTCCGCCGTTATTGCTAACCTAATTGCCTCTCAAAACTATATATGCGGTATACCTCCCTATGGGAGATGTGGCAACATGCATCACTGCGCATGCGTTGAGCACTGGTATATAAAGTGTGAGCGGAGGTGCGCCATCTTCACTGTACGGGCCGACCAAGGGAATGGCCCGTGCCAACGAGAACTGTTGGCTATAATCTACAGCAAGTACGCCATCCCTAGTCGCGCTTTGCATCGGAACACTGCGTTGACTAATTATGGTTAAAATCTAGTATTAAGGGATTTTGACGAAGGAAAAATCTATTTCTGGGGAGAGACCTTTGACGCCCGGTGAAAAGAGTCCTTCTTTACACTTTTCTGATATAAATCTTCCAAATATACCAGAGAAAGATAAAAGCATGGAATGCAGAGATTACTACCCTCGCGCGAGCACCTCGTGGGTGTCGTGTATACATCAGGGGCGTGTGAAAACCACTATTCACAGGCTGTCTTCCATTTAGATAATTCCTTCATCAAAGGGATGGGCCGTAACAAAGGCCCCAGAAACCACACTTGGACCACGCCACCGTCATCCAACACGAGCGCCCTCTAGGTCATCCTTCTGCAAGAACATATGGCTTGGCAAGGAAAGTGTGGGTCCGTACAAAAATAACCGTGAAGGGTTTCACCGGGCGTCACAGGTCTCTCCCCAGAAATAGATTTTTCCTTCGTCAAAATCCCTTTTCTGGGTCGACCTGTGATGGCCGGTGAAAATGTACCAGAGAATGCCTTCCAAGCCCAATAAAGTAATAACATAATGAGGAGAATACAAACACCATGTAAGACAATAATATAATATAATAATGTAAGTAAACCTCAAATTACCAACTAGCCAAATGACAGAGGGAACGTAAGGCTAAATAAATATGAAGACAAGGAATCAACTGAGTGTCGAAACGCAAAAGGCATCAAACCTTACATGTCTAAGCATATCTAAACATTAAAGGAACGGTAACTAAAATAACAGTTAAACCAAAGGAATTAAACATGGTAAATATCATAGGGCTAACGAACTACCCAGGAGAGTGGCGAAGTGGTGTGAGTGGCGGGTAGGAGGGAGAAGAGAAGAGATGGAAGAAAGGAAGAAGAAGAGATTAATGGGGAGAGATAAGACTCCCCGCTGCCACCGTCGGGTATTTAAGGGCCTGTAAGTTCTTTAGATAGTGGCGTTTGAAAACCATAGGGGATTTCCAACCCGTATATTTTTTAAAGTCATCAAAGTCCCTGTTCTGGAAGTAATTGATGGAGGTATCTACTGACCGTATATCATGAGCCTGGGGAAATGATTCCGGATTAGTATGTTTAATGAAGTAGAGGATTTGTTGCCTGATACCGTGAATGGAAATAGTACCTCCTTGTTCCCTGATAACCAAGGGGCCAGACGAGCGGGTGGCAGTTCTAGCTAAAAAGGCCCTGAGAGTAGTGACCGGACACAGAGAAAGGATCCTGGGGAAGAAGGATAATCTTCCGAGGGGAGCACCTATTTTGCGGATCCTCATTTTTAGCTAGGAAAGCTTTGTCTGGAGAAAGGAGTACTTTGGCTGAAGGGAGGAAATCTATGTTTTCCGGGTTTCGTGAGAGAGCTGCTAGTTCTGATATTCCAGCACCTGAGGCCAAAGCCGTTAGAAATAAAGTCTTCCTAAGAAGATTGATATAAGAGCAAGATTCATTGTCCGTGTCCGTCGCAAGTTTGAGGACACCGTTCAGAGACCAAGAGACCTTTTGTGGCCGAACCGAAGGTCGAAGCCTAGCACATGCTTTTGGAATAGATGAGAAATAGGAATCAGCTAGGTTAATGTTAAACTCAACAAGGAAGATCTTCTTCAAAGCTGACTTGATGGTGGTTAAAGTACTAGCTGCTAGGCCTTTGTCAAATAGGAACCTCAAGAAAGAGATGGCTAAATTCGGAGACATACGAGTATAGTCTGAACTCTTAGGAAATCTGCTAGTTCTTAACGGCCGAATCATATTGATGAATTGTCGAGTCCCTTTTGTCTGATTCGATGAAGAGAACGTTTTCCGGGTCAATGTTCGCGTCTCTACGAGCTGCAAACTTCATGTAGTCCACAAAGTTAGAGTTTTGGCTATCCTTGAGGAATCTGACACAGTGAGTTTGGATTACTTGGGTCAGTTTGGGGAACGGGATCCGGAAGGGACGGAGTTTCAACTCGAGGAGGAGAGGAAACCAACTGGTCTTTGGCCAGTGAGGTGGTACTAAAGCCACTGCCCCCCGGAAGGAGCGTAGTTTGTGTAAAACTTTCATTAGAAGATTCACTGGGGGAAATAGGTAAATCTTCTTCCAATGGTTCCAATCCAGGGTTAATGCGTCCATGGCATAAGCCTGAGGGTCCAGGGTTGGGGTCACATAACAAGGAAGTTTGTGATTCATCTGAGTTGCGAATAGATCTACCTGGAGGCCCGGAACCAGCCTAAGTATCCACCAGAATGAAATTATGTCTAGAGACCATTCTGACTCCAGTGGTTTCGTCCTGGATAGTGAGTCCGCTCTCACATTCTGGACTCCCGCTAGGTGAGTTGCTGACAGGAACCAGTTCTTTTCTGTTGCCCAGGCGAAGATAGTGACCGGGATCTGATTCAGGTTGAGTGACTTGGATCCGCCTCTGTTGACGCAGTGTACTACGTCTGTGCTGTCTGACACTACTCTGATGTGGGTCGACCTCGGAGGAGAGAGTCTCTTCAGGGTCAAGAACACTGCCATGGCTTCGAGAACATTGATATGGGACTGTTTCATGGCGGGTGACCAAGAGCCCTGAAACATCTGATGTTCGGAGTAATCCCCCCATCCACTTAGAGACGCGTCTGTATGGAATGTCACTTGTGGAGGTGGGAATTGTAGCGGAACCGATTTGGAGAGGTTCTTCGGTTCGGACCATGGGCGTAGTCTCATTTTCAAGACAGAGGGGATCTTCGAGACATTGTCTCTTAAAGGTACTGTAGCTCTCTTTCTCCAAACTCGATTGATGTCTTTGAGTTTGGCTTTTAATAGGAGATCTGTTACTGAAGCGAATTGGAGAAGGCCGAGGATTCTTTCTAAGGCTCTTCGGGACACCTGTTTGTGTTTGAGAAAATTCTTGATCTTGGAAGCTATTTCTCTTACCTTTTTGGAAGGGAGAGACGTGTCTTCGAAAGGTCCCACTGAATGCCTAACCATATTAAGTGGCCTGATGGTTGCAGGCGGGACTTTTGGAGATTGACCCAAAATCCCAGGTTGGCGAGAAATCGAAGTACTTCCGTCGTAGCTCTGTTGCCTTCCATGGCCGACCGGGCCCAAATGAGCCAACCGTCCAGATAAGCAATGATCTGTATCCCTTGGTTCCTGAGTTGTCCTAACACTGTCTCTCCCAGTTTCGTGAATATCCTGGGATCAATGTTGAGGCCGAAGGGCATGACTTTGAATGCAAAGGCTTTCCTGCCTAGGCGGAAACCCAGATAAGGAGAGAAGTTTCGAGCTATTGGCACATGATAATAGGCGTCGGTAAGGTCGATAGAGGTGGTGACGGCCCCACGGGAAAGTAAGGTCCGTACCTGAGAGATAGTCAACATCCGGAACTTGTCGCAGAGAATGTAAGAGTTTAGCTTTGACAAGTCCAGGTCCACTCTCAATGCCGACGAGCCTTTCTTCGGAATTGTGAACAGGCGGCCTTTGAACTTCAGTGATCGAACCCGTTTGATTGCTTTCTTCTTGAGTAACTCTGTGGTGTACTCTTTCAGGATGGGAGTGGGTTTCTGGGAGAAGGTCACTGGTGGAGGAGGAGAACCTTGTGGCCATTTCCACCCCAAACCTTTAGAGATTATGCTATGAGCCCACGGACTGAAGGTCCAATGGTCTCGAAAGTGGTAAAGTCTCCCCCCTACCGGGACCACCTCATTGTGAGGGAGTGAATCGAGGTCCTTTCCTTCCCCGAGCCCCCTTCGTCCTAGGTCCGCCTCGATGGCGGAACTGTCCTCTACCCCTGTACCTTCCTCTCTGGTGTCCACGAAAGGAACCTGAGGGTTCGGAGCTAGGGTTGTATGCAGGCGAGGGCATCCAAACGGGGTTGGGTTGTGTACCTGGGGAATCAGTGAGGTAGACCACCTGTTGAGGCGGATTCGGATGCAGAGACGTCGAAGCAGAGGGAGACTGTGATGACGACTGGGTAACTGACGATTGATGGCAGTGACCCCGGTTCGTCTTGTAAGCGGTAAATCTCTGCTTCTTCTTGAAGAAAGCTTGTTTTTGGGCTTCGACCTTCTTTTTGGCAGTGAGGCCCCGCCTCACCTGCAATTTTGGTTGCACTCGCATCATCTTGTAGAACCTTGTTCACCTCCTCCTGAGGGAAGAGGGTTTTACCCCAGCAGGAGGAAGCTATCAGCCTGTTCGGTTCATGTCTGATAGAGGCCTCAGACAGAATGTATTACCTACAACTAACCCGAGCAGACCATAAAGCGTGTAGGTCGATTTGGTCGGACAGAGATAGGTTCTTCGTGAATATCCGAAACAAGGTCTCAGTGGGATAAAGTGAGGCTAGGGACTACGCGAGGTGGGGTCCGTCTCTTTAAGAGCCGGCATGGCAGAACCTTCTTTGACAGCTTGAATAGTAAGACCTGTCAATTTATCCGTAATAGGCAAGGTAATAATGGGAGCAGTTGTAAATATGGCGTAGGCCCCATTGTGTGAGGTGAGCTTGGAATTAGCGTATCCCCAGACCGACAACGTCCTGGCCCAGACAGCTTGGGTCTGCTCTTTAGGAAATATTACCGTTACCTTCGGTACCTTGTCTAACCTAACCAAGGCATGCTCTTTCAAACGAACGAATCTGTTGAATGGGAATTCTAGTCCCGGAGGATAAATTTTAGGTCTTCTAGAGGGCGGACGCCTATGTCATCCAGAGTTATGGTACCATCTATATATGGAGCATGTAAGGCAAATCTCGATGGGTTGTTTTTATCGAAGGAGGTTATTTCGATGCGTCTGGGGCTGTAGGGGGAGACATCCGAGTTCCTGAACGGATCAGAATCGCCACCATATCTTTGAGCTCTGTTATAGCTCCTTGGCTTGCCCTAGAATGTGTTGTATCTGCTCTTTTACCATATCCCTGATCAGGTCGGCGGGGAAGGAGGGATCCTGAGCACGACCCGCTGACGAAGCCCTGGACTTAGCGGACTTCGTCTTTTAGCAGTCACGGTTTTATGCAAAGTAATATGAACATCAGGATCCTTTGAGAGTCCTAGGACCGGTGACGCAGATAATGGCAAAGCTGAAGGCTCAAAACTCATCTCCACCTACCTGCTCGTTCATGGGTTTGACGTCCAACCCTAGAGAGGACACGTCCCCCTCCAATAAAGCTTCCTCTTCCGTTGCAATGGTTGCGCTAACCACCGCAATTAACGGGGCCGTTGTCTCCGGTGGAACTGCGGCAGTAGTAGAGCCCGGGAACAGTCGAGAGGCCATGTCTCCGTCGAGGAGATAGGGTCCGCCAGATGGAGCATTCCTTCCAAATCTTGACTCCCAAGGGCGGAGAGCCGCTCTTGCAGCCTGGAGAGATTCATCATCATCCTGAAAGAGGGGAGGGGATTAGTGATGAAGGAGAAGACCGTTCTCCTCAATAAGCGATGTATACATATATCAAGAACAAATTAAATCATCGCCAAAGGATACCAAAAGGAACAAATTAGAACCAACTTACATCATCGTTCAGGAGTAGGGAGGACAGCTCGTAGCAGAGCGTGCATGACTCCGGGAACCATACCATGTAGGCGGACCTTCTGTAAAAGAAAGGAGACATAAGTCTGGATGTTCCTTGAGACTCTGGTTAGTGATCCTATTCACAGGCTGGGATCAACCAAAGTATCTATTAAACAATAATATATATGTATATGTATATATTTGCACATGAATATAATATATATGTATATATTTATGCATATATTTGATTATATATATGTATATATATGGATAAATATCCATACAACATCGTGTTCAAGTAGAAATACATTTCTACTTCGTACTTGGGATCAAACGCTAGCCCCTTCTAATGAAAAAGCCAGGTCGAAACCAACCATGCCATGAGAGGCCATTTTACTGGATAACATTAATTATGTGTGCCTAACATGGTTCTATCATTGCTAGCTAGAGCTACAAATTAACATATAACATCAAGTAACCAAGCAACATGTAACTATAAACCTCATCGGTAAAATAATGTTAACCTCGGTTCTGAACGACTGAGTGGTTCTGAACGTCTGAGTGATCTCCGGTGACACCGGAGAACCGGTGACAAAGGTCCGTAATAGTGAAATCGTGAACACCAGCGGTAAGATAATGTTAACCTCAATGCTGAACGTCTGTGTGATCTCCGGTGAAGCCGGAGATTCGGTGAAAAAGGACCGTAATAATGAAATTGTGATTAATCATGAAAAAGGTTCGTGTGCATAAGGCCGAAGCCGGAGTCTGAGTGCCGGGTTTCACCGTTGCACTCCAAATATCTGACTAGTTCCCAACCCAATGAGTAACCATTATAGCGGAGTATAACTCAAGGCGGTGAACGTTCCGAAGAGAACGGAACTTCGGGTGGCGGCATAAAGCGATCCCAAAATAATGACTCATACACTAACGGAACCTATTAATAATGCTAGCTATATTAATAGTAACCGCATCAATAAAACGTAAATACCATCAAACGTAATATCATAAACCCGGAGAAGAAGAGGAGGCAGGGATAACTCGTGAGCGTATAAAACGGAAAACGGGAAATCCACCTCTCCTTACTCGAGATTAAGAAAGAAAACGAGAGAAAGGGTAACTCGTAACTGTAGTAACAGAAACCGAGAACTCCATGCTCACGCTCTCATGGTTACATTATAAAGAACCAAAAGCACACCATAATATGATATAAGAATAATGATAAAATTGTAATAACCAAGAACGAAGAATAACGACAGCGTAACAAATAAATAAAAAGATATAGTCTAAAACAACCACCTTCCCGAGGCGTGTACTTAAACTATAACAAAGGCAAGAATGTTATTCTTCGTTCGTCCAAATTGGACTTGCTAGCAAAAAAATACCATAGTAAAAACAATAATAAAGTAATGATAATAATAATGGTCATAAAACGTAAGTGATATAACCTAGATGACAGAGTACCAGATGGGCAATATTAACTTGAAATACTAGCGAAGCGAACAAACCCAACATAGCTGCCGACACCGAGGAAGGCCAATTCACTCCTAAAATTAAAATCCGCATTACTGGAAAAGCACAAATGCCCGGTACTTAAAAAAGCTGTCAAAACAAACTATGGTACTTAACATTGGTAAAGGTGAAGTAACAGCGTCAGTCATGATGAATTAACGCCCAACACGGGAAAAACACCGAAAGCACAAAGAATACGACTATGCGGGCAAGTCCAAAACAGAAGGATGACCTAGAGGGCGCTCGTGTTGGATGACGGTGGCGTGGTCCAAGTGTGGTTTCTGGGGCCTTTGTTACGGCCCTTCCCTTTAATGAAGGAATTATCTAAATGGAAGACAGCCTGTGAATAGTGGTTTTCACACGCCCCTGATGTATACACGACACCCACGAGGTGCTCGCGCGAGGGTAGTAACCTCTGCATTCTATGCTTTTATCTTTCTCTGGTATATTTGGAAGATTTATATCAGAAAAGTGTAAAGAAGGACTCCTTTTCACCGGCCGTCACAGGTCGACCCAGAAATATTATATCAAATTATAATAAGAACTCTTTTGAACAGATTTGAGAATTATATACCTGAATCTACCACAAAGTGAGTGTGTGAGATAGCCTTCTACTCTATTTTCTTCATCTAAAGATCCTATTCATGAGAGAGAGAGAGAGAGAGAGAGAGAGAGAGAGAGAGAGAGAGAGAGAGAGAGAGAGAGAGAGAAATATCAAGCATGCATGTGTTCATTAAAAATCAATAAATAAATGTACAAAATCCAAGTCGATAAAAAGGGAGAGTTTTGAATTTTGAAGTATTGCAAATCTTGATAAAATTGGATTAAAAAAATGATATGAAAAATATAAACTGTAAATTAAATAGTATACTTTTCCTTCTTTAATTCGAAATAAGTTTCTAAGGACAATTAATTGGTGGTGACTTTTTATATACAGGACTCCTGCGGATGAGGGGAGTCCTGTGGATCAGGCATGCTATGACCCACATCGCATGTATATTGCGTACTCAAAGATCTCTACCGCAAAGTGCCCAACCAATTGAGATGTCACAAGTTGCCCACTGCGATCGCAGTGATCCCATGCACAGTGGTGTATCGTATGGTGATGTATCCCCATGTATCACCCTTATTGCTGTGTGCCTGCGGTGTTCATCTCCCCTGGTTGCCTACTCCGCATTATGAGTCGTGTATACCGTGGAGACCTGCGTTTCGAAAAATATGTGCTGGAATAACGCCTGAAAGCTCCTGGGTATTGAAATTTTCCGGATTTTTCCATATCTCCTCTGATCGCCAAAGCCTACTGCATGTGTGACCCCAGCATTACTAAATGTCATATCAAATATGTCCAATAAAAATTACAATGTTCTCTTTCCAAGTCTTATTTTCTCTTATGTCACAATAAATTTTCACCATTAATACCAAAATGGATCTATAGGTGACTATATAAGACACGACATTCTAAATATGAATGTTATATATATATATATATATATATATATATATATATATATATATTATCTATCTATCTATATATATATATACATATATATATGCATATATATCCCTTTCTGAGTAGGATACTATCGCTAGAGAGTTATGGGGTCTTTTGACCGGCCAGATGGTACTACATTGGATCCTTCTCTCTGGTTACGGTTCGCTTTCCCTTTGCCTACACACATCCACACTGAATAATCTGGCCTATTCTTTACATATTCTCCTCTGTCCTCATACACCGGACAACACAGATTACCAAACATGTCTTCTTCACTCAAGGAGTTACTGCACTAATTGTTCAGTGGCCACTTTCCTCTTGGTAAGGGTAGAAGAGACTCTTTAGCTGTGGTAAGTAGCTCCTCTAGGAGAAGGACACTCCAAAATCAAACCACTGTTCTCTAGTTTTAGGTAGTGCCATAGCCTCTGTACTATGGTCTTCCACTGCCTTGGGTTAGATTTCTCTTGCTTCAGGGTACACTCGTGCACACTATTCTCTCTTATTTCTCTTCCTCTTGTTCAAGTTTTTATAGTTTATATAGGAGATATTTATTTTAATGTTGTTACTCTTAAAATATTCTATTTTCCATTTTTCCTATCCTCACTGGGCTATTTTCCCTCTTGGAGCCTCTGGGCTTATAGCATCCTGCTTTTCTAACTAGGGTTGTAGCTTAGCTAGTAATAATAATAATAATAATAATAATAATAATAATAATAATAATAAAATTTTTATTTATCACCATGATCAGCAAGGCTGTATTAGTCAGGGCCACCCATACTAGGTTGGTTTGTTGTGAACAATCTAACAAAAGTCTCCCACAATCACCAGGCCGCAGTTTGCCAACGTGGTGTTGAAAACTGGCCAAACCTAGACATCAATAAGGACATCCCTGAGGCCTCCCGCAGATATCGAAAAGTGGCTACTGTGACTTTTCTATGGCAAGTATCAATACAAAAAATGGTATGAATGTAGTTCATACAACACCCATCAAACCCTGTGAAAATCGTTTGTATATCTGTAAAACTCTAAGAGTAGTTTGCTGCTCCACATTGATTTTTTTAGCTAATAATCGTCACTTGCGAACAAAATTGACAGTCAGGGCATGCTTATAGCAGGTATGGACATGGAAATTAGAAGAAAGATATATCTATCCAAATAATTCCTTTAAAATTTTATTTGAATATATTTATTGGTATAGGAGTTATTGACCCTGCCGCCGAAAATATCAGCTCCCCCCCCACCCGGCGAAAAGGAAATGGGTCAATTCAGCGCCGCTTTTACAGCGCCGACGGTTCAGCGCCGCAGTTTCAGCACCACAAAAGTTCAGCACGAAATATTTCAGCGCCAAACTATTCAGCGTCGCAAACTACTTTTTTTAACAATCATTTCAAAGTTTTCTTTCTTTCTTTAGGGCGTTTCGTCGTTTTTACTAAACTGTAATTACTGAAAAACTTTGTTATTCACTTAATGGTTGTTCACGGTTGTTTACTTTACTTACTTTGATGGCTGCTTTTGCGGTCCCATACAGCAGGGGAACCCCACTCTCTACAAGACCTCCACTGTCGTTTTACCTTGTTCGTTCAGAGTATTTAACATTTCATATCACATATTGTTCATTTACTGTTAAATCGTCGCTGTCAAAAGACTCATGAAATTATAGTTGTTTTGCTTTTGTTGGATATTTGTTCTTCTTTCTTTCTATTCTAAATTGCTAGTTTGTATTCAGATTTTGGTGCTGCAACACCTTAAGAAAATTATTTCTTTAAAACCATGGCTGATTCCGTAAAAAGTAAGAGAGGCAGAGAGAAGTTCTGTCATGACGGCTATATTTATCGTTTCACATGTTAGAAAGAGAGTTGATCAAAAAGATTAACGAACATACGCATTCCCCTTCTGCAGTTGCCATCGAAATGGAATATGTCTAAACTGATGCTCGAGACCGGGCTGAAATGACTTGAGAGCCGCCAAGTACAATTTTCAATAAGAGCATTGAACAAATGTCAGTGGCAGGTATGACACAGTTACCAAACAGGCAAGCAATGCGAAAAATTATTCGTAGAAAACGAAACGAAGTTTTTTTAATACATTTTTCCTCTCGAGCCATGTCGTCCTGATGGAAGTTCCCTTCGGCAGCTTCCTACTGTATAATATTTCTGCGATTGATATTATAAGAGAATTACCGTCAGGTATCACGGAGTTCTAACCCCCCGGAACGACTATCCGAAGATATCATGTATAATCAGGGACGTATCCTAAGATAACCATAGATATTTGTACCCCGAATAGACATGGCTATCTCACCCAAAAATAGATTTTTCCTACGTCAAAATCCCTTTTTTTTATATTTATCTCATTGTCTTTTATTGCTTAAGATGTATTAATATAAATAATGAAATATTCTATTGTTCAATAAAAAGTTGATTGTGACTGATATTCACGAAAACCACATTTCTTTCAGATAACTTAAATTCATATTGATTTACTTAGATTCTTTTATCAAGTTAAAAAAAATGAGCATTAGTGCCATATATTGCCAGCCCCTCCCAAAAGTAGGGGGTTGGCTAAATATGGCACTTGAGCCGTTTTTTTTATATGTTTTATTCTTTTCCTCGATATATGACAAGCCAGTGCCATTATCTTTCTAGCGCTGAAACGCCTGGAGCTGAAATATTTAGCGCAGAACTTTTTGGTGCTGAAACGGCGGTGCTGAATCGTCGACGCTGAAACTACAGCGCTGAATAGTACCGTACCTTGGCGATAATAATAAAAGAGAATGATTGGTCTGTTGGTTGGGGGAGATTCGTTAGCGAAAATTTTGGCATTTCTTATTAGGTCACTCACTTCGTTCGCTGCAATTATTATTATTATTATTATTATTATTATTATAAATTATTATTATTAACATTATTATTATTATTATTATTATTATTATTATTATTATTATTATTATTATTGAATATAGAAAAATTGCCCTCTTTCAAGTACGTGTAATTGAAGGTTTGATCTTGTGCAGAGTTTTCTCTATCCTTATGATTGTATTATTCTCTTCAGGCGTCAAAGAAGATATTCTAATATTGGCATATTGACTTAATTAAATTTGACAAATTCAGGAAAAAAATCGCAGTTTTTTGGTACAGACTGGGTGGGTGAGTGATCTAGAAGACATTTTTGGAGGGCGCAAACACAAAGGAATATTATCAAAGCATAATACAGGAGTGAGCAGAGTAAGATTGGGGGGCGGGGAGGGTTGTAGTTATGTGATATTGCGGATGGCAAAGTGGATTCTGTGACATCACAGCCTAGGCGATCCATGATTGGTCGGTGATCGATCTCGGAAAATATCATTATTCAGCGTTGATGGTCATGCATATAATTCTCTCTAATCGGCGTATAAAGTAGGGTCCATTGGCAGCATGGGCTTGCTGATCTTGACGAAGGATGTCTCTAATTCCATGACTATTCAAACTCCTCTAGGGCAGTATCGTAGTCAGCAGCAGGAATACTGCTAGGATTTCTCCTGACGATCGTCGGGTTTAGGAACGGCTCCTGAGTGTGTAACCGGGCTTCGTTTTGATAATGTGTAATGCTTTTAAGACCATCAAGCGGCTGCTTGTCATGGTCGTGGTCGAATATATTGACATTAGTGTACGCTACCCAGCAAAAAAGACAGCTGAATAGATATGCACACATACAGATTCAACACTCCCCCCCCCCTCCCCATTTCCTAACTACAACACGGCAGTTTTGGCAATTTGTGGTTTCAGAGTGTACCTCTCGGCGGACCCCATCTCACTAGGTACGACAACTCCGGGTGTCGGTTAGAGACCGAGTAGTCATACGTCTGGGAATGCCGATGAAAGTGACAGATTTATATATATATATATATGTATATATATATATATATATATATATATATATATATATATATATATATATATATATATATATATATATATATATGTGTGTGTGTGTTTGTGTGTGTGTGTGTCCCTTGTCAACGAATAATGAGACATCCGAACATGGGGTTTTTCACTTTATTACAAAAAGGTTTGTGAATACACTTTTCCCGATACTCTCAGACGAGTACCTACTTGCTTTTATGATGGCTCGAGAGGTACTGCTTACCCCTCGGAACAAGTAAATGCAATGTTGCTCTGTCAATATGATATTGTTAGATTTTGTGGAATTCTCCACTGTGATGCAAATATACTATCACCAATAGGCTTTCAACATGTCCTCTATCAGACTTAAGACATGTGACCTATAACAGAGTTCTGTGATCGTGCACTATAATTTGTAACAGTCATAGTTCTCTTGAAAAGGTCATTAATCTCCCTGTATAAAATACGTACTTCTACATATTTTTCATACAAGGATGAGGACATATATATGTATATATATATATATATAGATAGATAGATAGATAGATATATGTATACATATAAATACATACATATATATATATATATATATACATATTCATATATATACATTATATATATATATATATATATATATATATATATATATATATATGTATATATGTATATGTACTGTATATAGTTTCTAGACTTGTTAGTCTTTATCATATAGGGAAGGTTCTCAACTAATACGCTACACGAGATTTGGCGTAATGTGTCTTTACCGTGACCATTTTTATATCTCATCTTTAGCTATGACGAGGTAGAAGCTTGGAAAAGCATGCAGTGGTCATGTCAATATATTCTCTGGGTCTTCCACGGACAAGGCATTTAAAATAATAGGCCACATTACACCTTCTAAGATAATGGCGATCATAATAATTGTAGCTGTCTTGTTTCTTTGTTAGATAATGAGAGAGATGGTTTCCTTTGACTTGGTGTCCATGATTTTTCATATTTCCTATGATGAAGTCACGAAGGTCACTCTCATCTTCTCTGTAGCGCTGGTGCATCTGCGCCTTTTAAATATTGATCTCACTATCCCCTGTAGTTGTTGAAGGGGATATATTTCCGTACGATCGATCCATAGTTTTTCTATTTTTATTTTTAATTTTTATTTTTTTGCTCATTTCCTTTTTGGAGTGTTCATTATTGATGGGTATTTGGAAAAAAGTGAATCTCGAAATGGGTAGGATGCCCTTTGGTTCAATGAGAGTTGGCACGTTTTACATAGCCATTAATTATAGACTTCTTGTATCGGTGTGTGCATTCACTGCTGCCTTTAAGGAAAATTCATAAGTTTGTGGTCTTTCAAAGGTCGCCCGTGAATGGTAGAGGCAAGGGACAGTGACAATGTCCTTGTAGGGCAATGCCATAAGGACTTATCATGTAAACATATAATCAGAGCCCAAGCTTCCTCTCCATCCAAGCTAGAACCAGGGAGTTCCGTCCAGCTCGATAGTTTCTTGTGTGTGCAACATTATCCTTGTGAGTTGAGGAAGATGGTTTGAGGACCCTATAGGTCTACTTGTTGAGTCATCAGGCGCCATTGCCTGGCGCTCCTTGGTCCTAGCGTTAGCGGAGAGGGGACTTCGCCGCTGATCATATGTAAATATCATTGCAGTTCACTGCTGGACTCTGCAGTGACTTTATTTCCTGGGGAGGGAATGAAACGTGCAACACTATTAAAAACTCCAGATCACCGGTCCGGCCTGTTCCAAAACTCTGCATCGAATTTGTCCCTGAATTTGTTAACTCGGAGAAATAAAGTCTGCTTATTTAGGTACACGAGAATATCTCCTTTACCTCCTGAAGAGTTATAATGAACATACAGTAGGTATCTTACTGACAACGATAAGTCAGAGAGAGAGGAAAACGGACAGAAAAATAAAAATGGAGATTAATGTCAGTGATGGGGCCATAACCTTCAACTACTACTACTACTACTACTACTACTAGTAGTAGTTGTAGTAGTAATAGTATCATTATTATCATGTTTTTATTCCATTATATTAATATTAAATATTATTATTATTATTATTATTATTATTATTATTATTATTATTATTATTATCATCATCATTGTTGTTGTTGCTGTTGTTGTTGTTGTTGTTGTTGATGTTGTCGTTGTTGTTATTATTATGAGCTTTAAGTTCAAATCTAATAAAAACAACAGGTTGCACCAAGCCTTAGGGTTTCATTATGGATAGTATGAAAAACGAAAGGTAAGAGAATAAACTATGAAAAATAGATAAGCAACTATTAAAATTGCTTAATGACAATAGCCTAATATACGAAAATATATTCAAATGACATCTTAAACATAGTGTATCTTCTAATGAAGGGTAGGGGAGTTGGAAGTAATTTGATAACATTTTCTATTTACCATATTGAAAAAATAAGTGGATTCTGAAGAGCACAATCAACCCTTTCCTCTTAATAGCTATCGACTTCTCCCCCACTCCTAAAATGAATTGGACCTCGGAGAGAGATTACTTTCTATAGAAGATTTATTACTAATTGAGTTACGATACGGTAATCTCGAAGTTTCAAGCGAGGAAATGACAAGATTACTCTTCCAAAACATTTATAATTGAATTTTTGTTTGTTAAGAGTTTATAATTAAATAGATGAAGATGCGTGGATATGTCAGAGGGTGACCTTTTTGCAACTTCCCTCTCAAGTTCGAATGGTTTTTTTTTTTTGTAGTGTCCATAACTTGACCATCCTTGAGAGCTAAGAATGGGGGTTTGGAGGATCCTATGTTTCTACCTGCTGAGTCATCAGCAGCCATTGCCTGGTCCTTCCTGGTCCTAGGTTGGTTAGAGAGGGTGCTTGGGAGCTGATCATAATATGTACAGTATATATGGTCAGCTTCTGGGACATTGTCACTGTCTCTTGCCTCTGTCATTCATGGGCGGCCTTTAAGCCCCTAAACCTTTATGCTTCAATTTACCTCAGAGGAAATACAATAATTTTCTTTCCATTAGTGAGTTGGAAACGTACTCTGAAGCTCTCTTTATTCGTGTGACAGCCACGATTTATAGCTGCTGCTGACAACAAAACCTCCAGGAATTAATTTTCTACTTCTTTTCCGCCTTCATTTGAGCCCATTCTCTTATAACACATACTCCCCCTCTCCCCCACTACCCCTCAGCCTATCTTTTCTTTACAGTGACAGAGACCCATAAACCATTCGAATTACCTTTTTGTGCACTGCCTTTCTTGGAGGGGGGGGGGGTGCTTCCCTTAACGAGATGAAGAGGTTTGCGTATCGCATGACCAGCAACGTTGTAGTAGTTAGGGCCACCCATACTAGGTTTGTTTGGAGTGAGCGATCAGACTGGTCTCCCACCATCACCAATTCGCATTGGACAGTGTGGTGATGATAATAGCCAAACCCCAGGCATGAATTAACGTGTCTGAGATATTTGTCCTGCATTGGACCATAAACTGCTCCATTTTTAACTGTTTATGCGCTGTCCTATCAAGTTAAGAGGTCTTTTAATATTCATTTACGTTTGTAGCCTGACTCCAGCCGAGAAAGTGACTATAATAGCAATATTTATACAAAAATGAGTCTTCAATTTCACTGCTTACAGGCTTAAATAATTAAACTTAGATATGTTGAGAATAAACAATCGGCATTAAGCCTTTGCATCAAGAAAATTTATATATATTAAACGAAAATGAGAAAGGACAAAACACTCAAATCATCTTACCTTTTATTCATGTCAAATGAAACGCGAACAAATTTGTCTTAATTTCTTCAGAAAAGAATAATGATACGACAGATGAAAGGGCAAAGCTTGATAATACAAGCCATTTATGATAGTTTTATATCACTGGGCGAGCAACTACTAGTTATTAAATCAATAAAATGATGAATGATATAACTACAGTATGTACGAGTTCCTTTGTAGTAAATACCCAATTAGTTTATTTAAATAACAGAATATGACAGTTTAGATATTATCTATATTTTTCCAGATAGGCAGCTATGGAAAGCGTCTTTTTGGGAAGAACGCACATATACACAAAACATATATACACGGTACATATATACATATACATACATACACGCATATATATGTATATATATATATATATATATATATATATGTATATATGTGTGTATATATATATATGAGTATATATATACATACATACACACTTATATGATATATATATTCATGCATGCGTGTGTGTCTATGCGTCGGGATACCTTAACATGATGAAAGGGTTTGCTTAACAGCATGATCAGCGAAGCTATACTAGTCAAGGGCACCTATATTATATTGGTTTGCTGAAGAAAACCTCCCACCTTCACCAGTCCGCACTAGCCACCGTGGTGATGGAAACTGGCCAAACCCGAGGCGTTAATTGACATGTCTTACTCCTTTGTCTTGCAGTGAACTAGAAATGGCTGCATTTCTTGGTGTTGTTGTTGTGTGTGTGTGCGAATTATCATCATGTGTAACCTGGTCATTTTAAAGTTGCGATTTATTCAGAGAGAGAGAGAGAGAGAGAGAAGAGAGAGAGAGAGAGAGAGAGAGAGAGAGAGAGAGAGAGAGAGAGAGAGAGAGAGAGAGAGAGAGAGAGAGAGAGAGAGCGAGCTCTCAGGGCCATTGGCAAAACGTCAGTCGTTCTTCTCCTCCTAAAGATATATAGGAAAATTCGTAAAAGGCGATTTTTCTCGTAGAAGGAATTGCCCAGTGGCCTCATGCGATAAATTTCGGACGAAAGAGCAAAGGAGAAGAAGCTGAGAAGGAAAATAAAGAGATGGGACAAATGCGGGTGAATAAAAGACTTGATATATATCGAAGCTTTGGAGGAACCTTTGGTATCTTTTAAGTGGAGGAGCGTCTTCGGAAATTCTAATTTTCCTCAAAGGCAACAGAAGGAAAAGGTGATGTGAGGTTCGTGTCTGATGAGAGAGAGAGAGAGAGAGAGAGAGAGAGAGAGAGAGAGAGAGAGAGAGAGAGAGAGAGAGAGAGAGAGTTTCATAGTTTCATTGTAGTTTTTAATTACTTCGAAAGATATTTGCTCAAAGAAAATATTTGACCTTTGTATTTTCTTTTTTTAAAAGATCAAAAGCTTAAACAGTTCATAAAAACAAGATTTAGATAGATTTGATCCTATTATTATATCATATTTCTTTGGTGTAATTTACAATTCATATAAATCTCAGTTTCATCCATGCACAGAGATTACAGTTATAACGTCAGTTTTTTTTATGTACATTTTTATTTTGCTATTTGCAGGTGATAACAGTTTTAAGCTTTTAAACTTAAACAGTTTTAAGCTTTTAAACTTGAACAGTTTTAAGCTTTTAAACTTGAAAGAGTTATAACAGGTAGTCATGCATGCAGGTGCTGGTACGGAATGCCTGGAGCTTATATTGAAAATGCTTTCTATGTATTAGCTTATGCTGCTTACACCTTGCGACTTGTCGCCCGTGTGTAGGCATTCATGTAAACTAGAGCCATGGTTTGTTGTCAGGAGATGGGAAATGACGTCAACGGTGCATTAGAGAGTGCAACACCAACATTTCATTGAGTAGAAATATGTATTCTTCATTATTATTATTATTATTATTATACTAGTGTTCACGACCCGTCAAAAATGTCAGCTATTTAGATAAATTTGTACTCACGCACAGGCACAAAATTCAGATCTTCCCAACCCCTTCCCCTTTCGTAACTACAATGCGGGCGTTAGTTGTGGTTTTCAAGTGTACCTTTTGGGGTACCCGTTCCTACCAGATTATGACGACTCCCTCCCCACCCTACCGGAGGGACGGGGAGGCACCAAGTAGCTATACATCTGGTAATGCCGCTTAGCGTTACCGTATGTATATATATATATATATATATATATATATATATATATATATATATATATATATATATATCACTAACACTCGTGTTTTTAATCAATGTAAATATCAACCACAATGGCATAAAATACCGAATTCTACCTTGGGAATATAGCCTATATCCACTGGAATTAATTTATGGTATTAAATGCCATTGTAGTTGACATTTACACTATTTGAAATCACTTGTTAGTGATATATATTCATCTTAAATAACCACGTGTTGCAAACTCACATCTCAGCTATCATGGTGTAGATGGGTATTTCCAGTCTATGAACAGATTCCTGAATTCGACAGGAATATGTACAGTGACTTGTCATAAACTTATATCTCTCTTGAGAGCTCAGTTGGTAGAGTCCTCGCAGGGATTGTTTCGGCTATATAATTGTAGCTCAAGTGGTATAAGTAGTAGTCATAACCTGGCGAGAGAGGGGAACCCTGAAAGGTATACCCACAAACCACACTCTCCCACATATTGCCGAATCAGCGGGTTGTAGTTAGAAAAGTGGGAGGGCATGGGAAGGGTTGAATCTGTGGATGTGTTCTATATCAATCTAAATATTGTAATTTTTGACGTCTTGGGTACACTAGAGTTTAATAAATAACAGTCTAATAGTAGCAATACTACATTTTTTGGAGTACATTTTTATTCACACAAACTTGAGTTACTTCATTTTCAATAAAGCGAAAGCCACTCCAAGGCAAAGCCTTTACTTAAACCCCTTACCCAAACCCTTTACCAAACCCTCTTACCCAAACCTTTTACCCCATTAACCCCAAAGAACCCCCCTGCACTCGCCATTAGAAAAAAAAGTATTTTCCACCACGGAAGCATGTCTTCCCTCGGAAGTTAACAAGCGTATACTGGTTTGTATGGGATTATTTGGCATAAAAACTACCTGTGCAGTCGTGTCGTTGTATATGAGCAAATAGGTTCTGTGCAAATCAATTGCTATTTACATTAGAGTTCCTCCACCTGGAAAATGCGATTTACTTGAACTGAATAGATTTCAAAATCACGGTCGTAAAAGAGCTTCAAGAGTCATAGAAGTTGAAGCCATCTCTGATTTATAACGCTTAATGAGTTCCATTTATGGCAGCAGCTTGGTCCGGTAGTGTTTTATTGTACGATAAAGATGAAAAATAACGATGGATTATGAAGGAGATTATATTAATGGGTTTGGTGAGAGCGGAAGATGTGAACCATTAAGAGGAGACTATATTAGGACGCCTTGCCTCCATTAAGTATAAGAACTCACAACATTTGTAGGTGAGCCATTGCACCTCTCATTACTCAGTACTCACAGTAGATCATTACTCACCAACCACTAAGTCTTCTTCATTCCTCACACTTGTTATTAGTCATTTCCCCTTTGTTCATAATCAATTGATCATAATCTGGAAACAGAATTAATTATCTATAGTTTATAGTTCCTTCTTAATAATTCAATCAAAGTTAGGTTACTCAACATATCTTATAGATAGCCACAAAGTATTGCTCGGATTCCATTGAGTCTTCAAACACTCCAAAAACTCAAATTGATAACTTTTTGGAATTCTTCCCCAGCATTAAGACTCGGTCCGTGATGTGGCCACTTCTTCTTAACATAATTTACATACATTCTATTTTATCGAAACTTGCTAGACTGGTTATTTGTCTAATGGTGATGAAAATGATAAAGATAATAACCTCCCCTATATGATAAAATATAAGTGTGTGGCTATATATATATATATATATATATATATATATATATATATATATATATATATATATATTTATATACACACTGTATATATATATATATATATATATATATATATATATATATATATTTATATACACTGTATATATATATATATATATATGTGTGTGTGTGTATATATATATATATATATATATATATATGTGTATATATATATATATATATATATATATATATATATATATATATATATATATATATATATATGTATATCCGGTCACGGTGAGCTCTCCCACTGCCGTCTTAATACGTTTCAATATTGAGACGGCAGTGGCTCTCCCCGTCCCTTGGGTAAAGGGGAAAGTGAGTAGGCATACTTTGGTTGCATGTGTGTGTGTGTATGTGTGTGTGTGTGTATATCTAAGTATTTAGCCGTCTTTTTTTGGGTGGTCGTGAATACTAGCTGAAAATAATATACTAAAGGAACTGTTAAAATTGTTCCTGATAGACATTTGACATTCTGATTATATTTTCTGATATTATTTAAGCGTTTCTGATTCATTTTTGTCCGACAAATTATCTGAGCAAGTGACAGGCTTGACATGCCTTCTCTGCATATTTGATTGTCAGGTGTATAATTGAATATTAGTGTATCTGAACCGTCAAAATTGATTTGTAGAAACGCACTCACTCACACGAGTACATATACACACATAAACACACATTCAACCCTTCCTACCTCCCCTTTTCCTAACTACAACCGGCTGGTTCGACAATTTGTGGGAGAGTGTAGCTTCAGTGTGGACTTCTCAGGTACCCCTCTCTCAACAGGTTATAACTACTCCTACTACCCCCTGTGCGAGACAAGATATATATATATATATATATATATATATATATATATATATATATATGTATGTATGTATGTATATATATATATATGTATGTATGTATGTATGTATGTATGTATGTATGTATGTATGTATATATAAATAGTTTGTCTTCAGATTTTCCCATTTCTATATGGAGTCGCTGTTTCTAGTCAGCCTTCTCTTATGTTCCTCTGTCATGTACATCGTGATCTTAGACCCTTTTCCTTCATGTCATTCAATAATTTATCTTTCCACCTGAGCTTTGACCTTCCCCTCCTTCTTCTGCCCTCCACCTCTATGTTCATGATCCTTTTACATACGTGTTCATCTTTCCTTCTCATGACAAGACCAAACCATTTCAGTCTTTTTTTCTCAGGATTTCTTTGAAACGTCTAATTCTTTTTTTTTTCTTTTCCGTGAAATCACGCATCCACCTCAGTATTCTCATCTCAGCCACTTCCATTTTTTTCTTGTTCTTTCATTATTGTCCAAATCTCTGCCCAATAGAGCAGGCTATTCTAGCAACGCTTTTGTACTGACCCTTCTATCACAAAGTATCCCTCCAATTCATCCATGCACGTTGAATTCTGTGACTTACTTTTGCATCAAGGTTCTCATTTTCCTTCATAACCGACCCAGGATATTTGAAGGAGTAACTCTCTTTATGTCCTCTTAGCCTAATTTCCCTGTTCCCTGCCATCCCTCTGCACCTGTCCACATATATTCTGTCTTTGTTGTTCTAATCTTTAAGCCTCTACTCTCAAGTTCTTCTCTCCATCTTTCTGGTTTGAGTTGGACACCTTCTCTTATTAGATCAGTCAGCACAAAGTCATTAGCAAACATTGCACTCCAAGGAACATCTTTTCTAACTTCTGATGTTATAACATCCATCTCAATATCAGACACGTAGGGACTACCCCTATACACGATCAATTTTTTCGTCAATTAATTGATATCAATTTATTGACGACAATGAAATTGAGGAAATCACTGTGCCTACACACAGTCAATGATTTTACTTCAATTTTCAATTTGATTCATAACTTCGAGATGAAAGCATCTGTGGCTCTAGAAATAATGCTTGCTCTGGACACTCCATAGCGATCAATTCTATTGAAGACCCATCAATAAACATCAAAGGATCTTTGATCTCTCAATGAATTGATTCAATGAAATTGTTTCAATTAAATTGATATCAATGTCCCCTACACACGGTCCATTTCTCCATCAATTCATTGACATTAATAAATTGATATCAATTAATTGACGAAAAAATTGATCGTGTGTAGAGGCCTTTAAGGGCTGAAGCTTGGTGGAGACCAACTTTCACCTTAAACTTTTGTGTAGTCCAGCAGTGCATCTTATTGTGTGGTGGCCTCTGCATACATATCTTTAATTTTTTTCTGATATATTTTTTCCGAAACTTCCTTCTCTCTCAAGCACCTCCACACTTCTTGCCTAGGATTCTATCATAAGCTTTTTTTCAAATCAATAAACACCAGATGCAGTCCTTTCTGTTTCTCCCTATGTGTATCTCTACTGTCTGCCTTAGTGCAAATATTGCATCAACTGTGCTCTTTCCTGGCATAAAACTAAATTGTTCTTCACAAACTGTGGTTTCCATTCTCAATCTTCCTTCTATAATCCTCTCATATATGTTCGCTGTGTGTGACGTTAGCTTAATACCTCTGTAAATCCCACACTCCTGCACATCACCCTTCCTTTTGTTCCTCGGGACTATTTGGATATTTCTGTACACACACACACACTATATGTATGTATGTATGTATGTATATATATATATATATATATATATATATATATATATATATATGTGTGTGTGTGTGTGTGTGTGTGTATGAATATATTTATATATATGTATGTTTGTATAAATAAATAAATATATATATATATATATATATATATATATATATATATATATGTATATATATATATATATATATACATATATATATATATATATATATATATATATATATATATATATATATATATATATATATATATATATACATTCAGACACTTGCTCTTCATTATATAGAAGAGATGAAGAATTTAAGTTTCCATAGCTTCCTATAACAGGAGTAATAGTAGAGTAGAAATTCAGTATTCATTTGTTCTTGAGAAATTTTTAGATTTTCAAAAGTAAACCGTCCTTTCATCTAAGCAAAGATTAGGAACTTATTAAACACAAGAGATTATTAATTCTAACAAGGGTCCAGAAATGCTATAAAACATCTAATGAATAAAGGCCAGATTACGTCTTTTTGAGATTCAGAACGGATATGAGGTCATATCTGCTGACCAATAAGATCCTCGTGTCGTTTCCTCGCTCAACCAGAAGAGCTTCCGTCTCCGACAGGAGCCGATATGAATATATATCAACGGACGCCGTCATGAAAATGGAATTCGATGTTCCTTGCGACAGAATTTCGATTTCATTGACGTTTCTTTCTTTCTTTTTCAGTGTCAAGAAAGATGAATATAAGACGTCCTGATTCATTTTATCTGGAGATCATTTTTAGAAATTAATTCAAGAATGACTTATTCATTATCAATGAGATGAAATATTTATCAGGAATTATTTTTCTTTAAAGCATAAATCATGCTAATACACCATAAGGAATACACACTAAGATATGCCTACGGTCCACCTCATGTGGTGCATTATAGACGCTATGTGCACCTACTTTTTAGTCTTCTAGGATGAAACCACTTTCACTTCATTATTTTTTACATTTTGCTGTATAACGTCTTAAATTTGACTACCGATTATAGCTCTGCAGTTTTACGCAGTTGCACGTCGATGCTGAAGGGCCTCCCAAGACCCAGTGCATAACTATACGTAAACAAAATTTAAATTTGAAATTTTAGATTAATGAAGTCATTCGGAGATATAGAATTTTCTATACATGATTGGTTCATTAAGCATTCAAAATTGGGATTTGGGTGAAGTCATGAATAGTAAAAGACTCTCT
>NC_090757.1:56668054-56708054 GCF_036898095.1 Palaemon carinicauda | reverse complement strand
CGTCTTTAGCCAGATTGGCTTTCTGTTTCCATAAAAGTCCCTAAAAACACACGAATGGATTTGTTGTTGTTGTGTAATGCCTGGTTCTGGAAAAGCACAGGGGTTTCCAATTCTGCAGCCTGTAGAAGGATCGGACTAGATATGTACAAGACACAGTCGTCTTGCTGTCTAGCAGCCCCCTGTTTTTCTATATTGGAATGCAGGTAGACATCACTGTGCTTGTGCACAGGGTCCATTGTTCGCTCGTTTGTTTAAGATTGCCCTAACTCATGGATGGTACACAGGTAGCAGCCCGTTAATGCAACTGTTGTTGCTGTTTAAGTTTCAGCCAGGACAAAGCAAATGGCAATGAATACTACCGATGGGCAGTATCCACCTCATGTGGATTATGGGTTCTTGTGTTGGCAGTCCGTAATGCAGTTCAGTTCAGTTCAGTTAAGATTACCCCACCTTTCTGGAACATGGGCTCTTGCGTAGGTAGTCCATATTACAGTTCAGTTCAGTTATGATTGCCCCCCCCCCCCTATGTGGAACTTGGGCTCTTGCGTTGGCAGTCCTTAATACAGTTTAGTTCAGTTCAGTTATGATTTCACCACCTTATATGCAACATTGGCTCTTGTGTTGGTGGACTGCGTTAAAGTTCAGTACATATAAGCTTGCTTCACCTTATGTGGTACACGGGCTCTTGCGTAGGCAGCCCATATTAAAGTTCAGTTCAGTTATGATTGCCCAAACTTATGTGGAACATGGTTTCTTGAGTTGGTTGGCCATAATACAGTGCAGCTCAGTTAAGATTGCACCACACTATGTGAAACACGGGTTCTTTGCGTTGGCAGCCCGTAATACAGTTCAGTTATGGTTGCCCCGTCTTATGTGGAACACGGGCTCTTCGTTGCCAGCCTGTCACCGGTAATACAGTTACCCATTGATTACTGATGGTAAAGTGGTGTTCAGCTAGCTACAAGCAAGGACGTTTACTGACTGGATTATTAATTACATCTAATTTCTTCTAAACTATATTAGTTAGGTTATATTATATAATATTTCCTTCATTATCTAAAATGAGCATGGCTCTATACGTAGCTTACAATTATCTGACATTCATAAACGTACAGTTTTGGTTAACCTCCCAATAGCCAATTCACTTCGTATTATGAACAGAGAGAGAGAGAGAGAGAGAGAGAGAGAGAGAGAGAGAGAGAGAGAGACAGAGAGAGAGAGAGAGAGAGAGAGAGAGAGAGAGAATAATTGATCAACGGAAAATGCTATTTGAAGGCTAATGTTAAGAGGTAAATGTAATTGTTTCGTTGATGATTTTCCCGACGGGCTGCTCTGAACCAGAGTTCGTTCCTCACGTAAGGGAAGGAAATCTACGACCACTCAACGATAATTTTCCATTGGAAATGTGCCTCTGACAGATGAGTCTTTTCATTCGTTCTTAATCTGAAGACGACCGTAGCATTATGATATGAAGCATGATATTTAAAAATCTTGGGTAATAATTTTTTGAAGATATTCAAAATAGGTAAGAAAAATAGTCAGAGATCTTGTAATATTTTACGTTTAACATTTCTATTCAAATTGAAAAACATTACCTCAAATCAACAAAAACCAGGCTATGTCCGTAATGGCATCTCTAGAGGTGGAGACAAACTCTTCCATTATGTATAAAAAAAAACTAGATAAATAACTCTTAATCTTTCCGTTACCCATCAGTCAAATGGAAGTACTGAGGCAGAAAAGTGGACCCGATCGGAAAGAATTGCCATCAGATTTATGTCCGGGATTTGATGAATCGCTTAACTTTTATTGCCAATTTGTTCGTATTAGTCAAAAGATTTACCAGACAATCGTGCTTGTCCTTTTACTGACAGTTTTTACTGCCATTATTCTTTCATTTTTTCTTTTTTTGTATGGATCATAACTGTGAGTTATACATAATCTATGATTGATGTTTTATATAGTAAGAAAGTTTCATGATTTTCCAAGGAAATAGTAAATGGTATTATTCTTTTTTTTTCTTTCTTTCTTTTTGAATCATAACTATGAGGGATACATGATTTATGGTTATTTTATATAAGAAAAGTTTTGTGATTTTCCTGATAAATAATAAATTGTTAAGTCGAGATAATAAATAAAATCATTCCCATAAATGGATATAAAACATAACTTCATTTAGAATGATTTTTTATATTTTTTATTATTTTTTTTTATTTTCAATAAAGCCAAGATTGACAATTCAATATAACTGCGTTTCTTGTCATGACTTTTATTTCCCAATTGAACCTGTACACCCAATCTGCTGTCTAAAGTCACTATTTGTGAAAGGCATCCAATGTTAGGACGTCCAATAGCATCACTACCTTCAATTTGATTAAAGATTATTGAGAGAGAGAGAGAGAGAGAGAGAGAGAGAGAGAGAGAGAGAGAGAGAGAGAGTCGAATCCTTAACATGGCCATGAAAGAGTGAGATTTACTCTGGAAATACATTTTTCTTCTAAATTATCAATCCATCTCGACTTCACAGAATTAACCGCTTCAAGGAAAAAGAATAGAAAGATATATTTCCATCTTCATTTTTGGTGTTATGTAGCATCTCTCATTCGTCTCAATAAAATGCGGTTATAGTGTTATGAAATACTAGAGAGAGAGAGAGAGAGAGAGAGAGAGAGAGAGAGAGAGAGAGAGAGAGAGAGAGGGGGGGGGGTAAGATTTTGATGCACCCAATCCAAGAATAATTGTGTGTGCACGCGTGCAAGGAAGTGCCTACACCTTTGTAGTTTTCGAATAATGTTTCTTATTGTGTGGATTTCATTGTCGAATAACATATAAAAACAGATTTCCAAAGAATTTTATATAGTCTGATCTCTAAATTAGGCAAAACGTTGATTGTTTTTAAAGTATTCAACGGTGCAGCTGAGTCTTGTTGATAGCTAGTCCTTTAACCTTTGCCTATAAAAGATGTGATTAATCAGAATGAAAATAGATTATGTCATTCAGATTATTTCTACGAACAGGAAAGGCTTTCGTAATACCACAAGGATTCTCAGCATCGAGTAATAAAAACTCGTTTCAGATAAGCAAACAACTAATAATATTCATTTAATAGATGGTCATTTCAGCCAACAGCACCACAAATTTTTGTTCATTGAATTATTTTTGTTTATTTGAAGATTGGTCAAGGATTAATTAGGATGAAAAGGCTTTGTATCAGTTAATTTGTATCATTAATCAGTAATACTTATCAATTAGATCAACATATTTATTACCAAACAAATGTCTTTGTCAATTAATTCTAAAGACCTGTGAACTTTAACATGTAATATTTCAAAATAGAAATAGATAAGTGCGCATATATATATATATATATATATATATATATATATATATATATATATATATATTATATATATATATATATATATATATATATATATATATATATATATATATATATATGTATATATATATATATATATCTGGATATACACATATATACACACAGATATCATCATCATCATCATCTCCTCCTTCGCCTATTGACGCAAAGGGCCTCGGTTAGATTTTGTCAGTCGTCTCTATCTTGAGCTTTTAATTCAATACTTCTCCATTCATCATCATCTACTTCATGCTTCATAGTCCTCAGCCATGTAGGCCCGGGTCTTCCAACTCTTATAGTGCCATGTTGACCCCAGTTAAACGTTTGGTGAACTAAAATCTTGGGAGTGCGAAGAGCATGCCCAAACCATCTCCATCTACCCCTCATCATAATCTCATCCACATATGGCACTCGAGTAATCTCTTATAGTTTCATTTCTAATCCTATTTTGCCGTTTAACTCCCAGTATCCTTTTGTTGGCTTTGTTCTCAAATCTACTAAATCTATTGGAGATTGTTTCATTGTCATACCATGACTCACGTTGGTGTGGTACTGTTATAAACACACATTAGAGTTCTGTCTCATGTCTCTTCAATGTGATATATAGTTGTAGGTTACTTCTTCTGAATAAGTCTATGTAAGTTAACTTTAAAACAGTTTATTAGTAGCTCCATCACAGGAGTATAGATGGTTTGGTCGGATGACCATTCCGTATGACAATTTTGAAAGAACTAACAAAAATATCAAGTTTGGTGATAACGTTTCATTAGATATCTCAGCATTTTACATAAATATGATAACACAACATTACTGCCGGAAGCCATCTTGTTCTGTTGAGAGACTCAACTGTTTCTCACGGGATGCTTGTATTGTGTTTACTCTTCATACAAAATGTTACAATGCAAAGGTTTAGCTTGGTCATGACTTCGTATCCTGTTATGACTTGGCGTTCCCACACTCCTACTTCTCCATTGATCCCTTGGGTCATGGATTTTATTATGTACTATTACACATTGAGTAACCCTGATCTCACTAAACTGACATATAGTCTGATTTTTATATGTAATTTCCAGCGATTTGATTATCAAATTTTACTTAAGCTAGCCATTGTCCGATTTGCTTTTTCCAATATTTCACTAAACTCTAATTCTAAAGACCCTGTATTGGAGATCATAGTTCCTAAATACTTAAGTGATTCTATCTCATTAATCTTTCTCCTTCCAATGACATTTCATATTCCATTGCATACTCCGTTCTCATGATCTCTGCCTTTCTTCTATTTATCTTAAGCCCTACCTCGTGTGATATTTCATGCATTCTGGTAAGCAAGCATTGCAAATCCTGTGGTGTTCTGCTAATAAGAACAGCATCATCAGCATACTCTATGTCTGCTAAATTCCTATCACAAATGCGGTCTCTGGTTGTTCTACGCATTACAAAATCCATGAGGAGGATAACCAACATGAGTGACAACACATTCCCTTTGAGTACTCAACTATTCATTGGAAATTCATTTGATAAGACTCCATTAACATTAACTTTGCACATGCTATGCTCATGAACAGATTAATGAAACCTACATAATTAAGAGGAATTCCATAATAACTCAGGACTATCCACAAAATCGGCCAGTGCACACTATCAAAGGCTTTTCATAGTCCACAAATGCCATCAAAAGGGGATTTCTATATTCTAAGCATTGCTGTACAATATGTCTCAAAATGAAAATTTGGTCAGAACAACTTCTACCTTTTCTAAATCCTGCTTGTTCACATCTCAGCTTTTCATCAATCTTTCTATCCAGTCTCTTCAGAATAAGCATACTATATATTTTTATAACAACTGACGTAAGTGTTATGCCTCTGTAGTTATTGCAATCAGTCAGTACTCTTTTTTTTTTTCTTCCCCACTAACACCCCAAAGTCCCATTCATCAGGTTTTGCCTCTTCATGCCACATTCTCCATTATAATCTTGTAAGTAGTCTGGTAGTCACGTCATTTTCACCCAGTATCATCTCGACAGTTATTCCATCGTATCCCGTGGCTTTCCATCTCTTTAGATTTTTTATGGTAGCTTCAACTTCAAATACACTGAATTCATTCATGGGCAAATCTAGGTCTTCATCAGCTTCAGGTGTATCAATCAAATTATTCCCTTCATATCTCCTATTCATAACCTCACTAAAGTGTTCCATTCAACATTGTCTTTCTTTATCTTCTGTAACTATAACAGAACCATCTCTCTTTTTGATAGGTATATGCTTCTTCTTCTTTGCCCCATTCAAGATTTCATCAATAATTCTATAAGCAATTCTTACACCATAGCCACTTCCTGAATTAATAGCTTTGTCAGCCTCATCTGCTTTACTGTCTAAATATTCTCTCCAGTCGTTCCTGGATATAATATCTCTCTCTCTCTCTCTCTCTCTCTCTCTCTCTCTCTCTCTCTCTCTCTCTCTCTCTCTCTCTCTCTCTCTCGTATATATATATATATATATATATATATATATATATATATATATATATATATATGTATGTATATGTGTATATGTATATATATGTGCAAAATTTATCATTATTTGAATGCCAAGCAACAAACTACCAATTAGCTACGATGGTGAAGATGGGTTGATTTCAATTCTAAGTACAAAAAACCTTAATTCGACAGGTATAAGTACAGAAGAAATGTCATTGACTTTTATCTTTCTTTGTGGCCAAGTGGTAAATAACTGTCTATACAAGCTTGCCGGACCAGGGTTCGATTCCTGGCCGGTCACAAGCTCTTGTCTTTGTGTGATTTCGCCTGGGGCTCTGATCCTCAAGTCGTTAACAGAATCCAGACATGAATGTATCAAAAACATATGGCTTATTTGAATATGAAAAACACATCTAAATATGCAAAATTTATAATTTATATATATATATATATATATATATATATATATATATATATATATATATATATATATATATATATATATATCTACACTCAAGTATTTATATAAATACATGCATATACAGTATATAAAAATATTTGTGTATGTGTGTCAGACTAACAACGTTTAAATATAAGCATTCCTTGCGAGTGATTATACGGAAGACATAACCAAAATGATTTCTTTTTTGCTTGACAAATTTAAGTGCAAATTACAAACCGCCTCTTTCTTTGCATCTGAACGTCTCAATTTCTGTAATAGTTTATTGCCATACTCTCAACTCCGGCACTGGTGGAATTCTTCCTTTCAATTCTTTCTCTGACATGCGTCAATTCATCTGGCTAATGGAACTGCTCTCGGCATTGTAGTGTTGAAATTGGGGACAGTCTTTTCCCCAAATCTAATCCGAGAAATGATGCCGGACCATTTACCCTTCCGGGGTTATTGTAAAACTTAGGAATGGACGAGATGCCTCGAATGGCGCTGTTTAAGAGTAATACTCGATGGAGTAGCGTATTCAATAGCCTCAATACTGGAGGATTATGAACGTGAGCTCTAATGGGTTTTAGATAAAGACCGATTATATTGTCTTTCATAGGGTACGCCGGTCTTAGGTTTTTGTTCCATCTCTCCTAAATGATAAAGAGTAAGCTTTTGTCTCTAGATATAGTATATATATCTACAGTATATATATATATATATATATATATATTATATATATATATATATATATATATATATATATATTATATATATATATGTAATGTATATATATATATATATATATATATATATATATATATATATAATATATATATATAAATCTTACCGATCACGCTGAGACCTCCCCGTCCCTCGTGTAACTGGGAGAGGGAATAGTCAGGCACACATACAGACTGAATGATATGGACAGACGGCCATCATAGGAAAAAATGCATGCATAAACATAATATATTTGCTGCAACGTATAGAACACAATTATTAATTTTGAGCAGTCCAACTTCTCAATTCTTGACAGAGTAAAATTGACACACTACTGATTAAGGGTAGAAGAGACTTTATCTATGGCAAGCAATTCTTCTTGGAAAAGGATACTCCAAAATCCAGCAATTGTTCTCTAATCTAGGGTAGTGCCATAGCCTGTGTACCATGGTCTTCCACTGTCTTGGGTTAGAGTTCCCTTGCTGAAAGGTACACTCAGGCACAGTATTCTATCTGTTCCCTTTTCTCATTTCCTCACTGGGCTATTTACCCTTTTCCAACTATGGTTGTAGCTTAACTAGTAATAATAATGAAAATAATGATAATCATGATGGTGATGCTGATGATGATAAAAGGCTTAAAGTACACATTAGTTGTAAAAATATTTGGGAAGTATGAAATATAAGTTGCTTAACATTTTATTTGTAACAGATCAGAATAGACAGAAAGACCATTGACGCTTGAACTGCGATTTAAAGAAAAACTACTTTGAATAAAAAGAGAAATAATTGTGTAAAACCATACATGAATATATCAAGGATTATGCTGTGATTATTCATGAACACAATTTATCAATATATTTCTACCCAGGGATTATTAGTGCAACGGTTCGATTTTCAATAAAGATATTTGTAAAAATGTTACTGAAACACTTGGGGTAGTGAATATCCACTATTTTTTCTCTCCTCTAGCACTGAGGGATTAATATAACTTTTACTTTCAACTTTACAAAGTAAATCCAGATGAAAAAAACTTTATCTTTGAAAGGATTTTCTGTGGAAATGGATGACAAGATTTCTCTTAGACTTAAATCGGTGAATCTAAATTCAATTTCAATATATATATATATATATATATATATATATATATATATATATATATATATATATATAGCTCTATCATCATCATCATCTCCTCCAACGCCTATTGACTCAAAAGGCCTCATTTAGATTTCGCCAGTCGTCTCTATCTTGAGCTTTTAAATCAACACTTCTACATTCTTCATCATCATCTACTTCACGCTTCATAGTTTTCAGCCAAGTAGGCCTGGTTCTTCCAACTCATCTAGTGCCTTTTGGAACCGTGTTGAAAGTTTGGTGAACTAATCACTCTTTGGGAGTACTAAGAGCATGCCCAAACCATCTCTATCTACCCCTCACCAAATAAGGACAGCCTCATCAGCACACTCTAGGTCCGATTATTTCCTATTACCAATCCAGTCCAATCCTTCTCAGTCATCCCCAACTGTTCTTTGCATTAAAAAATCCATGAGGAGGATAAACAACATAGGTAACTACTCATTCCCTTGGAGTACTCCACTGTTCACAGGAAATTTATTTGATAGGACTCCCTTAGCATTAACTTTGCACTTGCTATGCTCATGAAGAGACTTAATTAAATTTGCATACACACATTGTATATATATATATATATATATATATATATATATGCAATTATATATATATATATATATATATATATATATATGTATGTGTGTGCATATATATATATATATATATATATATATATGTATGTGTGTGTGCATATATATATATATATATATATATATATGTATATATATATATATATATATATATATATATATATATATATATATATATATATATATATATATATATTCCGTTCAAGGGTACATTATTTACTTGACAAACATTTTAGTATATATATGTATATATATATGTATATATGTTTATATGTATATAAGTATATATGTATATATATAGTATATATATGGATATATATATATATATATATATATATATATATATATATATATATGTATATAGTATATATATGGATATATATATATATATATATATATATATATATATATATATATATGTATGTATATTTATAATATATACCATATTAGATTCACTTGAATGGTAAATTATTTGCTTAGTAGAATTTAATTTTTTTTGGGTTTTACATTACTTGTTTTCCAAAATTCGTGCAAAGAATTATTATCTATTATATAAAAAATGTGATTGGGCTGCAAGATCATTCTTTCTCAACAGTATCTCGTGGCGCTATTTTCATTCGTTTTTCACCTTTTCTTAGTGGTCAAGCGTCTCAGGTGTTTTGTTATCTCTGCAAATATAATGACAGTTGGGTGACAATCGGTAAAAAGATTCATGTGTCTTGGTTGATATGTTAGTTAAAGGAAGAAGGAATATTTCAAGTTTTACTGCTGTAGTTAAGGTAATACTATCCTTGATTGTTGGTTCTCTTAGGCTTAATCTAGAAATACGGTATCCCTCTTTTGAGAATAACGATGCTTTATTGTAATATATTCGAGAGCTTGGTGTTATTGTTCAGCTAGTGAAAAATCATTGGCACAGTAAATAGTTTGTAGTTTTCACACATTTTAAAAGTATTTTGTATTTTTCTATCTAAACAAACCATCGTCCTTTAGTAGGAGTAAGCTTCTCGCAAAAGCTTCGCCAGAATCTTATGCCCTACTAAAGGACGAAGGTTCAGATCTATCTATCTGTCATGGCACTTCCCCAAATTTTTCTCTGAAGGTTTGTAAAGGTAGGTTAAATAAAAATTACTTTTGAAACTTGTGGTTTTTAGGATAATTGAAACTTTAAAGCATTCAACATATAGGTGTTGCAGTTTTCCTGATAGTTATTGATAAGTTCGACTTTAATTTCTGTCTGAAATATTTACCAACCCACTCAAATCTCCACATATCTAATAATAACCCAGGACCACTTTCAAAACCATGGTTTTGGTGCTAAGTTATGTTTGTGTACTCCCATGTTTATGGCAATCTCACACGCTATCTTATGCTAATATAGAGTTTCATGCATCCTACTCCACATTGTCATCAGGTAAGATGGAGAGTTCTTTCCCCTTTTCTCTTTACATCACCCATCCCTGATTGTGATGATATATATGTGGAGATGAGGTCAAGCCCATCTCAATTTTTTAAGAAGCTATCACAGAAACAGTAATTTACATTTGTATAGCATTATAAGATTGAAAATAACTTTCCTCCATCAAAGATATTGCAAACCTCATCTTTTCCCTCTTATCCCTACATTATGGGGTCACTTGCCTGATGCGTCCTCTCCAATGACTTCCATCAAAGGTATCCTCTTCCTTTAAACCTCTTCTCTCCATATACCATCCTTCACCTTATATCGCCATCTAAATTTCTGCCTCCCTCTCGATCTTCCCCCGCTATTAGGTCCCTCCCAAACGCTCCTCACTCACACCCCATCAAGCATCCTAAACACGTGCCTACACCAATCCAGCAGTCACACTGATACCTCGTGTACTCTTCTATTGTGAATTAACCCTCTGATGAGGTAGGTAGCAGCGGCATTGTAGTGTATGGATGGCATAATTACTTAAGCTTGTTATTATAAACTTTCATTTCGCCTAACACTTCTAAACATAAATGTTCCAAACCCATGATTTTGTCAAATCATAATTTCTTATTTATTTCCATCAGTTCTGATTATTTATCCATAAGATGATTAATAGAATTTTTGGAGTTTAACTTACTTCAGGAATGAGATAGGCCATTCAGCACCAAATTGCAATTACTTTTTAGTCTTCAACTATGAATCAAACCACAATTGCTTGGCTTTCTTCCACTTGCACATGGACACTATAGGGCTTCATATCGCACTTCCTATTCAATCTGAAAAGTGTGGACAGTACTGCTTGGGTCCATAAGAATACTAGAAAGACTCTGCTAATGCCTGAATAGAACATTCACATTTAAATTGGTGGTTTGTTCTGGTACTAATACAAACCCTCCTCTCTACATAGGATAGGATATCAGCAAAGCTGTAAAGTTATAGTATATGGCAGTTTAAACTTACATTACGATGTGTAAACAAGGGCCGGTAGTTTCCGTCCGGGAGCTGGGAAGCCTCACTCTGGAGGCTTCTTCCTAGCCCTTAACTCTTGACCCATCAGTGTCCTCTCTGTCTCCAGGCATCACAGGGGATAGTTTAGTAGTACAGCATGTTGCCTTTACCGTGACTGAGGCCAATAACATTGAGAGCTATGCGATGGCCCTCTTCAAGCCTATTCATGGATCGATCTGTGGTCCAGTACAGTGGACTCTTAGGCCGACAATGAGGACTTGACATAACTTGGCAAGAGGAAGGCATTGAAGAACGTCATCTTAACGGGCCAGAGTGGTCGAGTTAATTCACCACACTCCATATGAGGGAGAATGTTTGTAACCAGGCAGAGTCATTGCTATATATATTCCTCACTGTTACTACGGAGATTTCTAACTCTTCTTTGGACCCTATGGTATTGTCAAACCACTGGGGCATGAGGTGCAAAGAATTTTCACTCTACACCACTGACAAGGGTTCTAGTTTTTGGTAGCCTGGGATAAGTATCCAGCCACTTGGAATAGGGACTTCCTCCCATCTAATGATATGTACCCTACATAATGGACGGCGGTTTGTATTTGTGCTGCAACAAGTGACAAATTTGGAGATAATTCTTATTTTTCCTATCTATGCAAACCTTATTACATTACTTGTACATTTCCGCCATCACCTGCCCCTAGAAAGTTCCGGCTGGGATCAAAGTAAGCAAGCAGGCTTCCCCGCTCCCAACCTTTAACCAATGGCTACCTGATCATCTATATTATGTAAAGGATGAGGGTTTGTATAGTTACAAAGAAAAATTACAGTATATCCAGATTCGTCCTGTTTTAGATATTCATTATAATCCTCCGGCTGAGTCATTGTCTCTTTGTGAATACAATTATCTGCTGAGTGTAAGAAATTTTTCATTTTTTAGAGTTGTGGTATGGTAATCTTATATCCCACGAGGGTTACTGCCATCGGTGTGCTTGTGTTGGATACTGGGGAAAGTGTTAAAGATTTATCAGCTCTGTGTCAAAAAATAAGAAGCCATTATAAAGTTAAAGTTTCTCCATTACTACTACAATACCAGAGCATACTAAAACAAATGTTTTAGTACTGACGTGATTACGGCCCTCTAGTATAGGCCTAAGTTTTAAGTCCTAACATATACTATATAAGATTTGTGGATTGGCAAGCATCAGGTAGGGCTACACTCTTACTTTGGAATACGTCAAATTTGGTATCCATCATGTTTTGATGAAAAAAAAATGTTTACTTTACATCCACTGGTTTGAATATTTGTCCAAAGATAAGATCTTGTAAACATTTTTAAAAAGACAATCCTTCCTTGAAGACTGCTCTCCTCTACCTCTTAGCAAGTTGTTCATCTGGTTATCCCGCCAAAGTCCAGATATTTGTCTTCAGAAAAAAACAATTGTACCTCTTAATCAAAGGGCAACCCTTCCTCAAAGACTGCTCTCCACCTTCTCTACTTCCTTCTAACTTGTTCATCGTAATTATCCCACAAGAGTTCAGATATTTGCCCTAAGAAGAAGACTTGTACTTCTTTATGAAAGGACAATCCTTCCTCTGAGACTGTTTTCCTCCTCCTTTACCCTTTTAATTGTTCATCCTGATTATCCCACCAGAGTCCAGATATTTGTTCTAAGACAAACAATTGTACTTCTTTATCAAAGGATAATCCTTCCTCAAAGATTGTTCTCCTTCCCTACACTTTCCAAGTGGTTCATACTAAGTTTCCCACCAGAGTCCAGAGATTTGCCCAAAGACAAAGAAGTATACTTCTCTAGCAAAGGACAATCATTCCTCCAAGAGTGTTCTCCCCCACCTCTATTTCTTCCAAGTTCTTCATCCTAATAATCCCACCAGAGAACAGATATTTGCCATAAGACAAAGACTTGTGCTTCTCAATCATAGGATAACCCTTCCTCGAAGATTGTTCTCCTCCTCCTCCCTCCAAGTTGTTCATCGTGATTATCCCACCAGAGTCCAGATATTTTCCCTAAGACAAAGACTTGTACTTCGCTATCAAAGGACAATCTTTCCTCATAGATTGTTCTCCTCCTCTACTTCCAAATTGCTCATCCTGATTATCCCACCAATATCCAGACCATTGTCCTAAGGCAAAGAATTGTACTTCTATATCAAAGGACAATCCTTACTCGAAGATTGTTCTCCTCCTCCTCTACTCTTTCAAGTTATTCATCCTGATTATCCCACCAGAGTCCAGATATCTGCCCTAAGACAAAGACATTTACATCTTTATCAAAGGACAAACCTTCCTCAAAAACTTCTTTTCTTCGAAGTTTTTTAATCCAGGTTATCCTACCAGAGTCCAGATATTTGCCCTAAGACAAAGATCTTTACATCTTTATCAAAGGACAATGCTTCATCAAAAATTCTTTCCTTCGAAATTTTTAATCTAGATTATCCCACCAGAGTCCAGATATTTGCCCTAAGACAAAGACCTTTACATCTTCGTCAAAGGTCAATCCTTCCTCAAAAACTTCTTTCCTTCGATTTTTTTTTTTATCCAGATTATCCCACCAGAGTTTAGATATTTGCCTCAAGACAAAGAAAGACCTTCACATCCTTATCAAAGGACAATCCTTCCTCGAAAACCTCTTCCCTTCGAATTTTTTAATCCTCTTTATCCCACCATAGTTCAGATATTTTCCCTAAGACAAAGACCTTTACATCTTTATCAAAGGACAATCCTTTCTCGAAAACCTCTTCCCTTCGAAGTTTATAATCCTCTTTATCCCACTATAGTCCAGATATTTGCCCTAAGACAAAGACCTTTACATCTTTATCAAAGGGCAATCCTTTCTCGAAAACTGCTTATCTTAGTTTTTAATCCAGAATATCCCACCAGAGTCCACATATTTTCCCTAAGACAAAGACCTTTACATCTTTATTAAAGGACGATACTTCCCTATAAACTGCTTTCCTTCTAAGTTTTTATTCCTCTTTATCCCACCAGAGTCCAGATATTTGCTCTTAAACAAAGAATTTTACATCTTTATCAAAGGACAATCCTTCCTTGAAAACTGCAAACCTTAGAAGTTTTTAATCCAGATTATCCCACCAGAGTCCAGATATTTTCCCTAAGACAAACCTTATACATCTTTATCAAAAGACGACCCTTCCTTAAAAACTGCTTTACTTCCAATATATTAATCCAGATTATCTCACCAGAGTCAAGATATTTGCCCTAAGACAAAGATCTTTACATCTTTATCAAAGGACAATCCTTTCTCAAAAACTGCTTTACTTCGAATATATTAATCCAGATTATCTCACCGGAGTCAAGATATTTGCCCTAAGACAAAGAGCTTTACATCTTTATCAAAGGACAATCCTTCCTCGAAAACTGTTTACCTTAGAAGTTTTTAATCCAGATTATCCCACCAGAGTCCAGATATTTGCCCTAATACAAAGACCTTTAAATCTTTATCAAAAGACGATACTTCCTTAAAAACTTCTTTCCTTCGAATTTTTTTATTCCAGATTATCCCACCAGAGTCCAGATATTTCCCCTAAGACAAAGCCTTATATATCTTTATCAAAAGACGACCCTTCCTCAAAACTGCTTTTTTTTCGAAGTTTTTTATCCAGATTATCCCACCAAAGTTTTGCATCACGTTCAGCAATTGTCATTGAGGGCTCTTCGTTGCTTTTCTGTTGTCTCTTCTAGTTTTGCATCCCATTCTGACATTGTCATTGATTGTTTTTTGTCGCTTTTCTCTTCTATCTCTTCTAGTTTTGCATCACATTTTGACATTGACGGTTCTTCGTAGCTTTTCTCTTCTTTCTCTTTTAGTTTTACATCATGTTCGGCCATTGTCATTGATGGCTATTATTCGTTTTTCTTTTCTGTCTCTTCTAGCTTTGCATCACATTCTGCCAGTGTCATTGATGGCACTTCGTTGCTTTTCTCTTCTCTTCTAGTTCTACATGATGTTCTACAATTGTCATTGATGGTTCTTCTTTGCTTTTCTCTTTTTTCTCTTATAGTTTTCCATAACGTCTTGCCATTGTCATTGATGGTTCTTGGTCAACTTCTCTTCTGTTTCTTCTAGTTTTTACATCACCTTCTACCATTGTCATTGATGGCTCTTCATCGCTTTTCTTTTCAGTCTCTTCTAGTTTTGCATCACATTCTGCCATTGTCATTGATGGCTCTTCGGTGATTTTCTCTTCTCTTCTAGTTTTACATCACGTTTTGCAATTCTCATTGATGGCTCCTCATCTCGTCGCTTTTCTCTTCTCTCACTTCTAGTTTTGCATCACATTCTGCCATTTTCATTGATGGCTCTTCGTTGCTTTTCTGTTCTAGTTTTACATCGCGTTCTACAGCTGCCATTGTCATTGATTGCTCTTCGTTGCTTTTCTCTTCTCATCTAGTTTTACTTCACATTTTGCACTTGTCATTGTTGGTTCTTCGTTGCTTTTCTCTTGTTTCTCTTCTAGTTTTACATCACGTTCTGCTATTGTCTTTGATGGCTCTTCGTCGCTTGTCTTGTCTTTCTCTTTTAGTTTTACATCACGTTCTTTAATTTTTATTAATGAGTTTTTGTCACATTTCTCCTCTGTGTCTTTTAGTTTCATGCTGAAATTTTATAGGCTAGAGTCACAAAACCAGTATTAATGGAATAGGAAAAATTTGACGGCCATTTTTAAATATGGCTGGCTTTAACCACTTTCCCTAAAGTTGATCATGGTAAAATTTTTCTTATGTGATAGAGGACATATCAATAAACAATATTCCGCATTATTATTATTATTATTATTATTATTATTATTATTATTATTATTTGCTAAGCTAAAACCCTAGTTGGAAAAGCAGAATGCTATAAGCCTTGGGTCCCCAACAGGGAAAATAGCCCAGTGAGGAAAGGAAACAAGGAAAAATAAAATGTTTCAAGAACAAGTAAAAACCTTTTATTACAGTGAGTTTGAGGTTTGATACTAATTTCAATAGACTATAGTATATAGTTAGTAGATAGAATTTGATTATGAGTGTACACATATTACATTTATTATCAATTTGTTTTATCCGAAGAAATCCAGAAAGAAGTTTTAAGAAATGGTCAAGTCTGATGTCATTTGATTATCAATTTATCACTGAAAATATACACAATTTCACCAGTCGTTGGTGACGATTATATCAAATATATTCTTTGTGAAAAAAAAATTTAGGTGTTTATTTTATTCATATTTCAATACCAGAAAGTTAAGCAATTTTTTCCAGCTGTAAAATGTTAATCAAATGACATCATCAGAATGACGCTCTTCCCTGGAGGTTATAAAGTTTAAACTCCATTAGTCGAAAGCTATTTAATTAGAAATTGTATTTGCTTCTGTCAAATGATTTCATGACTTGCTGATAATTATATCAAATAAGCTGGCACGGATTTTTAGGGCCATTTCATCCAACGAATTAATGTTATTCAGGTCTATGCATTTATTTTAACTCGAGTATCGCTGGTCATCCTGTTTGCCATAATATAGAATATGTTTTGTTTTTTATATTGTGGAGGTGTTAAGGCTGGAAAAGTTCTTACATATGTATATATATATATATATATATATATATATATATATATATATGTATATATATATATATGTATGTATATTTATGTATATATATTTATGTAAATATATATATATATATATATATATATATATATATATATATACGTGTGTGTATATATATGTATATATATATACTTTATATATATGTATATATATATATAACGGATTTTGAGCGAAGCGAAAAATCTATTTTTGGGTGAGATGGCCATGTCGTCCTGATGGAAGTTCCTATAGGGTAGCTTCCTAGGGTATATTACAACTACGGCGATATTCCCAGAGAATTTACCTTAAGGTACCAGAATTCTAACTCCTGGAGCGAATATCCCTCCTGAAAGGGATATCGCGACATATCAGAGGACGTATTCTTGACACGCCACATGGCAATCTGCATCCCGAACAGAGATTTCGTCTCGCAGGAGGCAATTGGCAAGAAACGAATTCGGGAAAGAAAAAGGGGGAGCCGCTCCCAAGGCTCCCTATCTCTCGTTTCGTAAGCGTGCCTGGCGCCAATCCTGGCGCCATCTGTATTCCTTGTAGCGTACACGAGGTGCTACAGATACTGTATGTAGGGAGGGGTCCTACAGCCCTTTCTTAGAAAGGCAAGGGCGGGTCCATCAGGACGACATGGCCATCTCACCCAAAAATAGATTTTTCGCTTCGCTCAAAATCCTTTTTTTGGGCTCAAGCCATGTCGTCCTGATGGAAGTATACCAGAGCATTACTGTATCTGTGGATTATCAGAACGTGCCGTACTCCCCGGAGGTAATTTTTCCTGGTCGACTAGACCTAGAGACCTAAGATGTTACCGTTATACATCTTTTCAACTAACTATAAACCATGTTAGAGCTTCCTGCCCCCTACAGGGAAGAGTCCTACTAGACTCTGGAAAAGTCTCGAAGAGTACATATACCTATGTATGAATACCAGGCAAGCTAATATAGTGGTCTCGCCCTATATTAAGTAAAGCATAGTTTGTAAAGAACCACTGTGTCAATATGAAATATCGACCAGTTCTCCGCACAATACTTGTATTGGACAAAGGTTTATATCCGCATAGGAGGAAACTAGTAAAACCGCCATCGTCCCCTTATGGGACGGGGTCCTCCCGTTAAGGGAAAGCATTAACCAATGCAACATAGCTTGCATAAAGGAACAATTCTATTAGAATTATCCTAGATAAGGTACATAGAATGAATGCTCAATTATACCAATAAATTGACACAGGTGAAGGAGACGCAAGGTTCTCAAGAACAAGTTCATTGACAGACAATAAACAGACAGGTTAACCACAATTATATATATATATATATATATATATATATATATATATATATATATATATATATATATATATATATATATATATATATATAAGAAGAGGATAACCCAAAACTTTAAGCATAAGTATGATAGTAAACAGAACTTGTTTATCTGAAAGAAAAAACAATAAATGCCACTTTTAAGATACCGAGGTATCAAAGTCATAAAAGTCTGTATTACAAATCAATGACATTAGCGTTAGAAACGCTCGGCACACATGTCTGCACTTATGCTAGGTTCACCTTTGGAAATGGAACAGTCTACATGAGCAACTCAGTGCCCTCACTTAGTTTGTAGTACGGTATGTAACTACACACTCACCCTGGAATTAATCGTCCCAATTAAAACCACTGTTCCTCGCAGAGTTAAACAGTAGGGTTAACGACGCGACCCACTGCTACCACAGATCTCTTTAGTTCCTCTACTTGCTTCGCATAGTGGCGAAAGAACACTCTGGAAGACTTCCAGCCAGTGTATGAACGGAGATGTTCAAAATCCATACAATTAAAGAAATTTAAGGATGAGGCAACTTTCCTCGGATAGTGACCTGCGGGTGTACTGTCAGGATCCGCTCTGCGAATAAAATATGTGATTTTCGCTCTGAGTTGATTCAGAGATAAATTTGAGCCTGATGTTTCTCCCCTGAATAGTTGACCACCCTTGAAGTCTGAAGTTCTACGAAGATAGACCTTTAGGCATTCTACTGGACATAGAGATGCATCTTCTTTCAGAGGGCAGATTCTCCAGGGACCCCACCTGTTGGTGGGTAACTCATTCTTGGCGAGAAACGTAGGATCCGGAAACAGGTTCAGTTCTCCCCCATCCAGGAACTGAACACGACCTGCCTCTCTCGAGAGGGCTACAATCTCACTAACCCTGGCCCCGGACGCGAGTGTAAATAGGAAAATAACTTTTTGTGTCAAATCCTTTAACGCACACTCTTCATTGCTCAACAGAGAAGCGAAATGAAGAACTTTGTCTAAAGACCATGAAATGGCCTTTGGAGGTGCTGAAGGTCTGAGCCTAGCGCAGGCTTTCGGAACTTTATTAAAGAACTCGTTACCTAGGTCGACCTGGAAGGCATATAGAATGGGTCTTGTCAAAGCAGACTTACACGCTGAAATCGTGTTAGCTGCCAATCCTTGACCATGGAGGTGGATGAAGAAAGATAAGCAGAAGTCTGTCGAGATCTCCTGCGGATTCTTCGCCTTGACAAAGGCCACCCATTTTCTCCAAGATGACTCATATTGCCTTCTAGTAGATTTGCACTTATATTCCTCTAGGAAGTCTATGCTGGCTTTCGAAATCCCGAAACGCTTTCTCACCGCTAGGGAGAGAAAATCATGAGCTGCAGGGTCCGGGTTTTCTGTAATGAAGCGCAGACAGTCGACTTCTGGACTCGCTGGGTCAGAACTGGATCTGGTAGCGGTACAAACTTCAGCTGTAGTTCCAATACCAGGGGGAACCACACGCTGTTCGGCCACTTGTGGGCTACTATTGCCGCTACCCCCTTGAAGGATCTCAGTTTGTTGAGGACCCTCAACAGAAGGTTGTGAGGAGGGAACAGATAAATCCTGGACCCTCTGTTCCAGTTGAGGGACATCACGTCCACTGCTTCCGCTAAGGGGGTCCTCGTACGGGGACACGTACAGGGGCAACTTCTTGTTGTCTTTCGTCGCAAAGAGGTCTATCTGCAGTTCTTGGACTTGATTCAGAATGAAGGAGAATGATCCTGCGTCTAAGGACCATTCCAACTCTATCGGTGTGAACCTGGATAGAGCGTCCACTGTCACATTGCGGACTCCTTGAAGGTGAACTGCCGACAGGTACCACTTCTTCTTTTCCGCCAATCGGAAGATGGCCAACATCACCAGGTTGAGAGGTGGTGACCTCGATCCTTGTTGATTCAAGCATCTCACAACTACCTCGCTGTCCATCACCAACCTTATGTGGATCGAGTGACGCGGGGAAACTTTCTTTAAGGTAAGGAGCACTGCCATAGCTTCTAGAAAGTTTATGTGAAAGGTCTTGAATAGCTTGGACCAAGTCCCCTGGACTTTTTTCCGATGAGAGTGACCTCCCCATCCCTCCTTCGAGGCGTCTGAGTGAATCGTCACCGACGGGGGAGGTGGCTGAAGAAGAACCGACTTCTTTAGATGTCTGGCTTGGGACCAAGGCCTGAGAAGAGTACGTAGCCGAAGCGGAACTGGTCTTCTCAGATCTCTTCGCACGTTTGATGCATAACTTCTCCAAACTCCGGTTGCATCCTTTAGCTGTGCTCTTAGCACTGGGTCTGTCACCGAAGCAAACTGGAGAGAGCTCAGTACCCTCTCCTGTTCGCGTCTTGATATCCTTTCGGAATCTAGAAGTCTCTTGACAGAACCCGCTATCTCCTTCCTTTTCTTCGCCGGGATGGAGAAACGGTGTGACAAAAGGTCCCAGTGGATTCCCAGCCACTGGAACTTTTGAGATGGGGAAAGTCGAGACTTTTTTCTGTTGATCTTGAAACCTAGGTACTCTAGGAACTGGATCACTTGACTGGAAGCTTGCAAGCATTCTGTCTCGGATGCTGCCCCCACCAACCAGTCGTCCAGGTAGGCTACTACCTGAATTCCCTTTAGGCGTAATTGTTTGAGAGCTACGCTCGCAAGCTTCGTCAAAATCCTTGGGGCTATGATTAGCCCGAATGGCATGGCTCTGAAGGCGTATAGTCTTCGTTGTAGCCTGAACCCTAGGTAGGGGGAGAGTCGACGGTTGATTGGAATGTGCCAATAGGCGTCTGACAAGTCTATAGAGACGGAATATGCCCTCTTGGGCAGTAAGGTCCTTATGCGTTGCAGTGTTAGCATCTTGAATTTGCAATACACTATGAACTTGTTGAGTGGCGACAAGTCCAGAATGACTCTGAGCTTTTCCGAGTCTTTCTTGGGAACACAAAACAGCCTCCCTTGGATTTGATGGACTTCACCTTTCGGATCACATTTTTCTCCAACAGTTCTTGAACGTACTCCTCCAGAACGGGGGGTGGAGTGTTGGAAAACCTGAAGGCCCGGGGGTGGAGTGCTGTACCAGCTCCAGCCCAGTCCATTCTTGAGTAGGCTGTGGGCCCAGGGATCGAAGGTCCACCGATCCCGAAATTTCAGAGGTCTCCCTCCTACCGGTATCATCCCACTTGGACTGCCGTCCCGAGGTCTCGCCTCCCTGACCACGACCACCCCTGAATCCCCTTCCCCTTGAGGGGCGCCCAGACGAGCCTCTGGCTGCCCCTCTACGCTTTGCTCGAAAGGAAGTAGACTGCCCTTCGAACGATGGGGTGAATGCCGTGGACTGTGTCGACACGGACTGGGGTACCCACTGAAAAGTGGTCGGGGTTTGTGCCACGATCTGGGGCACTGGAGGCAATGGCAATTGCAGTTGCTGTCTAACAGGCTTGGCTGGCCGAGACGGTAGCCTAGTCCTCATAGTCTTCCTCTTTGGTTGAGGACCCTCATCCGGGGAAGACTTTCTTTTGATAGCCAGGCCCCACTTCTGGAGAAGGTTTCTATTCTCCAAGGCGGCCTTATCAACTACTTCTTTGACCAAATCGGTAGGGAAAAGGTCTTTGCCCCAAATGTTGGAGGAGATTAGTTTCCTTGGCTCGTGCCTCACTGTAGCCGAGGTGAACATGAACTCCCTACAAGCTCTCCTCGCCTTGACGAAGCCATAAAGGTCCTTCGTCACTGTGGCCAGATGAGTCTTGGCCACCACCATGAACATTTCATGGACCTTGGGGTCACTTGCCATCGTCTCAAGAGTAGTCTGAAGAGACATTGAGGCAGCCAGTCTTTCTTTTGTCTCGAACTCTCTCTGCAAGAGAAAGTCAGACAGCTTAGGGAGGTCCTCGCCGAACTGACGTCCGGCGATATCAGCCTCCAACTTCCCAACTGAGAACGTAAGATGGACGTCCTTCCAGTCTTTGTGGTCCATAGGTAGGGCCAGCGACAAGGGTTTACACTCCTCCAGGGAGGGGCAAGGCTTGTCGGCCTCGACTGCTTTTAGTACAGCCGCAAACCCTTTCTGTAAAAAGGGGAAGGCTCTAGCAGGAGAGGACACAAAGGAAGGGAGCTTCTTGCTCAATGCAGCTGCCTTTGAGTTAGAGAAGCCCCTCTCTTTCAACGAGGATGAAAGCAGAGCTTGAGCCTTAGTATGGTCCATCACTATGACCTCCTTCGGCTCTGTCTCCTCCTTTGAAGCTGGTTCCTTCCTCAGCCAGACACATGGTTTAGCATCTGAGCACAAGGGAAGGTCTTTCACATTGAACCTCTTCTGGGGCCCATGTGATTCTGCAAGGCTCTGCATCCGCAGTTCCATTGCAGCCGCCTTCTCCTGATTCTCCTTCTGCATCTGTTGGATCATTCCAACAATGGAGGAGAGGGCCTGTCCCAGCTCTACTGGGAGACCGGCCGATGTTGAGGGAATAGGCTCCGGGATCTGAACCGGAGTAGCCGACACCTCGTCGACCTCTTCCTCTACAACGTCTGGGGCTTGAACTTCACCCTGGGCTTCTGCCAGGGGGTCTTCCTTCAGACGCTCGTCCACGACAGACATCCTGTCATCTAACTGGATGTCTTGCATAGCGACCGAGACTTCAGCATCCACCTGGATCTGAACTTGGGGGATCTCCTCTTGAGGCTGGGGAATCGCTGCATCAGCTGATGCCTTAGGGAAAAGATACGCCCTCATCATCTCACTTGGAAGATAAGGGCCAGAGGTGTTCTTTTGGAAGCCCCTTACCCAGGTACGAAGCTTCTCCCTTGCTATATCCCTTGATTCCGCCGTCCTAGGGGAATCAAAGGCCTCAGTAATCAGGTTAGTGCACACAGTACATACCTGAGGGTCCCAATACTGGAGATCATCCTTGGAGACAGCGCATGCTGCGTGTCTCCTACAAAACTCATGTCCGCAGAGGTTCTTGCTGCGGACGTTGCAGAAAACACTTCCGCACTTCGGAGGGTCCTTCTGTAAAGAGAAGAAATTTCCATGAGTATCAAGTGAACTATGTATCACTGGGTATGCATAGTATAGCATAACAATTCATAAAGGAAAGACACACACTTGTGTTTCCCTCACAACCCATTGTTGTAGCCTTCCAGATAATAAAATCAAATGGTTAATCTCTTCTAGAGTAACCAATGCAAAGTTTCCAGAGGAAACAGGTGGAGCTCACACCTAAGCAATGATTTTAAAATCCTGGAAAATAGACAGGAAAGAACTCACTTTCCTATCTGTAGGGCAACAGCAAAGAACTTGTGCAAGAAAACACAAAAGTGTTAGAACACACAGTGCTGTACCAAAACCCATACTATAGTTTTCTTCTTACAGTATATGTTATACTGAAGAATACTGGTACAGTATAGGAGGTAACGTGCTGGCCGGCACACACCATAACTAGCTTTAAAGTATACTACTTAACAGCTATAAGGCGGCAGAACTCTGGTTCAAATGCATGTGCCGGCCGGCAACAGTCAATGCCGGCCGGCAACGGCTGCCGGCCGGCAACTACACAAGGTAGTACCCAGCTGCCGGCCACACTCTTGGTGACCGGCAGACAAGGGCTGACATTAGCCGGCCGGCAAAGGTACAGGACCGATGCCGGCCGGCAGCAAAAGAACCAGAGGACTACACCAGACAAATAGGATGGATGCCGGGATAAGAGTGTACACTACCTCCAAGCCCGGCAATCCGAAAGAGTGCATATAAGGAAGGGGAGAATCTAATTCAGGCTTCCTGACCAATGCCGTCTGGCTCTACAGGCAGGCATGGATGAGGGACCAAGGGAGGTCCGGGCAGCACTCAAAATATAAGACCCTTGCCGGCCGGCAGCTCTGCCGGCCGGCAAGGGGCTGAGTTAATTCCACATCCTAACCTAATCTAGGTCCAGATGTAGAACGACGTACAGTACTGTAATGGCTAGGCCATTACGGAAATAGAGGGGGAAGGGACAAAAGAGGGTCCTACCAACCTTGCTTTAGTGACGGATCCCCCGCAGCCAAGAAACTTATCTCAGCCTAAGGGAGATCCAAGGGGGGAGGCCAGCAATACTTGCCAGCTCCCAGAGCACCAAAGCAAGGAAGGTGTTGCTACTCCCAGGGAAAGAAACTTATCCTCCCCCGAGAACAGCAACAAGGACTAGTCTGGTAGATCACAGAAGAAGGAATCATATCCACAGAAACCTTCGGTAGTGACCTAAGGAGGCTAAGCCACCTTTGTCTGTGTCAGGCCAGCGAGGGAGACTCTACCCCAAGCCAGACAAACACAGACTCAGACTAAAAAACTCTGCTGTTCTGTCCCTCTTTGAACCAGACTTACTGGAACAGGAAGGTACAGTAACACCCCAGTATAGTTTTATCGAAAATTAATTCGGAAAAACCCACTTAGGGATAAGCCCAAGGCTTAAACAGAGGGAAAGGGATTGCATACCTTCTCCGAAGAAAAGAAAGCAACCGGGGAGTATGAGAAAGTATACTAAGGCTCCATAAGCAACTTAGCCTAGGCACCAAGAGAATCGATTACCTTAATCACCGAAACTCACTCGTATACTATCTTGGAAATATTCCACACAATCTTAAATGTATAAAACATAGCCTAAAGCTTCAATAAAATTTTAGTACACTCGGAAAAACCAAAATCATGCATGAAGTACTAGGACCAAACGACTAGGCTACATGGCCTAGCGTAGGCCAGAATGGCGAATACTTCGCGAAAATAATACTAAGCACGAAAGGAAATCCTATGTAATGCTAAAAAGCTAAAATTTATTAAAGCAAAACAACCGGGAATGTCGCTCTGACTAACTAAACTTATACCTAGCGAGCGACAGCGTCCATGACGCCTCCGGTAGGCTACGGCTCTTGTAACAAAGATTAAACCTATTAATCACTCAAAAATTTACCAAGAGCCTACATTTATACATAAAAGACATGGTACTCAACTTATCAGAGGCCGACGAAGACGGAGAAGCCATGAAAAGCAGAATAAATCCAAGATTTGCGAGAAACACAGGAAAAAACACCGAGTTGTTAAGCTACGCAAAAAGGAATACAGATGGCGCCAGGATTGGCGCCAGGCACGCTTACGAAACGAGAGATAGGGAGCCTTGGGAGCGGCTCCCCCTTTTTCTTTCCCGAATTCGTTTCTTGCCAATTGCCTCCTGCGAGACGAAATCTCTGTTCGGGATGCAGATTGCCATGTGGCGTGTCAAGAATACGTCCTCTGATATGTCGCGATATCCCTTTCAGGAGGGATATTCGCTCCAGGAGTTAGAATTCTGGTACTTTAAGGTAAATTCTCTGGGAATATCGCCGTAGTTGTAATATACCCTAGGAAGCTACCCTATAGGAACTTCCATCAGGAGGACATGGCTTGAGCCCAAAAATGTATATATATACTGTATTTACATAAATATTTATACACAAATATATATATATATATATATATATATATATATATATATATATATATATATATATATATATATTGTCACTCTTCAAGTCTTTCTTCAGTCAGAGAGGTGAGCCTTGTTTCCTTTGGCCTTCGAACTATTTGGATCAACGAGAAGTTGTGACGGACAGAAGTTACGTTCTTGAAGTTTTTGAAGGAGTGGGAAACGTTGGGGAGAATTGTGCACAGTCTCTTTCTTTGAATTACATGTTGACCTACATGTGGTTAAAAGAAATATAAAAAATCAATAGGAGCCTACTGGGTAATTTTATTTTTCATATTTATATGATATCAAGATATGATATTCCCCCAAGAATTGTTATTTTGGGATTTTCGAATGAAAGTTAATGGCGCAGAAGTACTTTTACGTTTTCCCAATCATGATAAAATACGAACTAAATTGGTATATGTTCATAGAAATGTCAATGTTAAAGTCATTATTAAGTAATTCTTGTTGATGTTGATGGTCATACTTAGAGTTTGAATAAGCATATGGGTAACCTGTTGAATTGATCTCTCTCTCTCTCTCTCTCTCTCTCTCTCTCTCTCTCTCTCTCTCTCTCTCTCTCTCTCTCTCTCTCTCTCTCTCTCTCTTTCTCGGCTACGTGTAAGAGCCATGCAACTGAAAACGGTATAGATTAACTTTTTAGTCAACGACTAAACTTTTAAAACACGGCCAGGAGCTTCTAAAAGTAAGCGAGCATAGCCTAAATAGGCCTTTTTTGCTTCTAAAATAAAAAACACCATAAGCCAAAATCTTGTTCAAAAGTTTGTATTTTTCCCCTTATTTTATATGACCACTATAACTAGGCCGCCTTTCAGTCGCTAAAATTACTGAGATTTTAATCGACGTACACGCAATTATACAATACCTTCATATAATATGTGCTTATATGCTTAATGGTGCTTTAAACATTTTCTTGAATTCCAGAGGTGAATCTATTAGAAATCGTATAGTTTTTTCTCAAAATCTTCGAATACTTTTTTTCAGGTTAAATCAAAGATTCTTGCATTTTAAATGTATTTGGACTTCTTGCTTTTATCAAAATTGTTGGTAATCTTGTCTTTTCTAACTTGTCTAGAACAGTTGAGTTCGTATATCTAATTCCATTTCTAAACGACTAGCTGCATATATTGGACGTTATATAAAGCATTCATTAATTGATTTAATTGTAATTTACATTAGTTTACGTCTTGCTTACATGGATATAAGTACCTTCATCTTTGGATTAGTAAATCTTGTCTACCGCATCGATAGCCTCAGTATCTTCCACCTTCATCTTTCTTTTAGCCATCTCACGGAACTTCTAACTTTCTAAACATTTTCTAAACATTTTTCTTGCGAATGTTCAGTTTGGTTTCTAGACTATTCTCCTCGTTGTTAACCCCCAGTCCTCCTCACCCTCACCAACTCCAACACCACAACAACAAGACATCAATTAGACATCCTTTTCATGTGTTTGCGATGAGGAATTCTGTAAGTGTAGCAATACATGGTTCAAGGACTGGTTCGTTAGATTTGCTTTAAGTTTCCTGTCTGTTTTCCTGCATTGATGCCATCAAAATACACATTTCTGGCAGCTATTTGCTTCACCCTAAATCTTAAAACCTTTAAACTAGAATGGAATTTACTTCTAGTAGTTTTGAATGAAAAATATTTGAAGCTTTTTCGTTGTAGAAAGGAGTAAATATTGGACATATGTTCTGTGCTTTGATTTTGATTTTTTCTTTTCATGACGATTCGTAAAACCTCTTAATTAATATAAGATGGTTTATATCTTGAGAAAAGTTATCAAATATTTAGCTTATATTTTAAAGGAACAGAAATATAATTGAGATCAGGTCTTATAGATAATTTGCACAATTTTATCAGTGTTAACGATAGCCGAAGCTCCTGCTGAAATCATCACGAATATTGAAAAGTAATAAAGAAAAATATCTGAAACCTCGTCTCTCTCTCTCTCTCTCTCTCTCTCTCTCTCTCTCTCTCTCTCTCTCTCTCTCTCTCTCTCTCTCTCTCTCTCTCTCTCTCTCTCTCTCTAGACTGGCAACGAAAAACGAAAGATAAATGACGAACAGTTAATGAAACAAAGGCAGACGAATGAAGGAAATCGAAGTAGGATGTCAGCGGGAACTATAATGAAATTCCCCTTTGATTTGTTGACAACAACCGTTCTAGATATACAGTTTTTTTTTGGAGAACATAATTGGTCGCTTTAGGGATGAAATGGATTTCCTGAAAGGAGAAATATTTTTTCGAATGTTGCATTTGGAATTAAATGAGAAAATTATTAAATGCTACTTTATTTAAAGGGTCTGGTATATATATATATATATATATATATATATATATATATATATATATATATATATATATATATATATATATTATATGTGTGTATATATATATGTGTGTTTGTATATATGTATATATATATGTGTTTGTATATATGTATATATATGTGCATATACATGTATATATATATACTGTGTATATATATATATATATATATATATATATATATATATGTGTATATATATATATATATATATATATATATATATATATATATATATGTTGAGAAATTATGATATATTTTTTGTTGAGTGAGAAATTGTTGTTCCGGGAAAATCTCCCTGCAGCAAGCAACAAGGATAGGAGCGCTAACACTTGAGGGGCACAACACCCTGGCAATGATTTTGGTGCTGCAGTAAGTCTTCACCGTCCATAGACCTAAAAACTCTACACCTGACTAAGTAATTAATTGTTGGTCTACCTTAGCTTTGTCAATCTAAGATCATCTATACTCTTAGGCTATATTTTGAATCCGTCCTCGTGACCCCAGTGAGATGCTGGACAGGCTTTTATGTAACATAGACAAAGGCAATGGATAGTAGCAGTGATGTATTTAAGTAAAGTTAAATGGGAATCTTCACCTTCAAAGCACTAAGTTAAAGAAGCGTACACTCGCTTGTACCAACTTACCTATACCTACAGTAGGTTACACTCTTCAACATCTTGGGTACAACTAACCCACACTAAATTCTTGGTTGGTGTAAAGAAAAATCTTCAAATAATGGGGTTAAAGGTACCAATGTCTGCAATCTATTCTAATTTCCTTATTACAGTAAAGAAGAGAACCAGAGTAGCTCAGTAGTGATTTATTCAAATGGCAAAATTAATAAATTAAATATTATCCACAATTTACAACACACAACAATGAAATTAATAAACTATATGAACACGTGGTATTAATCATCTAACATAAGAAATAAAGTAAAAATCATATGGTAAGTAACTTATGCGGTAGGCTACTGTGAGGTTCAAATACGTGGTCAGTGACCTCACACATTTAGCAACAAATAAAACACTAATACATTAAATTCCACGTATGCAACCTGAAAAATGTAATGCCAGAACGTTACTTAAAGTTAACTTAGAGACAAATGGGAACTTATATGAAGGGGGAATGGCCATTAATTCAACTCTCAAGATTCTTGATCCTGGACGCCCGTGTCCAGAGAATGGCAGTCTTAGATTCTACCTCACTAGGCCTACTGCAGTAGTTTAGCGGAGTCAATGGCCCCTTCCAACTCGCCCCTGGCTTTGATCAGGGGTTTCTGCAGGACTTGCTGCTTCTCCTCAATATTTGTGATCTCTCAAGGCTTCTACTTGTCCTTGTCCTTTGTGGAATCCAGATCCGTCAATGTACAAGGGGACAGGCGAGTGGGACCACAAATTTGACTTGGGAACAATTGACCCACCTAGCAGTAACATGCTGTGGCCTGGAACTTTTTGGGGTGGAGTTCAGGGTGTCAGCGTCTGGCTTGTTGACTCGACAACCGCGCATCTTAGTGCGTAGGCCAATGGTCTTGAGATGCCATCTCTAATTTAGGACAGGCTTGAAACACTTGTGGTTTGTGAGTTTTAAGCAATATGCTTATTTAGAATAAAAGGAGAAATCTTGCAACTCCAGGGGACAATAGATGATCCTAGCCTTAAACAACTGGCGTACAAAATAAAAACTAAAACTAAAAGGTAATTAGCAAGTCGGGCTTACGTGTGTGGACAAACATACCTCCTAGACTAGCAGAATTGAGTTGTAGTAGAGAGAAATTTAAAGTACTTAAATACTTAAGGGAAAATAATGAATACAAAAATATTCATCTCCAGGCACTCGCTTGAGGAAAAATCATCACTCACATTTTCCCTGCCGTGACGTCACGAACAATAACAATGTCTACATAAAATAAACTGTGAAGAAGAAGAGTAGTGAAGAAAATTCTTCACAATATATATATATATATATAAAATCATCATCATCTCCTCCTACGCCCATTGACGCAAAGGACCTCAGTTAGATTTTGCCAGTCATCTCAATCTTGAGCTTTTAAATCGATACTTCTCCAATCATCCTCTCCTACTTCACGCTTCATAGTCCTCAGCCATGTAGGTTGGGGTCTTTCAACTTTTATAGTGCTTTGTGGAGCCTAGTTGTAAGTTTGGTGAACTAGTCTCTCTTGTGGAGTGCGAAGAGCATGACCTAAATACTCCATCTGCCCCTCACTATGATCTCATCCACATATGGCACTCAAGTAATCTCTCTTATAGTTTCATTTCTAATCCTATCCTGCCATATAACTCCCAACATTCTTCTGAGGGCTTTGTTCTCAAATCTACAAAATCTATTGGACGTTGTTTCATTGTTATACCATGACTCATGTCCACACAGTAACACCGATCTCACTAAACTGACAATAGCCTGATTTTTATGTATAATTTCAGGCGATTTGATTTCCAAATTTTATTAAACCTAGCTATTATCTGATTTGCTTTTTTCAATCTTTCATTAAACTCCAATTCTAAAGACCCTGTATTAGAGATCATAGTTCCTAAATATTTAAATGATTTTACCTCATTAATCCTTTCTTCCTCCAATGATATTTCGTAGTACATATTCCATTCTCATTATCTCTGTCTTTCTTCTATTCATCTGGAGCCCAACCTCCTGAGATATTTCATGCATTCTGGTAAGCAATGCAAATCCTCTGGTGTTCTATTAATAAGGGCAGCATCATCAGCATACTTTAGGTCAGCTAATTTCCTATTACCAATCTAGTCCAACCCTTCTCCACCATCTCCAAGTGTTCTACGCACTACAAAATCCATGAGGAGGATAAACAACAAAGCTGACAACACATTCCCTTGAAGTACTCCACTGTTCACTGGAAATTCATTTGATAGGACTCCACTAACATTAACTTTGCACTTACTATGCTCATGAACAGACGTAATCAAATTTACATATTTAAGAGGAATTCCATAATAACGCAGAACTCTCCACAAAATTGGCTGGCACACACTATCCAAGGCTTTTTCAGAGTTCACAAATGTCATCAACAGTGGATTCCTATATTCTACACATTGCTGTACAACTTGTCTTAAAATGAAAATTTGGTCAGTACAACTTCTACCTCTTCTAAATCCTTCTAGTTCATCTCTCAGCTTTTCATCAATCTTTCTCTCTAGCCTTGTAGAATAAGCATACCATATTTTTTCATGATAACTGACATAAGTGTGATGCCTCTGTAAAATTTGCAATTCGTCAAATCTCCTTTCTTTGCTATTTTCACCAACACTCCTAACTCCCATTCATAAGGTTTTGCCTCTTCATGCCTCATTCTACAAAGTAATCTTGTAAGTATTCTGGGAGTCACTTCATTTTTGGGCAATATCATATCAGGAGTTACTTCACCATATCCAGGGGCTTTCCATCTCTTTAGTTTTTAAGAATAGCTTTGACTTCAAACACACTGAATTCATTCATTGTCCCATCAAGGTCTTCCTCAGCTTTAGGTATATCAATCAAATTGCTCCCTTCATATTTCCTATTCAGGACCTCACCAAAGTGTACCATATAACGTTGTTTTTTCTATCTTCGCATGTTATAACAGATCCATCTCTCTTTCGGATGGGTATATGCTTCTTCTTCTTTGCCCCCGTGGAGATTTCATTGATAATTCTATGAGCAATTCTCCCACCATAGCCACTCCCTGAATTCATAGCTTTGTCAGCCTCATCTGGTTTCCTGTCTCAATATTCTCTCCAGTCATTCCTGGCTTTTCTTCTGACTTCACTATCAACACTGGAATACTTAGCATGCTCTACCTTGTAATTTTCATTACTTCCTCGAAAACTTTCAACAGTCAATTTCTGTCTCTGCCTCATTTATATAGTATCCCACATATCATTTAATATCCATGGCTTGCTCCTTGTAACTAAATGGCCCAAAACTTCCCTACCAATTGACTGATATATGTTCTTAATATCACACCATCCTTCATTAACTGCCTGCTCCTCTTCTCTTAAAGTCTCTAAAACTGCAAATCGATTCCTACATTCAATTGTAAAGGTTTCTCTGTGCTCATTATCCAGAAGCTTAGTTGTATCAAACCTAGGTATTCTATCTACTTTTTTGTTGGGTGCTCTCAGTTTTAATTTCATTGTGGCCACGAGGAGCTGGTGATCACTACCAATACCTGCATCTCTATAACTTCTCACATTTCTTAGTCCTACTTCTCTCTTTATTAATGGCTATGTGATCTACTGTGATTTTTGTAATTGCCACATGGTGAAGTCCATGTATATTTCGTCACCCTCATAAACTAACTGCCTAAGTAATTTTCTTCACTTGTTGGGAAATAAAAAAAAAAACCTTCTCATTTCCTAATTCTTTATATCATTGTCTTGAGCTTCAATTCACAAATTCTTAACAGAAGAATTTGTGATTTAGAATTTTTTAATTGAAGCCCAACACAATGATATAAAGAATTAGGAAATGAGAAGTTTGTTTATATTTCCCAACAAGTGGAGAAAATGACTTAGGCAGTTAGTTTATGAGGGTGACGATTTGTGAATGCCCTTGTGCTTGAAAAGAGTACCTCTAATAACAAGATTTTTTGCTAACAAGATTTTTTGCTAAAGAAAAACTTGTAAAATGGCTTCCATTTTCAATTGCAACTTCGCCAAGTCTCTCAACACCCATTACATTCTCTATACCTTGATTAATCTTTCCAACTTTAGCATTGAAGTCACCAGTCACATATTTCCTATCTCTCTCTTGGATCTCATTTATTACACTCTGCAGTTCTTCATAGTATTCATCTTATATTTCTTCAGGGGCATCATTTGTTGGTGCATAATGCACTATAATGCTCATATTGCACTGCTTTGATTTAAACTTTGCAAGTAACAATCTGCTATTTACAGCTTTTAACTCAATGTCTTTTCTGCTCTCGGTGTCATCATCATTCTTACCCCTTCTCTTCCAATTCCATTACTTCTTCCTGAAGAGAAATATGTATTGCCTTGATCTAAGATTTCCTTAACGCGTTTCACTTAGGACCAAGATATCCAAATTATACTGCATAAATTCATTCTCCACTTGCAGTAACTTCTCAATCTGATTCATGATTTTAACATTAAAATTACTAATTTTCAATTTTTCTTTAGTATTTATAAACCGGGAGATTCTTAGCATCCCACTACGCCCGAGACTGGTGGCAATTCTGTCATTTTGGCTTTCCATAGACTGACTAAATCCATAGAGGATTCATGGGTTAGATACATCAAAGGATAGCCAGATGCGCAGGGCCTATCTAACTTGGGCAAGTGACCCCTGCCGGTCCATACTAATTCCAGTAAGATCATCCGCCAGACATCGAGGGTATAAGACGGAGAGACAGCTTGTCAGTCGCCTTAAACCCAATCCGTCACCCTGCTGCCAGTGACTTCGAGATTTAGAGGGGCATTTACTCCACATCCAAAGTTCACGTTACTTCACCAGGTTGCTCATCCGCTTATATAACCGTTGGCAAACATTGTTTGCTAAGCCATACCAGCTAGCACAGTATATATATATATATATATATATATATATTATATATATATATATACATATACATATTCATACACACATAGAACAACAAAAAATGCAATCGTTTATAGTCCACAGCAGGACAAAGACCTCAGACATGTCTATACATACCTGGGGATTGGCAAATTTTCATCACCACGCTGGTCAGTGCGGAATAGTGATGATGGTAGATTTTTGTGTGCTCGCTCACAACACACCGACCTAGTATGGGTAGGCCTGGCTATTACAGCATGTCTGATCATGGCAATTCGCATATCAAGTCACCACGTTAAGATATTCCCACTCAAAAAGGTAATATATATATATATATATATATATATATATATATATATATATATATATATATATGTGTGTGTGTATATATATATATACATATATATATATATATATATATATATATATATATATATATATATATATATATGTGTGTGTGTGTATATATATATATACATATATATATATATATATATATATATATATATATATATATATATATATATATATATATATATATATATAAATACACATGTGTGTATATGTGTGTGTATAACTCATTGGAACACGTGATATCCATTGACTTCATAATTGTGTATTTAAAATAGGCGAAATTGGCAAGGACCATACACCCAGTTTCACCTTCCTTGTGGTATTTTTACATTCCAATATCTTAAATGGACACCAGGCTCCTCTCCGAGTTCTTTTGCTCTCTGCAGAAGCTTTCACACGAGACCAAAATCCAAACAACACCTGCAGTTTCTTCTTGAATGCGTGGATGAAGAAGCCACTTCAATATACGTGATAGTTGAGACCATTTTGGAAATGGATATAGACCTTGTTGGTAATGTTTCCCGAAGCATATTGGACAAAACACATCGGCATCAAGAAAATGGAAAACAAAATTGAATTTTGAAAAATACGAGACGATTTGAAGGTCCATTATATTCGGAAAGGGTACAAATACTTTAAGATTATTTAACGAGATCTGGAGAAATATACCATGTGATAGATTTGGCGGAGAACAGGACAATAGTAGAAATTATTGGAAATATGGATCGACTTGACAACCAACAAATTCATTGTCAGTTTATTCGTAAACAGACTGTTTTCTGACTGTATATTTGTAATTGTTTTGAATTTTATCCAGTCTTATAGGGCAGTGAATATCGGGGAAATAAAAGGATATTATGATTATGGAAAATCTTATGAAGTTTTCAGTGAAATATCCTTAATAAAATTATGAATAATTTGTAAATCAATGTACACAGAAGCCTTTGGTCAAAATTAATGAACTGAGGATTCCAACTCCATTTCCAGCTTCCACCTTATCTCAGAATGTGGAACTTTGCTTACGAGAAATCTCTCTAGGATTTTACGTTCTCTTTTTTTGGAAAAGAGAAAATCTAGGAACTGCTTTTTTTTTTTTCAGTGGCTAACAACACAGGTAAAGGATATTATTCCAATATTAGCCATAAAAGATTGTTAAATTGAAATGTGAACAATTAATGTCATCCGGAATAAAAATAGGTTTATCAAGTCCCTGTTTTTATCTCCATTTTGATATTTTGAAGACAGTAAACAATGATTGTGAACTTTGGAGGAAAACTGCATTCAACATACAAGATATTTATGAAATAATCTATATATGTAAACACTTTATTCTGTTCAGTTTTATTTCTATCATGGTACATTTTTCGAAGACTGTAGATGAGGAGGTGGGAAAATAATTTTAAGCCACTTACTTTTCATTGTAGAATTAAGAGCTTTTCTGAATTTCTTTTAGCACAATGAATTTTTTTTTCCAAAGAGTATACAGTAGGTTGTCATATAATAGTAATTATTTCAAAATATACCCATCCACTTGAATGGTTGAAATAACGGCCCAAGTGGTGTATTTTATGTTGTAAAATTTCTTAAATTTAGAGTAAATTAAAGTAGAGGATATTTTAACAATCTGCAAGAAAAACTAATGGATATGGGAATGACATAGTAGATGGTCAAGAAGTATAATAGAATGGGTTCTTAGCAATAGCAAACGAAGTAATGGAAGGAAGAGAAGGCGATGCATTGACGAACTGAGAAAATTTGCGGGTATTATTATTATTATTGTTATTTGCTAAGCTACAACCCTAGTTGGAAAAGCAAGATGCTATAACCCCAGGGGTCCCAACAGGGAAAATAGTCCAGTGAGGAAAGGATACAAGGAAAAATAAAATATTAAGAACAGTAACAGCATTTGAATAAATATTTCCTCTATAAACTATAAAAACTTTAAACAAAACAAGAGGAAGATAAAATAAAAAGAATAGTGTGCCCGAGTGTACCCTCAAGCAAGAGAACTCTAACCCAAGACAGTGGAAAACCATGGTACAGAGGCTATGGCACTATCCAAGACTAGAGAACAATGGTTTTATTTTGGAGTGTCCTTCTCCTAGAAGAGCTGCTTACCATAGCCAAAGAGTCTCTGCTACCCTTACCAAGAGGAAAGTGGCCACTGAACAATTACAGTGCATTAACCCCTTGGGTGACGAAGAATTGTTGGTAGTGTTGTCAGGTATATGAGGACAGAGGAGAATCTGTAAAGAATAGGCCAGACTATTCGATGTATGTGTAGGAAAAAGGAAAGAACCGTAACCAGAGAGAAGGATCCAATGTAGTAGTGTCTGGCCAGTCAAAGGACCCCATAACTCTCTAGCGGTAGAAAGACCATGAACAGACGCAGGTGGAAGGGCATGTTTTAAGTGATTTCTCTTGCAGTAGACAAGCAACGACTGATGATGATATATTATTTCAATGAAAAATTCGAGTTTTTCTGCTTGTACGCCAGATTTTACAAACATCATGCATATTTCCGAAGATGAAAAAAAAGAAAAAGAAAATGACGTTTTATATGCTGTTGTGTAACCAAACTGAAAAATAGCGTACAATGTAAAAGTATCCTATTATTTTAAAACTTCTTTTTCTATTCTTTGCAAATATATATTTTTTGTGTTTAACAGATGCGGTGTGTTTTCCGTTCCATTTGATTATTATCTTCTGATAATGTAATATTTCACTTGAGTTGAAATGGGAAATTATTATTGTTATTATTATTATTATTATTATTATTATTATTATTTATTGTTGTTATTATTATTATTATTATTATTAATATTTTTATTGTTGTTGTTGTTATTATTATTATTATTATTATTATTATTATTTTGACGGTCCTTAGCATTAAACTCATTATTAAATAAAAAAAACTCAAGAAATGCTAATCCACATTCATTGCATTGTTATCTTTTTTAAGTGTAATGATTATAGTAATGACAAGGCTTAAAAGCTACTCTAAGTGCAGTCAGTGTAATATGTTTACGTCTTATTTGATTACATATTTTTACACCTTTGTACTGATGGCGATTTTGGGGATGAAATTGAAAAGTTCCATTTAGTATTTTTAATGCGACCCCCCCCAAAAAAAAAAAAAAACTATGGGAGACTAAATTGGCTTTTGATCCTATACATTTACATTATACATTGTGTTTTTTTAAAGTAATATTGTAGACGTGTTTGGATAGAAGGATAAATGGACTAGAATTAGTTCGTATCATCAGTAATAACGATGTTTACTCTAACATTGATGGTGGTAGATTATATTCTGCTTATTTTCAACTTACTAAAAAAAACATCGTCATGGAAAGCAAATTCGTCAGAGGATATTCAGCAATTCTTTCATGATGTATTAACTGATTATTCAGCTTTTAATCTCTCCTTAATTAGTCATCCAATTCAGAAGAGGAAAATGAGTGTTTCCTTCATTTTACGTTTTTTTTTTTTTTTTTTTTTTTTTTTTTTTTTTTTTTTTTTTTTTTTTTTTTTCTTATTTTGAAAATGTAATGAACTTCACTCTGATGTTTTGGAAATTTTACATTCGTATCGGGAGGGGTTTTCAGAAAAGGATAATTGATGATTCAATTAATTTCTTTCTCTGCGACGCACAAAAGGCAAGGAAAGAAAGTTATTATTTTATCTGGTCTTCAAACATTATTCGCAGCAGTGCGGATTTTTGCGAGAAATTGAGGCTCTTGTCTGACTTACCAACTAAATGTTTACGAAAAATCCCAAATTAAAATGAAGCATATGCAAAATATGCCTTATCATTTTTCACTTTTAGCTAGAAAATTTTCATATGACTCGGTTTGGTTTCTTTCTTTCTCCTGCTGAAAATCTTGACTCTCTCTCTCTCCCTTAAGAAGTTGGTCTGTTACTTATTTTTCTTTGTTCCTCTTACGTTTATATTAATCGAGTGTTGAGTAGGCCACCGAGATTTCCATAGATTAGTCATCAATGTGATATATTTGGAATATGATGAAACATATATAATAACGAGGGATTAAATGAATACAAGAAGCTGTAACTTATGCCAACAAGAACCATGAGGATTCTTTTCCTGCGTTTAAAATAGCTTACAATAATCTTGTACAATGTTATTGTCTAGAAAAGGCGGTCTTTATTTTCTTCCAATATATAAGTTGATAAAAAACGAATAAATGTCATTAACTCTTAGATACAAAGCCATAGTAAACAAACAGTATTATTGTAGATCACCGAACACATGAAAGATTTCTAAAGATTTTATAAGAAATTTTATTCCAAACTTTGAATAGTATTAAGTAAACTCAAGGCAAAATCAGTATAGTTCAACGTCGCGGAAAACGATGCTTAGGATATTTGTAAGAAACCCAGTAAGAAATTCCACTTTATTTGGTTGTCGTTTTTAAATCTTACGTTTTGTAATTAAAAGCTCCTTGTTATAACTAGAAATAGGACGTCTTTTTTACGTAGCAATACAAGTGGTACGTCAATCCATGTAATTTATTTCCATCGATTATGATTTAGAAAATAGAAGTCTGATATATAGTGATATAGATATCATAGAATATTATTCAGGGACACAAATATATCCACAATTAGTCCGAGAAACAGAGAACTGAATGAAAGTGGCAATGACGGCTATTGCAGATCAGACAGGCAATGGGACAACGAAGGAGAGAAGGTGTACAGTATGTGTTTGGAAAGGTTAGTTGTGAGAAGGACTAAGCTTCCAGCTCTGTCAGGATTTTATATGAAAGCTCGCATTTACCACTTGCATTTTTGCATTTCCATTCGAGTCCATAGCTTCCCATTTCTCTGCGAAATGGTTTCGTGTCTGGGGAATAAACCCTCATTAATACATACAAGGAAACGTTAGCAATTTATGGCTATTTTTCATGAGAATTATTGGTATATGTTTGCAGGAAATCCTGGTGCTCTCCTTTGCATGGAATTCTTTCTTTTTATACGAATGAAAAGTCTTACTAGATAAATATGTAACAATTGATGAGGCTTACAGCATGATGCTGAATAATCCAAGAGTAATTCATATACGTAATGAAATTGTAGATCTCTCTCTCTCTCTCTCTCTCTCTCTCTCTCTCTCTCTCTCTCTCTCTCTCTCTCTCTCTCTCTCTCTCTCTCTCTCTCTCTCTCTCTCTCTCTCTCTCTCTCTCTCTCTCTCTCTCTCTCTCTAGAACCAAAGGTGGAGGTTAGTTCCGATAGTTTTTTTTAGTAACTGCAACCTTACTATCATTTTGAAAGGAAGATTGGTTAGCTCTTTTGGGCCTCCCATATTGCTACCTTCAGATTCATCAGCAATTATTGCCTTGTTGCCCTGACCTTACTTGGGAGGTGAGAGGTCATTGATTGTGGTGGTCTACTGGAAACGTACCTTCCTGACATTGGGTTCAAGACCAAGTTAAGCTCTATAGTTTCTTGAAGTGTTGGTGACCTATTGGGCTACCTTTTGAGGCAGACCCACCCAAGCTTGGTAGTATCTTGAAGTGTTTGCGACTTATGGGTCTACCTGCTGAGTTTTCAGTTGCCTTTGTTTGTGTGTCATTGGTCCTAGCTTGGGGGATAGGGCCTTGGGCATTGCCCATATAGATATGATATCAGTGTCCCGGGGATTGTCCAACTAGCCAAGGCTTTTTCTCTGTCCTTTGCAACTGTTATTCATGAGCGTCCCTTAAACCTTTATTTTATTCACGTATTTTATTTGTGTATTTAAGAGGTGTATAGGTAGCTCGTAATGTGGGTCCCGCTCACGTAGGGTTAAGTAACTGGATGAAAATTACATAAGACTTTTGTCATTCATTTCGTTATATTTTGCTTCAGTTCCTATATTTTGATTTAGTTCTGTATATGTAATTTTACGTTGTTTTAAAGAAATGAATATTATTTCATATAGTTTTGTTACGAAGTCTTATATAAACTTGTTAAATGGTATGCTGTATGACACACACGAGGTATAAATGCTAGGGATTGCATCATGTTTTCACGGGGTTGGAAGTTACATGAAGGTTCTATAACTACTTACTTTTTTTTTTTTTTAATGTTATGAGAGGAGGTGGGCGGAGTTAGCCGAGTAGGTTGCCATCGTCAGGCGATGAATAGAACCCTACT
>NC_090757.1:56655554-56663054 GCF_036898095.1 Palaemon carinicauda | reverse complement strand
TGGTAGATTATATTCCGCTTATCTTAGGGTAACAGAATATTTTCATCTAACTAAAAAGAACATCGTTATGGAAGGCAAATTCGGCAGAGGATATTCAGCAATTCTTTCATGAAGTATTAACTGATTATTCAGCTTTTAATCTCTCCTTAATTAGTCATCCAATTCAGAAGAGGAAAATGAGTGTTTCTTTCATTTTACGTTTTTTTTTTCTTTTTTATTTTGAAAATGTAATGAACTTCACTCTGATGTTATGGAAATTTTACACTCGTGTTGGGAGGGGTTTTCAGTAAAGGATAATTGATGATTCAATTAATTTCTTTCTCCGCGAAGGATAACAACGACGCACAAAAGGCAAGGAAAGAAAGTTATTATTTTATCAATTCTTCAAACATTATTGAGGCTCTTGTCTGACTTACCAACTAAATGTTTACTCTACTAAAAATCTCAAATTGAAATGAAGAATCTGAAAAAATCTGCCTTGGATTTTCCTTAACCATATCACTTTTCGTTTATAGCTAGAAAATGTTTAGATGACTCTGTTTGGTGACTGCCTTTATCGTGCTTGCTGAAAATCTTGACTCTCTCTCTCCCTTAAGAATTTGATCTGTTCCTTTTTTTTTCTTTGTTCCTTTTATCATGTTTCTATTAGTCGAGTGCTGAGTAGGCCTCTGAGATTTCCATAGATTAGTCATCAATGTTATATGTTTGAAATATGATGAAATGTATATATAACGATAGATTAAATGAATACAAGAAGCTGTAACTTATGCCAACAAGAACCATGAGGATTCTTTACTTGCGCTTGGAATAGTTAACATTAATCTTGTACAATGTTATTGCCTAGAAAAAGCGGTCTTTATTTTCTTCCAATATATAAGTTGATCACAAACGAATAAATGTCAATAAATCTTAGATACAAAGTCACATCTTCAAAGAAAAAAAAAACAGTGCTAATGTTAATCACCGAGCACCTGAAAGATTTCTAAATATGATATAGGAAATAATATTCTGAAACTTTAATATTATTAAGTAAACTCAAGGCAAAATTAGTAAAGTTAAACGGCGCATAAAACTTTGTCTTTGGGATATTTGTAGGAAATCTAGTAAGAAATTCCATTTTATTTGGTTGTCTTTTTTAAATTTTGCTTTTTGTAATTGAAAGCTCCTTGTTATAACTAGAATGGGACATCTTTTTATACGTGTCTAACAAGTGGTACGTCAGTCCATGTAATTTATTTCCATCGATTATGATATAGAAAATAGAAATATTATATATATTGTGATATAGATATCATAGAATATTATTCACGGACACAAATATATCCACAATTACTCCGAAAAACAGTGTAAGAGTTGAATGAGACTGGCAGTGAAGGCTTTTGCAGATCAGACAGGCAATGGGGCCACGAAGGAGAGAAGGTGTGCGTTTGGAAAGGTTAGTTGTGAGAAGAACTAAGCTTCCAGCTCTGTCAGGATTTTATATGAAAGCTCGCATTTACCTCTTGGATTTCTACATTTCCATTCGAGTCCATAGCTTCCCATTTCTCTGCGAAATGGTTCCTTGTCTGGGGAATAAGCCCGCATCAATAAATATAAGGAAACGTGAGCAATTTAAGGCTATTTTTCGTCAGAATTATTGTTATATGTTTGCAGGAAATTCTGGTGTTCTCCTTTGCATGGAATTCTTTCTTTTTATACGGATAAAAAGTCTTACTAGATAAATATGTAACAATTGATGAGGCTTACAGCATAATGCTGAATAATCCAAGGGTAAGTCATATACGTAATGAAATTGTAGATTACTCTCTCTCTCTCTCTCTAGAACCCACGTGGAGGTTAGCTCAAGTCTTGATTGTTTTATAAGTAAACACAACCTTACTGTCGATTTGAAAGGAAATTAAGTTAGTTTGAGCTCCCATTTTTCTACCTCTAGATTCATCAGCAACTATAGTCTCGTTGCCCTGACCTTACTTGGGAGGCGAGAGGTCATTGATTGTGGTGGTCTATTGGAAACATTCTTGCCTGACATTCACACGATTTGGGGTTCGAGACCCACGAAAAGTCGATAGTTTCTTGAAGTGTTTGCGACCTAAAATCCACCTTCTGAGTCATCAGCTGCCTTTGCTTGGCTATCCACGGTCCTAGAGTAAATGGGCTTAGGCTTTGATCATATAAATATATGGTCAAAGTCGAAGGCATTGTCCTGCTAGCTAGTACATTTTCACTATCTCTTAGCTCTGCCACTCATGAGGGACCTTTAAACCTCTAAATGTCTATATGTTTGTCATTATGTTACAATGTATTAACGTCATTTGTCTTCTTCACTCTTGAGTGATTTTTAAACGTTCAAACGTTGTTATTTTAATGTAAACTATTGTTTGAGTGTTATTAAAATAAAATCAGATCTCCAAGGATTTTGACATTATTCGTTTACATTGTAACACAGGTGTTTCATACACTCTCATATAATGTAACTATATTGCTTTTTTATCTCCTACTCTCCCCCGCACTGATAATAAACTCAGTTACATTCGTCTCACCTCTGTCGTCATCTAACAGCCACCTCACTCAATTGGATCTGCTGGAGTACCAGCTCCTTCCCACCTTTCCCTCACTGTTGTACCCTATGGTTTGACGATGCCGCCCTCCGGCTCTGACTCTTCTATCCTTGCCACATCCATGAAATTAACACCCTTCGCAAGTAGAGAGGCATTCGGCTAGTTTCAGCATGTTCAGGTTCAGTTTTGCATCAAGGGTGTGACTCGCTGAAGCACCAAAGCAGACTATGTCCTCACGGTGATCTCCTAGGACACTTTCCTGTAAACCTCATATTGGCTTTATGACCAAGGGAACACCCCAATAGTGTACAACACCCTCAAAATATACCTCTTGGAGCAGTACTTACCATCCCCAGCCTTTTGTATAGCCAAGCTTTTTCAGCTATCTCAGCAAGTGTTGTGGGGACCAAAAGGCTTCATTCGCCTTCAAGGAAATGACCAGTCTCGTTTGCCTGCAACCTGCCACAGACGGTTCTCCTCGGGAAGTGAACCTACTTCGTAACCTTTGGTATGACGCTTACCCGAACCTTTGCGTGCCATTGTCCCTGGCACATGAAGGACCTGATGACCAAAGTCAATGCCCTTGTGGACAGCTACTTCACCACTTTCAAGACCTCCATCATTGCCTCCACTTCTGACTAAGAGGACAATTATTCAACATCGACAGAATCGGATATGAATGTGGTAGGACACAGACACCCACCCTGTGACTTGCCTGAGTGGCGACAAAGCCGCCTACCACTCACATATGCTGCCCCACGGTCATGCCCCAACCATCGACCTCTACAGTCACTTACTGATGCTCATTGGCTGCAGTTATGATGTTGCCACTCCAGAGTTGGGGCTGCTGTGAAGGAAAGTGCGAACAGTTGTCAGTGTCCAAAAAACTTATAAGTACGACATTGCTTGTGGCAGTGTCCTCCCCTATCACTAATCTTTTCTTTTTAAATGATGCAGGTGCGGGCTTGCGATTTTTTGGTAGATATGGGTGCTTGCCTTTCTCTTTTACCCAGGCCACTCTTTAAGACATGACATAGTCTCAAAGTCTGCTGACATCCGCCTGGTAGCTTTGAATGGATGGATCTATGATCCCCTCCTATGGGTACAAGACACTCACTATCGTTTGGAAGCGCCAGATATCATTGGAAGTTTCTCATTGCTGATGTCACATTGCCAATCATCGGTGCGGGTTTCTTCTCCCATTTCCACCTCATGCTTGATGTTGCTCATCGACAGTTGGTCAATGCAGACTTGTACTCGTCGATACCTCTTCAACCCAACCCCTCCTACCTTGCTCTCCACATTAGTGCACCTACAGATGCCTATGCCGACCTTGTCATGTCATACTTGTAAGTCTTTCTTCCATAACTTCGCCAAACGGTTCCCACCAAACATGGTATTAAACATCATATCAAGGTGAAATGTCCTCTTGTATTTGCCACATTCCGGTGTTTTGCAGCCGCTAAACAATTGTTTGCTGAAATGGAAGAAATGGCTTTTGCCAAAAGACCTCAAGCCCATGGTCATCAGCCCTACACATCATCCTGAAGAAAGATGGCTCCCTGCTCCCTGCGTCTTTGTGGGGATTAGAGGCATCTGAACATGCAAACAGAATTGGATCATCACCCCCTCCCAACATCACTGTTACCTCCCACTTGCACAAAGTGAAGGTACTCTCCACTCTTGATCAGGATGCCAGAGAACTTCAAATCTGTCAATCAATCTCCACTCTTGACCTCTTGAAGGGGTATTATCAGGTGCCCATGAACCTCGAAGACATCCCCAAGACTGCCATCACAGCCCATTGCGAACTTACACATTCAATGACTCCTGTTTTGGCCTTTTTAATGCTGGTGCCATTTTTCAACGCCTCATGGAAGGCATCTTAGTGTACCTGCCCTTCTTCGTATGTTACGTGGGTGACTTACTTATGGTCTCTTCCTCAAAAGAAGAACACCTCCATTGCCTACACATTGCTCTCGGCTGCCTGCAACAGAAAGACTTTTTTAGTCTGGTAGGACAAGTACCTTTGGTACCAATTAAGTTTCGTTCATATTATAATTATTATTTCTAGCTAAACTACAACCCTAGTTGAAAAACCAATGCTATAAGCTCAAGGGTTCCAACAGGGAAAAATAGCCCAGTAAGGAAAGAAAATATATAAACGATATGAGAAATAATGAACAATCAAAATAAAATGTTTTAAAAACAGTAACAATATCAAAACAGATATCTCATATATAAACTATAAAAAGACTTATGTCAGCCTGTTCAACCTATAAACTTTTGCTGCAAGTTTGAACTTTTAAAATTCTACAGATTTATCTACCGGAGTAGAAGATCATTCCACAACTTAGTCACAACGTCTAGAATACTGTGTAGTATTGAGCCTCATGATGGAGAAGGCCTGATTTTTAGGATTAACTGCATGCCTGGTATTACGAACAGGATGGAACTGTGTGGGAAGATGTGAATGTAAGGGATGATCAGAATTATGAAAAATCTTATGCAACATGCATAACGAACTAATTGAACGACAGTGCCAGAGATTAATATATAGATCAGAAATAAGAAATTTAATGAACCCTAAGTTCCTGTCCAACAAATTGAGATGAGAATCAGCAGCTGAAAACCTGACAGGAGAAGAATACTCGAAACAAGGTAGATTGAAAGAATTAAAACCTCTTCAGAATAGATTGATCACTGAAAATCTTAAAAGATTTTCTCATTAAGCCATTTTTTTATGCAATTGAAGAATACACTGACCCAATGTGTTTCTCAAAAGTAAATTTGCCGTCGAGAATCAGAGCTAAAATTTCAACATTATCAATGCTGAGACCCGGATGTTGAGGAGCCACTATCTTATTTTGAGTTTTGTTAGGATTCAACTTCATGCCCCATAATTGGCACCATGCATTAATTTTAGCTATATCTCTAAGAAATGGTGAATGTGACGAAGAACCAAATTCACCACTAGCAATTCACGGTCGAAGATAGAGTAATCAGATTCTGCTTGGACTGTTTTTTGAAGAATCCAGTGCGCAGGGATAACTACGGACCCCTGCTTGAGGACTGCACCAATAGCAATGTCACTGGCATCAGTGGAGAGAGGGAGAGGGACATGTCGTAGTGGAAAGGTGATAGTAGTAGCAGTTGATAGGGCATTCCTTGCGTTGCAGAAGGCTACTTCCTGAAGGAGACCCCACTTCAGCTCTTTTGGCTTGTCCTTGAGCGAGGCATAGAGAGGGGCAAGAAAAGCATCCAATCCCTCCCTGAGAAGGTATCAGCTGTTCAGAACTTTCCCATGCCCTTGACCGTCAAAGCATTACAAGAATTCTTTGGCATGATAAACTATTATCACCAGTTCTTGCCAGCCATCACCGCCACTCTTGCCCCCCTGTACGCCTCCCTCAAGGGCAAGCCAAAAGACCTGAAGTTTTAATAATTATAATTAGTGATATAAATAGTGATGATGATGAGGATGATTATGATAGTATTAACAGTAATAGCAATGATATCAATACTTATGATAAATTCAATAATAGCTACTAGTAATGTGTAATTACAATAGAACTACTACTACTGCTACTACTCCTTTGACTACTGCTAATACCCATGCTATTACTACAAGTAATAAGAATAAATACACACTTGCTATATAAGTAATCATCATAAATAATAATTTTATGTTTTCGAAATTGACCAAGATGCCCTGTTGCTGATGTCCTGTCAAGAAACACATTGTCCTCCATGCACCTGGGATTGGATTACAACACCTCGGTAGAAGACCAGCAAAAAGATCCAGAGGACCGAGCATGCAGAACATCCTTCTGTTGGGAAGACGTCACCCTCGACGACACCAACACCACCCTCCTCTTTGATATCAGTACTGCTAGGCTGTAACCGTGGATACCTGCCAGGTGTTTGATTTCATCCATGGCTTCTCATATCCCTCGTGCCAATCTACTGCACAGCTATTGAAGATGTTCATTTGGCGTGGCATTGCTATGCATGCTAAGGATTGGGTTAGCGCCTTTTCTTTGTGTCAAGCTTCAATAGTATATCAACACATGGACAATGTTTCATCAAAAACTTCTTCCCCCCCTTTTTTTTTATCCAGATTATCCCACCAGAGTCTAGATATTTGCCTCAAGACAAAGAAAGACCTTCACATCCTTATCAAAGGACAATCCTTCCTCGAAAACCTCTTCCCTTCGAAGTTTTTAATCCTCTTTATCCACCATAGTCCAGATATTTGCCCTAAGACAAAGACCTTTACATCTTTATCAAAGGACAATCCTTTCTTGAAAACTGCTTATCTTCGAAGTTTTTAATCCAGATTATCCCACCAAAGTTTTGCATCACGTTCGGCAATTGTCATTGAGGGCTCTTCGTTGCTTTTCTGTTGTCTCTTCTAGTTTTGCATCCCATTCTGACATTGTCATTGATTGTTTTTCGTCGCTTTTCTCTTCTATCTCTTCTAGTTTTGCATCACATTCTGACATTGTCATTGATAGATCTTTGTTGCTTTTCTCTTCTTTCTTTTTTTTCTTTTTACATCATGTTTTCCCATTGACATTGATGGTTCTTCGTTGCTTTTCTCTTTCTCTTTTAGTTTTACATCATGTTTGGCCATTGTCACTGATGGCTCTTAGTCGTTTTTCTTTTCTGTCTCTTCCAGCTTTGCATCACATTCTGCCAGTGTCATTGATGGCACTTCGTTGCTTTTCTCTTCTCTTCTAGTTCTACATGATGTTCTACAATTGTCATTGATGGTTCTTCTTTGCTTTTCTCGTTTTTCTCTTATAGTTTTCCATCCCGTCCTGCCATTGTCATTGATGGTTCTTCGTCAATTTCTCTTCTGTTTCTTCTAGTTTTTACACCACCTTCTACCATTGTCATTGATGGCTCTTCATCGCTTTTCTTTTCAGTCTCTTCTAGT
>NC_090757.1:56565554-56650554 GCF_036898095.1 Palaemon carinicauda | reverse complement strand
TTAGCTTCGTCAATCTAAGGTCATCTATACTCTTAGGGTATATTTTGAATCCGTCCTCGTGACCCCAGTGAGATGCTGGACAGGCTTTTATGTAACATAGACAAAGGCAATGGATAGTAGCAGTGATGTATTTAAGTAAAGTTAAATGGGAATCTTCACCTTCAAAGCACTAAGTTAAAGAAGCGTTCACTCGCTTGTACCAACTTGAATATACTTACAGTAGGTTACACTCTTCAACATCTCGGGTACAACTAACCCACACTAAATTCTTGGTTGGTGTAAAGAAAAATCTTCAAATAATGGGGTTAAAGGTACCATTGTCTAGAATCTATTCTAATTTCCTTATTACAGTAAAGAAGAGAACCACAGTAGCTCAGTAGTGATTTATTCAAATGGCAAAATTAATAAATTAAATATTATCCACAATTTACAACACATAACAATGAAATTAATAAACTATATGAACACGTGGGATTAATCATCTAACAGAAGAAATAAAGTCAAAATCATATGGTAAATAACTTATGCGGTAGGCTACTGTGAGGTTCAAACACGTGGTCAGTGACCTCACACATTTAGCAACAGATAAAACACTAATACATTAAATTCCACGTATGCAACCTGAAAAATGTAATGCCAGAACGTTACTTAAAGTTAACTTAGAGACAAATGGGAACTTATATGAAGGGGGAATGGCCATTAATTCCACTCTCAAGATTCTTGATCCTGGACACCCGTGTCCAGAGAATGGCAGTCTTAGATTCTACCTCACTAGGCCTACTGCAGTAGTTAGCGGAGTCAATGGCCCCTTCCAACTCGCCTCTGGCTTTGATCAGGGGTTTCTGCAGGACTTGCTGCTTCTCCTCAATATTTGTGATCTCTCAAGGCTTCTACTTGTCCTTGTCCTTTGTGGAATCCAGATCCGTCAATGTACAAGGGGACAGGCGAGTGGGACCACAAATTTGACTTGGGAACAATTGACCAACCTAGCAGTAACATGCTGTGGCCTGGAACTTTTTGGGGTGGAGTTCAAGGTGTCAGCGTCCGGCTTGTTGACTCAACAACCGCGCATCTTAGTGCGTAGGCCAATGGTCTTGAGATGCCATCTCTAATTTAGGACAGGCTTGAAACACTTGTGGTTTGGGAGTTTTAAGCAATATGCTTATTTAGAATACAAGGAGAAATCTTGCAACTCCAGGGGACAATAGATGATCCTAGCCTTAAACAACTGGCGTACAAAATAAAAGCTAAAACTAAAAGGTAATTAGCAAGTCGGGCTTACGTGTGGGGACAAACATACCTCCTAGACTAGCAGACTTGAGTTGTAGTAGAGAGAAATTTAAAGTACTTAAATACTTAAGGGAAAATAATGAATAGAAAAATATTTATCTCCAGGCACTCGCTTGAGGAAAATTCATCACTCACATTTTCCCTGCCGTGACGTCACGAACAATAACAATGTCTACATAAAATAAACTGTGAAGAAGAAGAGTAGTGAAGAAAATTCTTCACAATATATGTATATAATCATCATCATCTCATCCTATGCCCATTGACGCAAAGGGCCTCAGTTAGATTTTGCCAGTCATCTCAATCTTGAGCTTTTAAATCGATACTTCTCCAATCGTCCTCTCCTACTTCACGCTTCATAGTCCTCAGCCATGTAGGTTGGGGTCTTTCAACTTTTCTAGTGCTTTGTGGAGCCTAGTTGTAAGTTTGGTGAACTAGTCTCTCTTGTCGAGTGCGAAGAGCATGACCTAAATACTCCATCTGCCCCTCACTATGATCTCATCCACATATGGCACTCAAGTAATCTCTTTTATAGTTTCATTTCTAATCCTATCCTGCCATTTAACTCCCAACATTCTTCTGAGGGCTTTGTTCTCAAATCTACAAAATCTGTTGGACGTTATTTCATTGTTATACCACGACTCATGTCCACACAGTAACACCGATCTCACTAAACTGACAATAGCCTGATTTTTATGTATAATTTCAGGCGATTTGATTTCCAAATTTTATTAAACCTAGCTATTATCTGATTTGCTTTTTTCAATCTTTCATTAAACTCCAATTCTAAAGACTCTGTATTAGAGATCATAGTTCCTAAATATTTAAATGATTTTACCTCATTAATCCTTTCTTCCTCCAATGATATTTCATAGTACATATTCCGTTCTCATTATCTCTGTCTTTCTTCTATTCATCTCGAGCCCAACCTCCTGAGATATTTCATGCATTCTGGTAAGCAATGCAAATCCTCTGGTGTTCTGTTAATAAGGGCAGCATCATCAGCATACTCTAGGTCAGCTAATTTCCTATTACCAATCTAGTCCAACCCTTATCCACCATCTCCAAGTGTTCTACGCACTACAAAATCCATGAGGAGGATAACAACAAAGCTGACAACACATTCCCTTGAAGTACTCCACTGTTCACTGGAAATTCATTTGATAGGACTCCACTAACATTAACTTTGCACTTACTATGCTCATGAACAGACTTAATCAAATTTACATATTTAAGAGGAATTACATAATAACGCAGAACTCTCCACAAAATTGGCTGGCGCACACTATCCAAGGCTTTTTCAGAGTTCACAAATGTCATCAACAGTGGATTCTTATATTCTACACATTGCTGTACAACTTGTCTTAAAATGAAAATTTGGTCAGTACAACTTCTACCTCTTCTAAATCCTTCTTGTTCATCTCTCAGCTTTTCATTAATCTTTCTCTCTAGCCTTGTAGAATAAGCATACCATATATTTTCATGATAAATGACGTAAGTGTGATGCCTCTGTAAATTTTGCAATTCGTCAAATCTCCTTTTTTTGCTATTTTCACCAACACTCCTAACTCCCATTCATAAGGTTTTGCCTCTTCATGCCTCATTCTACAAAATAATCTTGTAAGTATTCTGGGAGTCACTTCATTTTTGGGCAATATCACATCAGGAGTTACTCCACCATATCCAGGGGCTTTCCATCTCTTTAGTTTTTTAAGAATAGCTTTGACTTCAAACACACTGAATTCATTCATTGGCACATCAAGGTCTTCCTCAGCTTTAGGTATATCAATCAAATTGTTCCCTTCATATTTCCTATTCAGGACCTCACCAAAGTGTACCATATAACGTTGTTTTATTTATCTTCGCATGTTATAACAGATCCATCTCTCTTTCGGATGGGTATATGCTTCTTCTTCTTTGCCCCCGTGGAGATTTCATTGATAATTCTATGAGCAATTCTCACACCATAGCCACTCCCTGAATTTATAGCTTTATCAGCCTCATCTGCTTTCCTGTCTCAATATTCTCTCCAGTCATTCCTGGCTTTTCTTCTGACTTCACTATCAACACTGGAATACTTAGCATACTCTACCTTGTAATTTTCATTACTTCCTCGAAAACTTTCAACAGTCAATTTCTGTCTCTGCCTCATTTATATAGTATCCCACATATCATTTAATATCCATGGCTTGCTCCTTGTAACTAAATGGCCCAAAACTTCCCTACCAATTGACTGATATATGTTCTTAATATCACACCATCCTTCATTAACTGTCTGCTCCTTTTCTCTTGAAGTCTCTAAAACTGCAAATCGATTCCTACATTCAATTGTAAAGGTTTCTCTGTGCTCATCATCCAGAAGCTTAGTTGTATCAAACCTAGGTATTCTATCTACTTTTTTGTTGGGTGCTCTCAGTTTTAATTTCATTGTGGCCACGAGGAGCTGGTGATCACTACCAATACCTGCATCTCTATAACTTCTCACATTTCTTAGTCCTACTTCTCTCTTTATTAATGGCTATGTGATCTTCTGTGATTTTTGTAATTGCCACATGGTGAAGTCCATGTATATTTCGTCACCCTCATAAACTAACTGCCTAAGTAATTTTCTTCTCTTGTTGGGAAATAAAAAAAAAAAAACTTCTCATTTCCTAATTCTTTATATCATTGTTTTGAGCTTCAATTCTCAAATTCTTAACAGAAGAATTTGTGATTTAGAATTTGTTAATTGAAGCCCAACACAATGATATAAAGAATTAGGAAATGAGAAGTTTGTTTATATTTCCCAACAAGTGGAGAAAATGACTTAGGCAGTTAGTTAATGAGGGTGACGATTTGTGGATGCCCTTGTGCTTGAAAAGAGTACCTCTAATAACAAGATTTTTTGCTAAAGAAAAACTTGTAAAATGGCCTCCATTTTCATTTGCAACTTCGCCAAGTCTCTCAACACCCATTACATTCTCTATACCTTGATTGTTTTGAGCTTCAATTCTCAAATTCTTAACAGAAGAATTTGTGATTTAGAATTTGTTAATTGAAGCCCAACACAATGATATAAAGAATTAGGAAATGAGAAGTTTGTTTATATTTCCCAACAAGTGGAGAAAATGACTTAGGCAGTTAGTTAATGAGGGTGACGATTTGTGGATGCCCTTGTGCTTGAAAAGAGTACCTCTAATAACAAGATTTTTTGCTAAAGAAAAACTTGTAAAATGGCCTCCATTTTCATTTGCAACTTCGCCAAGTCTCTCAACACCCATTACATTCTCTATACCTTGATTAATCTTTCCAACTTTAGCATTGAAGTCACCAGTCACATATTTCCTATCTCTCTCTTGGATCTCATTTATTACACTCTGCAGTTCTTCATAGTATTCATCTTACATTTCTTCAGGGGCATCATTTGTTGGTGCATAATGCACTATAATGCTCATATTGCACTGCTTTGATTTAAACTTTGCAAGTAACAATATGCTATTTACAGCTTTTCACTCAATGTCTTTTCTGCTCTTGGTGTCATCATCATTCCTACCCCTTCTCTTCCAATTCCATTACTTCTTCCTGAAGAGAAATATATATTGCCTTGATCTAAGATTTCCTTACCAATCCCCTTACAACGCGTTTCACTTAGGACCAAGATATCCAAATTATACTTCATAAATTCATTCTCCACTTGCAGTAACTTTCCAATGTGATTCATGATTTTAATATTAAAATTACTTATTTTCAATTTTTCTTTAGTATTTATAAACCGGGAGATTCTTAGCACCCCGCTACACCCGATACTGGTGGCAATTCTGTCATTTTCGCTTTCCATAGACTGACTTAATCCATAGAGGATTCCTGGGTTAGATACATCAAAGGATAGCCAGTTCCTTGGGATGTGCAGGGCCTATCTAACTAAGGCAAGTGACCCCTGCCGGTCCATACTAATTCCAATAAGATCATCCGCCAGACATCGAGGGTATAAGCTGGAGAGACAGCTTGTCAATTGCGTTAAACCCAATCCGTCACCCTGCTGCCAGTGACTTCGAGATTTAGAGGGGAATTTCCTCCTCATCCAAAGTTCACGTTACTTCACCAGGTTGCTCATCCGCTTGTATAACCGTTGGCAAACATTGTTTGCTAAGCCATACCAGCTAGCACGGTATATATATATATATATATACACATATATATATATATATATATATATATATATATATATATATTATATATATATATATATATATATATATATTTATATACATATACATATTCATACACACATAGAACAACAACAAATGCAATCGTTTATAGTCCACAGCAGGACAAAGACCTCAGACATGTCTATACATACCTGGTGTTTGGCAAATTTTCATCACCACGCTGGTCTGTGGGGAATAGTGATGATGGTAGATTTTTGTGTGCTCGCTCACAACACACCGACCTAGTATGGGTAGCCCTGGCTAGTACAGCATTTCTGAGCATGGCAATACGTATATCAAGTCACTACGTTAAGATATTCCCACTCAGAAAGGTGTATATATATATATATATATATATATATATATATATATATATATACATGTGTGTATATGTGTGTATAACTCTTTGGAACACGTGATATCCATTGACTTCATAATTGTGTATTTAAAGTAGGCGAAATTGGCAAGGACCATACACATAGTTTCACCCTCCCTGTGGTATTTCTACATTCCAATATCTTAAATGGACACCAGGCTCCTGTGCGAGTTCTTTTCCTCTCTCTGCAGAAGCTTTCACACGACACCAAAATCCAAACAACACCTGCAGTTTCTTCTTGAATGCGTGGATGATGAAGCCACTTCAATATACGTGATAGTTGAGACCATTTTGGAAATGGAATATAGACCTTGTTGGTAATGTTTCCCGAAACATATTGGACAAAACACATCGGCATCAAGAAAATGGAAAACAAAATTGAATTTCGAAAAATACAAGAGACGATTTGAAGGTCCAATATATTCGGAAAGGGTACAAATGCTTCAAGATTATTCAACGAGAACTGAAGAAATATACCATGTGATAGATTTGGCCGAGAACAGGACAATAGTAAAAATTATTGAAAATATGGATCGATTTGACAACCAACAAATTCATTGTCAGCTTATTTGTAGACAGACTGTTTTCTGACTATATATTTGTAAAAAATTCGAATTTTATCCAGTCTTACAGTGCAGTGAATATCGGGGAAATAAAAGGATATTATGATTATGGAAAATCTTTTGTAGTTTTCAGTGAAATATCCTTAATGAAATTATGAATAATATGTAAATTAATGTACACAGAAGCCTTTGGTCAAAATAATTGAACTGAGGATTCCAACTTCCATTTCCAGCTTCCACCTTATCTCAGAATACGGAACTTTGCTTACGAGAAATCTCTCTAGGATTTTACGTTTTCTTTTTTTGGAGAAGAGAGAAACTAGGAACTGCTTTTTTCAGTGGCTAACAACACAGGTAAAGGATATCATTCCAATATTAGCCATAAAAGATTGCTGAATTGAAATGTGGACAATTAATGTCATCTGGAATAAAAATAGGATTATCAAGTCCTGTTTTTATCTCCATTTTGATATTTTAAAGCCAGTAAACAATGATTGTGAACTTTGGAGGAAAACTGCATTCAACATACAAGATATTTATGAAATAATCTATATATGTAAACGCTTTATTCTGTTCAGTTTTATATCTATCATGGTACATTTTTCGAGGACTGTAGATGAGGAGGTGGGAAAATAATTTTAAGCCACTTACTTTTCATTGTAGAATTATGAGCTTTTCTGAATTTCTTTTAGCACAATTCATTTTTTTCCAAAGAGTATACAGTAGGTTGTCATATAATAGTAATTATTTCAAAATATACCCATCCACTTGAACGGTTGAAATAACGGCCCAAGTGGTGTATTTTATGTTGTAAAATTTCTTAAATTTAGAGTAAATTAAAGTAGAGGATATTTTAACAATCTGCAAGAAAAACTAATGGATATGGGAATGACATAGTAGATGGTCAAGAAGTATAATAGAATGGGTTCTTAGCAATAGCAAACGAAGTAATGGAAGGAAGAGAAGGCGATGCATTGACGAACTGAGAAAATTTGCAGGTATTATTATTATTATTATTATTATTATTTGCTAAGCTACAACCCTAGTTGGAAAAGCAAGATGCTATAACCCCAGGGGTCCCAACAGGGAAAATAGTCCAGTGAGGAAAGGATACAAGGAAAAATAAAATATTAAGAACAGTAACAGCATTTAAATAAATATTTCCTCTATAAACTATAAAAACTTTAAACAAAACAAGAGGAAGATAAAATAAAAAGAATAGTGTGCCCGAGTGTACCCTCAAGCAAGAGAACTCTAACCCAAGACAGTGGAAAACCATGGTACAGAGGCTATGGCACTATCCAAGACTAGAGAACAATGGTTTTATTTTGGAGTGTCCTTCTCCTAGAAGAGCTGCTTACCATAGCCAAAGAGTCTCTGCTACCCTTACCAAGAGGAAAGTGGCCAATGAACAAATACAGTTCAGTAACCCCTTGGGTGACGAAGAATTGTTGGTAGTGTTGTCGGGTGTATGAGGACAGAGGAGAATCTGTAAAGAATAGGCCTGGCTATTCGATGTATGTGGAGGAAAAGGGAAAGAACCGTAACCAGAGAGAAGGATCCAATGTAGTAGTGTCTGGCCAGTCAAAGGACCCCATAACTCTCTAGCGGTAGAAAGACCATGAACAGACGCAGGTGGAAGGGCATGTTTAAGTGATTTCTCTTGCAGTGGACTAACAACGACTGATGATGATATATTATTTCAATGAAAATTTGAGTTTTTCTGTTTGTACGCCAGATTTTACAAACATCATGCATATTTCCGAAGATGAAAAAAAGAAAAAGAAAATTACATTTTATATGCTGTTGTGTAACCAAACTGAAAAATAGCGTGCAATGTAAAAGTATTCTATTATTTTAAAACTTCTTTTTCTATTCTTTGCAAATATATATTTTTTGTGTTTAACAGATGCGGTATGTTTTCCGTTCCATTTGATTATTATCTTCTGATAATGTAATATTTAACTTGAGTTGAAAAGGGAAATTATTATTATTATTATTATTATTATTATTATTATTATTGTTATTATTATTATTATTATTATTATTATTATTATTATTTTGACTGTCCTTAGCATTAACCTCATTATTAAATACTAAAACTCAAGAAATGCTAATCCACATTCATTGCATTGATATCTTTTGTAAGTGTAATGATTATAGTAATGAAAAGGCTGAAAAGCTCCTGTAATTGCGATCACTGTAATATGTTTACGTGTTATTTGATTACATATTTTTACACCTTTGAACTCATGGCGATTTTGGGGATGAAATTGAAAAGTTCCATTTAATATTTGTAATGCGACCCCCCCCCCCCAAAAAAAAAAAACTTTGGGAGACTAAATTGGCTTTTGATCCTATACATTTACATTATACATTGTCTTCACCGTGTATTTAACATGTGTGTTTTTTTAAAGAAATATTGTAGATGTGTTTGGATAGAAGGATAAATGGACTAGAATTACTGGTAAGCCGGACTACTTCTGATGACAATTTTAGTTCGTATCATCAGTAATAACGATGTTTTATCTAACATTGATGGTGGTAGATTATATTCTACTTATCTTAGGGTAACAGAATATTTTCAACTAACTAAAATAAACATCGTCATGGAAGGCAAATTCGGTAGAGGATATTCAGCAATTCTTTCATGAAGTATTAACTGATTATTCAGCTTTCAATCTCTCCTTAATTAGTCATCCAATTCAGAAGAGGAAAATGAGTGTTTCCTTTATTTTACGTTTTTTTTTTTCTTTTTTATTTTGAAAATGTAATGAACTTCACTCTGATGTTATGGAAATTTTACATTCGTGTCGGGAGGGGTTTTCAGAAAATGATAATTGATGATTCAATTAATTTCTTTCTCTGCGACGCACAAAAGGCAAGGAAAGAAAGTTATTATTTTATCTGGTCTTCAAACATTATTCGCAGCAGTGCGGATTTTTGCGAGAAATTGAGGCTCTTGTCTGACTTACCAACTAAATGTTTACTAAAAATCCCAAATTAAAATGAAGCATATGCAAAATATGCCTTATCATTTTTCACTTTTAGCTATAAAATTTTCATATGACTCTGTTTGGTTTCTTTCTTTCTCCTGCTGAAAATCTTGACTCTCTCTCTCTCCCTTAAGAAGTTGGTCTGTTACTTATTTTTCTTTGTTCCTCTTATGTTTATATCAATCGAGTGTTAAGAAGGCCACCGAGATTTCCATAGATTAGTCATCAATGTTATATATTTGGAATATGATGAAATATATATATTAACGAGGGATTAAATGGATACAAGAAGCTGTAACTTATGCCAACAAGAACCATGAGGATTCTTTTCCTGCGTTTAAAATAGCTTACAATAATCTTGTACTTTGTTATTGTCTAAAAAAGGCGGTCTTTATTTTTTCCAATATATAAGTTGATCACAAACGAATAAATGTCATTAACTCTTAGATACAAAGTCACAGTAAACAGACAGTATTACTGTAGATCACCGAACACATGAAAGATTTCTAAAGATTATATAATAGATTTTATTCCAAAACTTGAATAGTATTAAGTAAACTCAAGGCAAAATTAGTATAGTTCAACATAGGAGAAAACGATGCTTAGGATATTTGTAAGAAACCCAGTAAGAAATTCCACTTTATTCGGTTGTCGTTTTAAAATCTTACGTTTTGTTATTAAAAGTTCCTTGTTATAACTAGAAATAGGACATCTTTTGTACGTATCAATACAAGCAGTACGTCAATCCATGTAATTTATTTCAATCGATTATGATATGGAAAATAAGTCTGATATATAGTTATATAGATATCATAGAATATTATTCAGGAACACAAATATATCCACAATTAGTCCGAAAAACAGTGAACTGAATGAAAGTGGCAATGACGGCTATTGCAGATCAGACAGGCAATGGGACAACGAAGGAGAGAAGGTGTATGTGTTTGGAAAGGTTAGTTGCGAGAAGGACTAAGCTTCCAGCTCTGTCAGGATTTTATATGAAAGCTCGCATTTACCACTTGGATTTTTACATTTCCATTCGAGTCCATAGCAATTATTGCCTTGTTGCCCTGACCCTACTTGGGAGGTGAGGGGTCATTGATTGTGATGGTCTACTGGAAATGTACCTACCGGACATTGGGTTCGAGACCAAGTTAAGCTCTATAGTTTCTTGAAGTGTTGGCGACCTATTGGTCTACCTTCTGAGGCACACCCACCCAAGCTTGATAGTATCTTGAAGTGTTTTCTACTTATAGGTCTACCTGCTGAGTTTTCAGGTGCCTTTGTTTGGGTGTCATTGGTCCTAGCTTGGGGGATAGGGCCTTGGGCATTGCTCATATAGATATGATATCGGTGTCCCGGGGATTGTCCAGCTAGCCAAGGCTTTTTCGCTGTCCTTTGCAACTGTTATTCATCGGCGTCCCTTAAACCTTTATTTTATTCACGTATTTTATTTGTGTATTTAAGAGATGTATAGCTAGCTCGTAAGGTGGGTCCCACTCACGTAGGATTATGTAACTGAATGAAAAGTACATAAGACTTATTCATTTAGTTATATTTTGCTTCAGTCCTATATTTTGCTTCAGTTCCTATATTTTGATTTAGTTTTGTATATGTAATTTTATGTTGTTTTAAAGAAATGAATATTATTTCATATAGTTTTGTTACGAAGTCTTATATAAACTTGTTAAAAGGTATGCTGTATGACACACACGAGGTATAAATGCTAGCGATTGCATCATGTTTTCACGTGGTTGGAAGTTGCATGAAGGTTCTATAACTATACTTAACCTTTTTTTTTAATGTTATGAGAGAAGGTGGGCGGAGTTAGCCAAGTATGTTGCCATCGTCAGGCGATGAATAGAACCCTACTTCGAACTGCCAAGTTGGCAACCTGATGTCGCGAGAGACCGCCCGAACCATGTGCACACGCACCAAGAATGCATTGCTGGAACTCTTTGCTGGAAGATTCCAAAATGTATTAGGATGCATATATGGGGCCTAGCAATGCATAGGAGAGAGAGATCCAGCCTCACATTCCGAAAGAGCCCACGTCGACAATCCTCTCACTAGCACCTCTTCAGCCATAGTATATTTTCTTCAATGTATAACCTGTATAGTGCCTGTTAAACATTGATATTGTGTGTTTAATTTGAAATAACTGAAGTGTATTTATAAGTACAGTTTATATTGTAAAACTATATATATATATATATATATATATATATATATATATATATATATATATATATATATATATATTATATTTGTGACTGGCCCTGTGTGATTTAGTTGAAAAGTGAAGTGCATTTATTTTGGCTCAACCGTTCTGTAACTTTGTGTGAGCTCAAAAGAGGTAAGAGTAACAGTTACGTATATGTAAGTGTAATTATTGTTTATTTACTATAGTGTTAAAGCGTCAGCGCTTTTCATTGTCAAAATTGAATATTTTCAGAAATGAATTTCTAGTGAAACAAGTGATTATATTCTTGAAATGTCATTTTGTCCAAAGTCTAAGGTCTAGTTCAGATTTAAATTTCGAGTGATTTATTTTTGGTATTATTTTTAATTGTTATTTTTATAGAATATTTATATATATATGTGTATATATATATATATATATATATATATATATATATATATATATATATATATACACAGTATATATATATATATATATATATATATATATATATATATATATATATATATTTGTAAAGTGTGTCCTATTTCGATCACCAATAATTAATCCAGTGACTTGCTCGTACCCCTGACTTTGAACCGAAGTAAGAGGTTGATTTAAGAATAGCTCCCGTTAATAGTAAAGTAAGCACCCAGTTTTTGTTTTGACTGTAAGGTAAAGAGACCTTTAGATATTCAGTCTTCATATATATAAACCTCTGGGAGTTGCGCATTATTATCAGAGCTAGGAGGTATTCTCTTGTGTATCAGATTATGTAATATGAAGCAGGGGTGTTTGGGAGCTTGGGAATTTACGTAATTCGATATTCGTTATATATATTTTTTTTTGTGCCCAGACCCTGGGATTGACCGAGTCTGTTTTAAATATTGGTGATGCGAGGCCTGTGTTAAGATTAAAGGTTTGACCAGTTTAGTGTTGATAGGATTCCGTGTATTGTTAGGATATATTTTTTGGAGAGTTATAATTTTTTGTAAAGTACAAGATAGCTTAATTAGATATACTGGAGTTTTTGGAAAACCCAATTGCTCAGGCATTGTCGGAAGCTATTATAACTAAAGCTCAGTGGCTTGCGATTTTAATGGCAAGTGATGGCCAAGCAACTAGTGGAATGACTAAAGCCCAAATCAAGTGTCTAGCCTTAGAAGCGTTGATGAACTCAGGAAGGTTGCCAGAAGAAATTATTTGTGTAGTTTGCGACCTTTTGGAGAAGGCTGAAGAAAAATTTGTAGAAAAGCAATTATCAGATGGCCTATAAACTGAAAAAAAAAAAAAAAAATCTAGCCGTATTTCCATTATTTGACGTTCCAAGGCCTGACAGTTTTGGCATATTAACCGCTAAGCCTGTCCTTTAACGAAACGCTTTTTGTATTTTCTATAATGTGTATGAACCTTGGCTTTTTCCTCTTTTGTTCTTGCCTGCCATTTCTTTGTTAGCAACTTGTGTGACAAGTGTAAGCAACATTCCATAGATCTTATTTGGCTTGTAATGTTGATAGTCCATACCTGATGCCATCATTTGATAGGGGTCTCTTTGAAACTTTCTTTGTGTCAGTCATTAATTTAGGTTAAGCCCCCTAAAGAAAAGCATTGCATTGAGTTGGTGACAAGGGGTAAAGAAGATGCCACTTTTCCATCTATCATTGTAATGCTCACACCATGAATGATGCTAACATCGTTTGAAACTTGAGTTGGTGTTTGCGATGAGGAATTCTGCAAGTGTAGCAATACATGGCTCAGGAACTGGTTCGTTAGATTTGCTATAAGTTTCCTGTCTGTTTTCCTGCATTGATGCCATCAAAATACACATTTTTGGTAGTTATTTGTTTAGCCCTAAATCTTTAAACCTTTACACTAGAATGGAATTTACTTTTAGTAGTTTTGAATGAAAAAATACTTGAAGGCTTCTTATTGTAGAAATGAGTTAATATTGGGCATAATAAGTTCTGTATTCTATTTTCCATTCATTCTTTTCACGGGGAAACGTAAAACGTCTTAATTAATTAGTATAAGAAGGTTAATATCTTAAGAAGTGTTATCTTCTATTCACGAGAAATATAACTAAGAAATTTATGAGATATTCAACTTACTTTTTAAAGGAAAAGAAAGATAATTGAGATCGGGTCTTTATATAATTTACATAATTTTATCCATGTTAAGATAGCCAATGCTCTTGCTGAAATCATCACGAATATTGGAAAGTATTCAAGTAAAAGTATCTGAAATTTCTCTCTCTCTCTCTCTCTCTCTCTCTCTCTCTCTCTCTCTCTCTCTCTCCAGCAACGAAAAACAATTGTCAAATGACGAACAGTTAATGAAACAAAGGCAGACGAATGAAGGAAATCGAAGTAGGTTGTCAGCGGGAACTATAATGAAATTTCCCTTTGATTTGTTGACAACAAGTTACAGAAATACCGTTTCTTTGGACGACATAATTGATCACTCTAGGGATGAATTGGATTTCCTGAAAGGTGAAATCTTTTTTCGAATGTTGCATTTGGAATTAAATGAGAAAATGATTAAACGCTGGTTTATTTTAAAGATCTAGTCAATATATATATATATATATATATATACACACGCATATATATATACATATATATATACATATATATATATATATATATATATATATATACGCACGCGGAACTACAACAACAAATGCAAGCGCTTCTAGTCCACAGCAGGACAAAGACCTCAGACATGTCTATACACATCTGGGGTTTGGCAAATTTTCATCACCACGCTGGTCAGTGCGGAATGGTGATGATGGTAGATTTTTGTCTGCCCGCTCACAACACACCGACCTAGTATGGGTGGCCCTGGCTAGTACAGCATTTCTGTTCTTGACAATACACAAATTAATTCATCACGTTAAGGTATTCCCACTCACAGTGGTATATGTGTATATATATATATATATATATATTATATATATATATGTATATTATATATATTCATATATATATATATATATTATATAGATATATATGTATATGGTATATATATATATATATATTTGAATATGTATATATTTGTATATATATAAAATATATATATATATATATATATACACACATAAATACATACATAATCATACATGTGTGTGTGCTATTGTATATGTCATGGGAACATGTGATAGCACTGAAATATTTCCTAAAAAATAAAAAAACAGAAAAATATATCCATAAACTTCATAGTTGTGTATCCAAAAGAGGCAAAATTGGCCAGGTTTCACCTTCCCTGTGGTATTTTTATATTCCAATATCATAAATGGACACCAGGCTCCTCTGCGAGTTCTTTTGCTCTCTCTGCAGAAGCTTTCACACGAGACCAAAATCTAAACAACACCTGCAGTTTCTTCTGAATGCTTGGATGAAGAAGCCACTTCAATATTCGTGATAGTTGAGACCATTGTGGAAATGGAATATAGACCTTTTTGGTAATGTTTCCCGAAGCATATTGGACAAAACACATCGGCATCAAGAAATGGAAAAACAAAATTGAATTTCGAAAAATTGCAGGAAAAATACAAGAGTCGATTTGAAGGTCCAATATATTCGGAAAGGGTACCAATGCTTCAAGATTATTTAACTAGAACTTGAGAAAAACACCAGGTGATAGACTTGACCGAAAACAGGGCAATAGAAATTGTTGAAAATAAGGATTGACTTGACAACCAACAATTTTATTGTTAGTTTATTTGTAAACAGACTGTTTTCTGACTCCATTTGTAAATGTTTCGAATTTTATCCAGTCTTATAGTGCAGTGAATATAAGGATATTATGATTTTGTAAAAACATAGCCTTAATAAAATTATGAGTAATATGTAAATCAATGTACACAGAAGCTTTTGGTTGAAATTAATGAACTGAGTATTCCAACTTCCATTTGCACCTTCCACGTTATCTCAGAGTGCGGAACTTTACTTAAGAGAAATCTTTTAAGGATTTTATGTCTTTTCTGGAGAAGAGAAAAATGTAAGAGCTGCTTTTTTCAGTGGGTAAATTTCTTTGCTTGGAGGAAGGACTCTCACACAGTTAAAGGATATCATTTCACTGTTAGCCTTGAAAGATTGTTTTATTAAAATGTGAACAATTATGGTCATCCGGAATAAAAGAAAAAAAAAAAAAAGGTTTTTCAAGTCCGTGATTTTATCTCCATTTTGATATTTTGAAGACTGTAAACAATGATTGTGAACTTTGAAGGAAAACGACATTCACTATGGATAGAAGGAGATATGGACTAGAATTACTGATAAGCCGGACTTTTTACGATGATAATTTCAGCTTGTATCATCAGTAATAACGATGTTTACTGTAACATTGATGATGGTAGATTATATTCCGCTTATCTTAGGGTAACAGAATATTTTCAACTAACTAAAAAGAACATCGTCATGGAAGGCAAATTCGGCAGAGGATATTCAGCAATTCTTTCATGAAGTTTTAACTGATTATTCAGCTTTTAATCTCTCCTTAATTAGTCATCCAATTCAGAAGGGGAAAATGAGTGTTTCTTTCATTTTACGTTTTTTTTTTCTTTTTTATTTTGAAAATGTAATGAACTTCACTCTGATGTTATGGAAATTTTACATTCGTGTCGGGAGGGGTTTTCAGAAAAGGATAATTGATGACTCAATTAATTTCTTTCTCTGCGAAGCATAACGACGACGCACAAAAGGCAAGGAAAGAAAGTTATTATTTTATCAATTCTTCAAACATTATTCGCTGCAGAGCAGATTTTTGCTAGATATTGAGGCTCTTGTCTGACTTACCAACTAAATGTTTACGATACGAAAAATCTCAAATTAAAATGAATCTGAAAAATCTGCCTTGGATTTTTCATAACCATATCACTTTTCGCTTATAGCTAGAAAATGTTTAGATGACTCTGTTTGGTGACTTTCTTTATCGTGCTTGCTGAAAATCTTGACTCTCTCTTTCCCTTAAGAATTTTATCTGTTCCTCTTTTTTTCTTTGTTCCTTTTATCATGTTTCTATTAGTCGAGTGATGAGTAGGCCTCTGAGATTTCCATAGATTAGTCATCAATGTTATATGTTTGAAATATGATGAAATGTATATAATAACGATAGATTAAATGAATACAAGAAGCTGTAACTCATGTCAACAAGAACCATGAGGATGCTTTACTTGCGCTTGGAATAGTTAACATTAATCTTGTACAATTTTATTGCCTAGAAAAGGCGGTCTTTATTCTCTTCCAATATATAAGTGGATCACAAACGAAAAAATGTCATTAACTCTTAGATACAAAGTCACATCTTAAAAAAAAACAGTACTAATGTTAATCACTGAGCACATGAAAGATTTCTAAATATCATATAGGAAATAATATTCTGAAACTTTAATGTTATTAAGTAAACTCAAAGCAAAATTAGTAAACTTAAACGGCGCATAAAACTTTGTCTTTGGGATATTTGTAAGAAATCTAGTAAGAAATTCCATTTTATTTGGTTGTCTTTTTAAAATTTTGCTTTTTGTAATTGAAAGCTCTTTGTTATAACTAGAATGGGACATCTTTTTATACGTGTCTAACAAGTGGTACGTCAATCCATGTAATTTATTTCCATCGATTATGATATAGAAAATAGAAGTCTGATATATATTGCTATAGATATCATAGAATATTATTCAGGGACACAAATATATCCACAATTACTCCGAAAAAACAGTATAAGAGTTGAATGAGACTGGCAGTGACGGCTTTTGCAGATCAGACAGGCAATGGGGCCACGAAGGAGAGAAGGTGTGCGTTTGGAAAGGTTAGTTGTGAGAAGGACTAAGCTTCCAGCTCTGTCAGGATTTTATATGAAAGCTCGCATTTACCACTTGGATTTTTACATTTCCATACGAGTCCATAGCTTCCCATTTCTCTGCGAAATGGTTCCTTGTCTGGGGAATAAGCCCTCATCAATAAATATAAGGAAACGTGAGCTATTTAAGGCTATTTTTCTTCAGATTTATTGTTATATGTTTGCAGTAAATTCTGGTGCTCTCCTTTGCATGGAATTCTTTCTTTTTATACGAATAAAAAGTCTTACTAGATAAATATGTAACAATTGATGAGGCTTACAGCATGATGCTGAATAATCCAAGGGTAATTCATATACGTAATGAAATTGTAGATTACTCTCTCTCTCTCTCTCTCTCTCTCTCTCTCTCTCTCTCTCTCTAGAACCCACGTGGAGGTTAGCTCAAGTCTTTATTGTTTTATAAGTAAAAACAACCTTACTGTCGATTTGAAAGGAAATTAAGTTAGTTTGAGCCTCCCATTTGTCTACCTCCAGATTCATCAGCAACTATCTCCAAGTGTTCTACGGACTACGAAATCCATGAGGAGGATAAACAACAAAGGTGACAACACATTCCCTTGAAGTACTCCACTGTTCACTGGAAATTCATTTGATAGGACTCCACTAACATTAACTTTGCTCTTACTATGCTCATGAACAGACTTAATCAAATTTACATATTTAAGAGGAATTCCATAATAACGCAGAACTCTCCATAAAATTGGCCGGCACACACTGTCCAAGGCTTTTTCAGAGTCCACAAATGTCTTCAACAGTGGATTCCTACATTCTACACATTGCTGTACAACATGTCTTAAAATTAAAATTTGGTCAGTACAACTTCTACCTTTTCTAAATCCTTCTTGTTCACCTCTCAGCTTTTCATCAATCTTTCTCTCTAGCCTTGTAGAATGATCATACCATATATTTTCATGATAACTGACGTAAGTGTGATGCCTCTGTAAATATTGCAATCAGTCAAATCTCTTTTTTTTGCTATTTTCACCAACACTACTAACTCCCATTCATAAGGTTTTGCCTCTTCATGCCTCATTCTACAAAATAATCTTGTAAGTATTCTGGGAGTCACTTCATTTTTGGGCAATATCATATCAGGAGTTATTCCACCATATCCAGGGGCTTTCCATCTCTTTAGTTTTTTAAGAATAGCTTTGACTTCAAACACACTGAATTCATTCATGGGCACATGAAGGTCTTCCTCAGCATTAAGTATATCAATCAAATTGCTCCCTTCATATTTCCTATTCATAACCTCACCAAAGTGTACCATATAACGTTGTTTTTTATCTTCGGTTGTTATAACAGACCCATCTCTCTTTCGGATGGGTATATGCTTCTTCTTCTTTGCCCCCGTGGAGATTTCATTGATAATTCTATGAACAATTCTCACACCATAGCCACTCCCTGAATTCCTAGCTTTGTCAGCCTCATCTGCTTTCCTGTCTCAATATTCTCTCCAGTCATACCTGGCTTCTCTTCTGACTTCACTATCAACACTTGAATACTTAGTATGCTTTACTTTGTAATTTTCATTACTTCATCCAAAACTTTCTACAGTCAATATCTGTGTCTGCCTTATTTATATAGTATCTCACATATCATTTAATATCCATGGCTTGCTCCTTGTAACTACATGAAACTTCCCTACCAATTGACTGATATATGTTCTTAATATCACACCATTCTTCATTAAATGTCTGCTCCTCTTCTCTTAAAGTCTCTAAAATTGCAAATCGATTCCTACATTCAATTGTAAAGGTTTCTCTGTGCTCATCATCCAGAAGCTTAGTTGTATCAAACCTAGGTATTCTATCTACTTTTTTGTTGGGTGCTCTCAGTTTTAATTTCATTGTGGCCATGAGGAGCTGGTGATCACTACCAATACCTGCACCTCTATAACTTCTCACATTTCTTAGTCCTACTTCTCTCTTTATTAATGGCTATGTGATCTACTGTGATTTTTGTAATTGCCACATGGTGAAGTCCATGTATATTTCGTCACCCTCATAAACTAACTGCCTAAGTAATTTTCTTCACTTGTTGGGAATTAAAAAAAAACCTTCTCATTTCCTAATTCTTTATATCATTGTCTTGAGCTTCAATTCACAAATTCTTAACAGAAGAATTTGTGATTTAGAATTTGTTAATTGAAGCCCAACACAATGATATAAAGAATTAGGAAATGAGAAGTTTGTTTATATTTCCCAACAAGTGGAGAAAATGACTTAGGCAGTTAGTTTATGAGGGTGACGATTTGTGGATACCCTTGTGCTTGAAAAGAGTACCTCTAATAACAAGATTTTTTGCTGAAGAAAAATTGTAAGATGGCTTCCATTTTCATTTGCAACTTTGCCAAATCTCTCAACACCCATTACATTCTCTATACCTTGATTAATCTTTCCAACTTTAGCATTGAAGTCACCAATTGCATATATCCTATCTCTCTCTTGGATCTCATTTATTACACTCTGCAGTTCTTCATAGTATTCATCTTTCATTTCTTCAGGGGCATCATTTGTTGGTACGTAATGCACTGTAATGTTCATATTGTACTGCTTTGATTTAAACTTTGCAAGTAACAATCTGCTATTTACAGCTTTTCATTCAATGTCTTTTCTGCTCTTGGTGTCATCATCATTCCTACCCCTTCTCATCCAATTCCATTACTTCTTCCTGAAGAGAAATATATATTGCTTTGATCTAAGATTTCCTTACCAATCCCCTTACAACGCGTTTCACTTAGGACCAAGATATCCAAATTATACTTCATAAATTCATTCTCCACTTGCAGTTACTTCCCAATCTGATTCATGATTTTAACATTAAAATTACTAATTTTCAATTTTTCTTTAGTATTTATAAACCGGGAGATTCTTAGCACCCCGCTACGCCCGAGACTGGTGGCAATTCTGTCATTTTCGCTTTCCATAGACTGACTTAATCCACAGAGGATTCCTGGGTTAGATACATCAAAGGATAGCCAGTTCCTTGTGATGCGCAGGGCCTATCTAACTAGGGCAAGTGACCCCTGCCGGTCCATACTAATTCCAATAAGATCATCCGCCGGACATCGAGGGTATAAACCGGAGAGACAGCTTGTCAATCACCTTAAACTCAATCCGTCACCCTGCTGCCAGTGACTTCGAGATTTAGAGGGGCATTTACTCCACATCCAAAGTTCACGTTACTTCACCAGGTTGCTCATCCGCTTATATAACCGTTGGCAAACATCGTTTGCTAAGACATACCAGCTAGTACGGTATCTCAGAATGCGGAACTTTGCTTACGAGAAATCTCTCCAGGATTTTACGTTCTCTTTTTTTGGAGAAGAGAAAAAACTAGGAACTGCTTTTTTTTCAGTGGCTAACAACACAGGTAAAGGATATCATTCCAATATTAGCCATAAAAGATTGTTGAATTGAAATGTGAACAATTAATGTCATCCGGATTAAAAATAGGTTTATCAAGTCCTGTTTTTATCTCCATTTTGATATTTTAAAGACAGTAAACAATGATTGTGAACTTTGGAGGAAAACTGCATTCAACATACAAGATATTTATGAAATAATCTATATATGTAAACGCTTTATTCTGTTCAGTTTTATTTCTATCATGGTACATTTTTCGAAGACTGTAGATGAGGAGGTGGGAAAATAATTTTAAGCCACTTACTCTTCATTGTAGAATTATGAGCTTTTCTGAATTTCTTTTAGCACAATGAATTTTTTTTTCCAAACAGTATACAGTATGTTGCCATATAATAGTAATTATTTCAAAATATACCCATCCACTTGAATGGTTGAAATAACGGCCGAAGTGGTGTATTTTATGTTGTAAAGTTTCTTAAATTTAGAGTAAATTAAAGTAGAGGATATTTTAACAACCTGCAAGAAAAACTAATGGATATGGGAATGACATAGTAGATGGTCAAGAAGTATAATAGAATGGTTTCTAGCAATAGCAAAGGAAGTAATGGAAGGAAGAGAAGGTTATGCATTGACGAACTGAGAAAATTTGCGGGTATTATTATTATTATTATTATTATTTGCTAAGCTACAACCCTAGTTGGAAAAGCAAGATGCTATAACTCCAGGGGTCCCAACAGGGAAAATAGTCCAGTGAGGAAAGGATAAAAGGAAAAATAAAATATCAAGAACAGTAACAGCATTTAAATAAATATTTCCTCTATAAACTATAAAAACTTTAAACAAAACAAGAGGAAGATAAAATAAAAAGAATAGTGTGCCCGAGTGTACCCTCAAGCAAGAGAACTCTAACCCAAGACAGTGGAAAACCATGGTACAGAGGCTATGACACTATCCAAGACTAGAGAACAATGGTTTTATTTTGGAGTGACCTTCTTCTAGAAGAGCTGCTTACCATAGCCAAAGAGTCTCTGCTACCCTTACCAAGAGGAAAGTGACCACTGACCAATTACAGTGCAGTAACCCCTTGGGTGACGAAGAATTGTTTGTAGTGTTGTCAGGTATATGAGGACAGAGGAGAATCTGTAAAGAATAGGCCAGACTATTCGATGTATGTGTAGGAAAAGGGAAAGAACCGTAACCAGAAAGAAGGATCCAATGTAGTAGTGTCTGGCCAGTCAAAGGACCCCATAACTCTCTAGCGGTAGAAAGACCATGAACAGACGCAGGTGGAAGGGCATGTTTAAGTGATTTCTCTTGCAGTAGACAAGCAACGACTGATGATGATATATTATTTCAATGAAAAATTCGAGTTTTTCTGCTTGTACGCCAGATTTTACAAACATCATGCATATTTCCGAAGATGAAAAAAAAAGAAAAAGAAAATGACATTTTATATGCTGTTGTGTAACCAAACTGAAAAATAGCGTACAATGTAAAAGTATCCTATTATTTTAAAACTTCTTTTTCTATTCTTTGCAAATATATATTTTTTGTGTTTAACAGATGCGGTATGTTTTCCGTTCCATTTGATTATTATCTTCTGATAATGTAATATTTAACTTGAGTTGAAAAGGGAAATTATTATTATTATTATTATTATTATTATTATTATTATTATATTTTATTATTATTATTATTATTATTATTATTATTATTATTATTATTATTATTGTTATTATTATTATTATTATTATTATTATTATTATTATTATTATTATTATTTTGACTGTCCTTAGCATTAACCTCATTATTAAATAAAAAAAACTCAAGAAATGCTAATCCACATTCATTGCATTGATATCTTTTGTAAGTGTAATGATTATAGTAATGAAAAGGCTTAAAAGCTCCTTTAAGTGCAAACAGTGCAATATGTTTACGTATTATTTGATTACATATTTTTACACCTTTGTACTCATGACGATTTTGGGGATAAAATTGAAAAGTTCCACTTTAGGAGACTAAATTGGCTTTTGATACTATACATTTACATTATACATTGTCTTCACCTCGTATAAACATGTATGTTTTTTTTTTAAAGTAATATTGTAGACTTGTTTGGATAGAAGGATAAATGGACTAGAATTACTGGTAAGCCGGACTACTTCTGATGACAATTTTAGTTCGTATCATCATTAATAACGATGTTTTATCTAACATTGATGGTGGTAGATTATATTCCGCTTATCTTAGGGTAACAGAATATTTTCAACTTACTAAAAAAAACATCGTCATGGAAGGAAAATTTGACAGAGGATATTCAGCAATTCTTTCATGAAGTTTTAACTGATTATTCAGCTTTTAATCTCTCCTTAATTAGTCATCCAATTCAGAAGAGGAAAATGAGTGTTTCTTTCATTTTACGTTTTTTTATTCTATTTTTATTTTGGAAATGTAATGAACTTCACTCCGATGTTATGGAAATTTTACCTTCGTGTTGGGAGGGGTTTTCAGAAAAGGATAATTGATGATTCAATTAATTTCTTTCTCGTCGAAGGATAACGACGACGCACAAAAGGCAAGGAAAGAAAGTTATTATTTTATCTGGTCTTCAAACATTATTCGCAGCAGAGCAGATTTTTGCTAGATATTGAGGCTCTTGTCTGACTTACCAACTAAATGTTTACTAAAAATTCCAAATTACAATGAAGAATATACAAAATATGCCTTATCACTTTTCACTTTTAGCTAGAAAATGTTCATATGACTCTGTTGGTTTCTTTCTTTCTCCTGTTGAAAATCTTGACTCACTCTCTCCCTTAAGAAGTTGGTCTGTTACTTATTTTTCTTTGTTCCTCTTATGTTTATATTAATCGAGTGCTGAGTAGGCCTCTTGAGATTTCCATAGTTTAGTCATCAATGTTATATATTTGGAATATGATGAAATATATATAATAACGAGGGATTAAATGAATACAAGAAGCTGTAACTTATGCCAACAAGAACCATGAGGATTCTTTTCCTGCGTTTAAAATAGCTTACAATAATCTTGTACTTTGTTATTGTCTAAAAAAGGCGGTCTTTATTTTTTCCAATATATAAGTTGATCACAAACGAATAAATGTCATTAACTCTTAGATACAAAGTCACAGTAAACAGACAGTATTACTGTAGATCACCGAACACATGAAAGATTTCTAAAGATTATAAAAGAAATTTTATTCCAAAACTTGAATAGTTTTAAGTAAACTCGAGGCAAATTTAGTATAGTTCAACGTTGCGGAAAACGATGCTTAGGATATTTGGAAGAAACCCAGTAAGAAATTCCACTTTATTTGGTTGTCGTTTTAAAATCTTACGTTTTGTAATTAAAAGCTTCCTGTTATAACTAGAAATAGGACATATTTATTACGTATCAATATAAGTAGTACGTCAATCCATGTGATTTATTTCCATCGATTATGATATGGAAAATAAAAGTCATAGAATATTCAGGGACACAAGTATATCCACAATTAGTCCGAGAAACCGTGAACTGAATGAAAGTGGCAGTGACGGCTATTGCAGATCAGACAGGCAATGGGACAACGAAGGAGAGAAGGTGTGCGTTTGGAAAGGTTAGTTGTGAGAAGGACTAAGCTTCCAGCTCTGTCAGGATTTTATATGAAAGCTAGCATTTACCACTTAGATTTTTACTTTTCCATTCGAGTCCATAGCTTCCCATTTCTCTGCGAAATGGTTTCGTGTCTGGGGAATAAGCCCTCATCAATACATACAAGGAAACGTTAGCAATTTATGGCTATTTTTCAGGGTAATTATTGGTATATGTTTCCAGGGAATTCTGGTGTTCTCCTTTGCATGGAATTCTTTTTTATACGAATGAAAAGTCTTACTAGATAAATATGTAACAACTGATGAGACTTACAGCATGATGCTGAATAATCCATGGGTAATTCATTTACGTAATGAAATTGTAGATTACTCTCTCTCTCTCTCTCTCTCTCTCTCTCTCTCTCTCTCTCTCTCTCTCTCTCTCTCTCTCTCTCTCTCTCTCTCGAACCAAAGGTGGAGGTTAGTCCCGATAGTTTTTTAGTAACTACAACCTTACTAATATTTTGAAAGGAAGGTTGGTTAGCTCTTTTGGGCCTCCCATATTGCTACCTCCAGATTCATCAGCAATTATTGCCTTGTTGCCCTGACCTTACTTGGGAGGTGAGAGGTCATTGATTGTGATGGTCTACTGGAAACGTACCTGCCAGACATTGTGTTCGAGACCAAGTTAAGCTCTATAGTTTCTTGAAGTGTTGGCAGCCCACTGGTCTACCTTCTGAGGCAGACCCACCCAAGCTTGATAGTATCTTGAAGTGTTTGCGACTTATAGGTCTACCTGCTGAGTTTTCAGTTGCCTTTGTTTGGGTGTCATTGGTCCTAGCTTGGGGGATAGGGCCTTGGGCATTGCTCATATAGATATGATATCGGTGCCCCGCGGATTGTCCAGCTAGCCAAGGCTTTTTCGCTGTTCTTTGCAACTGTTATTCATGAGCGTCCCTTAAACCTTTTTTTCATTCACGTATTTTATTTGTGTATTTAAGAGATGTATAGCTAGCTCGTAAGGTGGGTCCCACTCACGTAGGAATAAGTAACTGAATGAAAATTACATAAGACTTGTCATTCATTTAGTTATATTTTGCTTCAGTTCCTATATTTTGCTTCAGTTCCTATATTTTGATTTAGTTCTGTATATGTAATTTTACGTTGTTTTAAAGAAATGAATATTATTTCATATAGTTTTGTTACGAAGTCTTATATAAACTTGTTAAAAGGTATGCTGTATGACACACACGAGGTATAAATGCTAGGGATTGCGTCATGTTTTCACGTGGTTGGAAGTTGCATGAAGGTTCTATAACTATACTTACTCTTTTTTTTTTTTAATGTTTTGAGAGGAGGTGGCCGAGTTAGCCGAGTATGTTGCCATCGTCAGGCGATGAATAGAATCCTACTTCGAACTGCCAAGTTGGCAACCTGATGTCACGAGAGACCGACCGAACCATGTGCACACGCATCAAGAATGCATTGCTGGAATGCTTTGCTGGAAGATTCCAAAATGTAATAGGATGCTTATATGGGGCCTAGCAATGCATAGGAGAGAGATATCCAGCCTCACATAGCCAATATCGACAATCCTCTCACTAGCACCTCTTCAGCCATAGTATTTTCTCTCCAATGGATACCCTGTATAGTGCCTGTTAAACATTGATATTATTGTATGTTTAATTTGAAATAAGTGAAGTGTATTTGTAAGTACAGTTTATATTGTAAAATTATATATATATATATATATATATATATATATATATATATATATATATATATATATATATTGTGACGCCGTGTGTGATTTAGTTGAAAAGTGAAGTGCATTTATTTTGGCTCAACCGTTCTTTAACTTTGTGTGAGCTCAAAAGAGGTAAGAGTAACAGTTACGTATATGTAAGTGTAATTATTGTTTATTTACTATAGTGTTAAAGCGTCAGCGCTTTTCATTGTCAAAATTGAATATTTTCATAAATGAATTTCTAGTGAAACAAGTGATTATATTCTTGAAGTGTCATTTTGTCCATAGTCTAAGGTCTAGTTCAGATTTAAATTTCGAGTGATTTATTTTTGGTATTATTTTTTAATTGTTTTTTATAGAATATATATATATATATATATATATATATGATATATATATATATATATATATATATATATATATATATACTGTATATATATAAATATATATATATATATATATATATATATATATATATATATATATATATATATATTTGTAAAGTGTGTACTATTTCGGTCACCAATAATTAATCCAGTGACTTGCTCGTGCCCCTGACTTTGAACCGAAGTAAGAGGTTGATTTAAGAATAGTTCCCGTTAAAAGTAAAGTAAGCATCTAGTTTTTGTTTTGACTGTAAGGTAAAGAGACCTTTAGATATTCAGTCTTCATATATATTAACGTCTGGGAGTTGCGTATTATTATCAGAGCTCGGAGGTATTCTCTTGTGTATCAGATTATGTAATATAAAGCAGGGGAGTTTTCGAGCTTGGGAATTTGCGTAATTCGATATTCGTATTATATATTTTTTTGTGCCCAGACCCTTGGATTGACCGAGTATGTTTTAAATATTGGTGATGCGAGGCCTGTGTTAAGATTAAAGGTTTGACCAGTTTAGTGTTGATAGGATTCCGTGTATTGTTAGGATATATTTTTTGGAGAGTTATAATTTTTTGTAAAGTACAAGATAGCTTAATTAGATATACTGGAGTTTTTGGAAAACCCAATTGCTCAGGCATTGTCGGAAGCTATTGTAACTAAAGCTCAGTGGCTTGCGATTTTAATGGCAAGTGATGGCCAAACAACTAGTGGAATGACTAAAGCCCAAATCAAGTGTCTAGCCTTAGAAGCGTTGATGAACTCAGGAAAGTTGCCAGAAGAAATTATTTGTGTAGTTTGCGACCTTTTGGAGAAGGCTGAAGAAAAATTTGTAGAGAAGCAATTATCAGATGGCCTATAAACTGAAAAAAAAAAAATCTTCTAGCCGCATTTCCATTATTTGACGTTCCAAGGCCTGACAGTTTTGGCATATTAACCGCTAAGCCTGTCCTATAACGAAACGCTTTTTTGTATTTTCTATTTTGTTGATGAACCTTTGCTTTTTCCTTTTTGGTTCTTGCCTGCCATTTCTTTATTGGCAACTTGTGTGACAAATGCAAGCAACATTCCATAGATCTTATCCAGGAATGTAATGTTGATAGTCCATACATGATGCCATCATCTGATAGGGGTCTCTTTGAAACTTTCTCTGTGTCATTCATTAGTTTAGGTTATGCCCCTCAAAGAAAATCATTGCATTGAGTTGGTGACAAGGGATAAAGAGGATGCCACTTTTCCATCTATCATTGTAATGCTCACACCATGAATGGTGCTAACATAGTTTTTAACTTAAGTTGGTGTTTGCGATGAGGAATTTTGTAAGTGTAGCAATACATGGCTCAAGGATTGGTTCGTTAGATTTGCTATAAGTTTCCTGTCTGTTTTCCTGCATTGAGGCCATCAAAATACACATTTCTGGGTGTTATTTGCTTAGCCCTAAATCTTGAACCCTTTACACTAGAATGGAAATTACTTTTAGTAGTTTTGAATGAAAAAATACTTGAAGGCTTCTTATTTTATAAATGAGTTAATATTGGGCATAATAGGTTCTGTATTCTGTTTCCCATTCATTCTTTTCATGGGGAAACGTAAAACGTCTTAATTATTTAGTATAAGAAGGTTAATATCTTATGATGTGTTATCTTCTATTCACGAGAAATATAACTAAAAAATTTATGAGATATTCAGCTTACTTTTTAAAGGAAAAGAAAGATGATTGAGATCGGGCTTATATATAATTTACATAATTTTATCCATGTTAAGATAGCCAATACTCGTGCTGAAATCATCACTAATATTGGAAAGTATTTAAGTGAAAGTATCTGAAATCTCTCTCTCTCTCTCTCTCTCTCTCTCTCTCTCTCTCTCTCTCTCTCTCTCTCTCTCTCCAGCAACGAAAAACAATAGTCAAATGACGAACAGTTAATGAAACAAAGGCAGACGAATGAAGGAAATCGAAGTAGGTTGTCAGCGGGAACTATAATGAAATTTCCCTTTGATTTGTTGACAACAAGTTACAGAAATACCGTTTCTTTGGACGACATAATTGATCACTCGAGGGATGAATTGGATTTCCTGAAAGGTGAAATCTTTTTTCGAATGTTGCATTTGGAATTAAATGAGAAAATGATTAAACGCTGGTTTATTTTAAGGTCTAATCAATGAAGAAAAGAAAAAAAAATATATATATATATATATATATATATATATATGTGTGTGTATATATATATATATATATATATATATATATATATATATGTGTGTATATATATATATATATATATATATATATATATATATATACGCACGCGGAACAACAACAACAAATGCAAGCGCTTCTAGTCCACAGCAGGACAAAGACCTCAGACATGTCTATACACATCTGGGGTTTGGCAAATTTTCATTACCACTCTGGTCAGTGCAGAATGGTGATGATGGTAGATTTTTGTCTGCTCGCTCAAAACACACCCACCTAGTATGGGTGGCCCTGGTTAGTACATCATTAACGTTCTTGACAATACGCAAGTTAATTCATCACGTTAAGGTATTCCCACTCAGAATGGGATATATATATATATATATATATATATATATATATATATATATATATATATATATATATATATTTATATATATATATACTGTGTATATATATATATATATATATATATATATATATATATATATATGAATATGTATATATATATATGTATATATATACATACATACATAATCATACATGTGTGTGCGCTAGTGTATATGTGTGTGTATATGTCATGGGAACATGTGATACCACTGAAATATTTCCTTAAAAAAAAAAACAGAAAAATATATCCATAGACTTCATGCTTGTGTATCCACAAGAGCCAAATTGGCCAGGTTTCACCTTCCCTGTGGTATTTTTATATTCCAATATCATAAATGGACACCAGGCTCCCCTGCGAGTTCTTTTCCTCTCTCTGCAGAAGCTTTCACACGAGACCAAAATCTAAACAACACCTGCAGTTTCTTCTGAATGCTTGGATGAAGAAGCCACTTCAATATTCGTGATAGCTGAGACTATTGTGGAAATGGAATATAGACCTTTTTGGTAATGTTTCCCGAAGCATATTGGACAAAACACATCGGCATCAAGAAATGGAAAAACAAAATTGAATTTCGAAAAATTGCAGGAAAAATACAAGAGTCGATTTGAAGGTCCAATATATTCGGAAAGGGTACCAATGCTTCAAGATTATTTAACTAGAACTTGAGAAAAACACCAGGTGATAGACTTGACCGAAAACAGGGCAATAGAAATTGTTGAAAATAAGGATTGACTTGACAACCAACAATTTTATTGTTAGTTTATTTGTAAACAGACTGTTTTCTGACTCCATTTGTAAATGTTTCGAATTTTATCCAGTCTTATAGTGCAGTGAATATAAGGATATTATGATTTTGTAAAAACATAGCCTTAATAAAATTATGAGTAATATGTAAATCAATGTACACAGAAGCTTTTGGTTGAAATTAATGAACTGAGTATTCCAACTTCCATTTGCACCTTCCACGTTATCTCAGAGTGCGGAACTTTACTTAAGAGAAATCTTTTAAGGATTTTATGTCTTTTCTGGAGAAGAGAAAAATGTAAGAGCTGCTTTTTTCAGTGGGTAAATTTCTTTGCTTGGAGGAAGGACTCTCACACAGTTAAAGGATATCATTTCACTGTTAGCCTTGAAAGATTGTTGTATTAAAATGTGAACAATTATGGTCATCCGGAATAAAAGAAAAAAAAAAAGGTTTTTCAAGTCCGTGATTTTATCTCCATTTTGATATTTTGAAGACAGAAAACAATGATTGTAAATTTTGAAGGAAAACGGCATTCACTATGGATAGAAGGAGATATGAACTAGAATTACTGATAAGCCGGACTTTTTACGATGATAATTTCAGCTTGTATCATCAGTAATAACGATGTTTACTCTAACATTGATGATGGTAGATTATATTCCGCTTATCTTAGGGTAACAGAATATTTTCAACTAACTAAAAAGAATATCGTTATAGAAGGAAAATTCGGCAGAGGATATTCAGCAATTCCTTCATGAAGTTTTAACAGATTATTCAGCTTTTAATCTCTCCTTAACTAGTCATCCAATTCAGAAGAGGAAAATGAGTGTTTCTTTCATTTTACGTTTTTTATTTTTAAATTTTTATTTTGAAAATGTAATGAACTTCTCTCTGATGTTATGGAAATTTTACATTCGTGTCGGGTGGGGTTTTCAAAAAGGATAAGTGATGATTCAATTAATTTCTTTCTCTGCAAAGGATAACAACGACGCACAAAAGGCAAGGAAAGAAAGTTATTATTTTATCTGGTCTTCAAACATTATTCGCAGCAGAGCCGATTTTTGCGAGAAATTGAGGCTCTTGTCTGACTTACCAACTAAATGTTTACTATACTAGAAATCTCAAATTAAAATGAAGAATCTGAAAAAATCTGCCTTGGATTTTCCTTAACCATATCACTTTTCGTTTATAGCTAGAAAATGTTTAGATGACTCTGTTTGGTGACTGCCTTTATCGTGCTTGCTGAAAATCTTGACTCTCTCTCTCCCTTAAGAATTTGATCTGTTCCTTTTTTTTTCCTTTGTTCCTTTTATCATGTTTCTATTAGTCGAGTGATGAGTAGGCCTCTGAGATTTCCATAGATTAGTCATCAATGTTATATGTTTGAAATATGATGAAATGTATATATAACGATAGATTAAATGAATACAAGAAGCTGTAACTTATGCCAACAAGAACCATGAGGATTCTTTACTTGCGCTTGGAATAGTTAACATTAATCTTGTACAATGTTATTGCCTAGAAAAAGCGGTCTTTATTTTCTTCCAATATATAAGTTGATCACAAACGAATAAATGTCAATAAATCTTAGATACAAAGTCACATCTTCAAAGAAAAAAAAACAGTGCTAATGTTAATCACCGAGCACCTGAAAGATTTCTAAATATGATATAGGAAATAATATTCTGAAACTTTAATATTATTAAGTAAACTCAAGGCAAAATTAGTAAAGTTAAACGGCGTATAAAACTTTGTCTTTGGGATATTTGTAGGAAATCTAGTAAGAAATTCCATTTTATTTGGTTGTCCTTTCAAAATTTTGCTTTTCTTAATAGAAAGCTCCTTGTTATAACTAGAATGGGACATCTTATTATACGTGTCTAACAAGTGGTATGTCAAACCATGTAATTTATTTCCATCGATTATGATATGGAAAATAAAAGTCTGATATATAGTGATATAGATATCATAGAATATTATTCAGGGACGCAAATATATCCACAATTAGTCCGAAAAACAGTGAACTGAATGGAAGTGGCAATGACGGCTATTGCAGATCAGACAGGCGATGGGACAACGAAGGAGAGAAGGTGTATGTGTTTGGAAAGGTTAGTTGCAAGAAGGACTAAGCTTCCAGCTCTGTCAGGATTCTATATGAAAGCTCACATTTACCACTTGGATTTTTACATTTCCATTCGAGTCCATAGCTTCCCATTTCTCTGCGAAATGGTTCCTTGTCTGGGGAATAAGCCCTTATCAATAAATATAAGGAAACGTGAGCAATTTAAGGCTATTTTTCGTCAGAATTATTGTTATATGTTTGCAGGAAATTCTGGTGCTCTCCTTTGCATGGAATTCTTTCTTTTTATACGGATAAAAAGTCCTACTAGAAAAATATGTAACAATTGTTGAGGCTTACAACATGATGCTGAATAATCCAAGGGTAATTCATATACGTAATGAAATTGTAGATTTCTCTCTCTTTCTCTCTCTCTCTCTCTCTCTCTCTCTCTCTCTCTCTCTCTCTCTCTCTCTCTCTCTCTCTCTCTAGAACCAAAGGTGGAGGTTAGTCCCGATAGCTTTTTAGTAACTACAACCTTACTAACATTCAGAAAGGAAGGTAGGTTAGCTCTTTTGGGCCTCCCATATTGCTACCTTCAGATTCATTAGCAATTATTGCCTTGTTGCCCTAACCTTACTTGGGAGGTGAGAGTTCAATGATCGTGGTGGTCTACTGGAAACGTACCTGTCTGACATTGGGTTCGAGACCAAGTTAAGCTCTATAGTTTCTTGAAGTGTTGGCGACCTATTGGTCTACCTTCTGAGGCAGACCCACCCAAGCTTGATAGTATCTTGAAGTGTTTGCGACTTATGGGTGTACCTGCTGGATTTTCAGTTGCCTTTGTTTGGGTGTCATTGGTCCTAGCTTGGGGGATGGGGCCTTGGCTATTGGTCATATAGGTATATCATTGTCCCGGGGATTGTCCAGCTAGCCAAGGCTTTTTCGCTGTCCTTTGCAACTGTTATTCATGAGCCTCCTTTAAATCTTTATTCTATTCACATATTTTATTTGTGTATTTAAGAGATGTATAGCTAACTTGTAAGGTGGGTCCCACTCACGTAGGATTAAGTAACTGAATGAAAATTACATGAGACTTTTGTCATTCATTTAGCTTCAGTTCCTATATTTTGATTTAGTTCTGTATATGTAATTTTACGTTGTTTTAAAGAAATGAATATTATTTCATATAGTTTTGTTCCGAAGTCTTATATAAACTTGTTAAAAGGTATGCTGTATGACACTCACGAGGTATAAATGCTAGGGATTGCATCATGTTTTCACTTAGTTGGAAGTTGCATGAAGGTTCTATAACTATACTTACTCTTTTTTTTATAATGTTATGAGAGGAGGTGGGCGGAGTTAGCCGAGTATGTTGCCATCGTCAGGCGATGAATAGAACCCTACTTCAAACTGCCAAGTTCGCAACCTGATGTCGCGAGAGACCGCCCGAACCATGTGCACACGCATCAAGAATGCATTGCTGGAATGCTTTGCTGGAAGATTCCAAAATGTATTAGGATGCATATATGGGGCCTAGCAATGCATAGGAGAGAGAGATCCAGCCTCACATTCCGAAAGAGCCAACGTCGACAATCCTCTCACTCTAATTTTCTCTCCAATGTATACCCTGTATAGTGCCTGTTATATATTGATATTATTGTGTGTTTAATTTGAAATAAGTGAAGTGTATTTGTAAGTACAGTTTATATTGTAAAATTATATATATATATATATATATATATATATATTATATATATATATATATATATATATATATATATATATATATATATATATTTTGACTCGCCATGTGTGATTTAGTTGAAAAGTGAAGTGCATTTATTTTGGCTCAACCATTCTGTAACTTTGTGTGAGCTCAAAAGAGGTAAGAGTAACAGTTACGTATATGTAAGTGTAATTATTGTTTATTTATTATAGTGTTAAAGCGTCAACTTTTTTCATTGTCAAAATTGAATATTTTCATAAATGAATTTCTAGTGAAACAAGTGATTATATTATTCTTTAAGTCTCATTTTGTCCAAAGTCTAAGGTCTTGTTCAGATTTAAATTTCGATTGATATATATTTGGTATTATTTTTTAATTGTTATTTTTATAGAACACACACACACACACACACATATATATATATATATATATATATATATATATGTATGTATATATATATATATATATATATATATATATATATATATATATATATATATATATACATACATAATTTTATCCATGTTAAGATAGCCAATGCTGCTGCCAAAATCATCACGAATATTGGAAAGTATTCAAGTAAAAGTATATGAAATATCTCTCTCTCTCTCTCTCTCTCTCTCTCTCTCTCTCTCTCTCTCTCTCTCTCTCTCTCTCTCTCTCGAGCAACGAAAAACAATAGTCAAATGACGAACAGTTAATGAAACAAAGGCAGACGAATGAAGGAAATCGAAGTAGGTTGTCAGCGGGAACTATAATGAAATTTCCCTTTGATTTGTTGACAACAAGTTACAGAAATACCGTTTCTTTGGACGACATAATTGATCACTCGAGGGATGAATTGGATTTCCTGAAAGGAGAAATCTTTTTTCGAATGTTGCATTTGGAATTAAATGAGAAAATGATTAAACGCTGGTTTATTTTAAGGGACTAGTCAATAAAGAAATAAATATATATATAAATATATATATATATATATATATATATATATGTATATATATATGTATATATATATGTATATGTATATTATATATACATATGTATGTATATATATATATATATTATATATATATATATATATATATATATATATATATATATATATATATATATATATATATATACGCACGCGGAACAACAACATCAAATGCAAGCGCTTCTAGTCCACAGCAGGACAAAGACCTCAGACATGTCTATACACATCTGGGGTTTGGCAAATTTTCATCACCACGCTGGTCAGTGCGGAATGGTGATGATGGTGGATTTTTTCGTGCTCGCTCACAACACACCGACCTAGTATGGGTGGCCCTGGCTAGTACATCATTTCTGTTCTTGACAATACGCAAATTAATTCATCACGTTAAGGTTTTCCCACTCAGAATGGGATATATATATATATATATATATATATATATATATATATATATATATATATATATATATATATATACATACATATATATATATATATATATATATATATATATATATATATATATATATATACATATATATACATACATACATACATACATACGTAATCATACATGTGTGCGCGCTAGTGTATATGTGTGTGTATATGTCATGGTAACACATGATAGCACTGAAATATTTCCTTAAAAAAAACAGAAAAATATATCCATAGACTTCATAGTTGTTTATCCACAAGAGGCGAAATTGACCAGGTTTCACCTTCCCTGTGGTATTTTTCATTCTAATATCATAAATGGACACCAGGCTCCTCTGCGAGTTCTTTTGCTCTCTCTGCAGAAGCTTTCACACGAGACCAAAATCTAAACAACACCTGCAGTTTCTTCTGAATGCTTGGATGAAGAAGCCACTTCAATATTCGTGATAGTTGAGACTGTTGTGGAAATGGAATATAGACCTTTTTGGTAATGTTTCCCGAAGCATATTGGACAAAACACATCGGCATCAAGAAATGGAAAACAAAATTGAATTTCGAAAAATTGCAGGAAAAATACAAGGGTTGATTTGAAGGTCCAATATATTCGGAAAGGGTACAAATGCTTCAAGATTATTTAACTAGAACTTGAGAAAAACACCAGGTGATAGACTTGACTGAAAACAGGGCAATAGAAATTGTTTTCTGACTATATTTGTAAATGTTTCGAATTTTATCCAGTCTTATAGTGCAGTGAATATAAGGATATTATGATTTTGGAAAACATAGTTAAGTTTTCAGTAGAATAGCCTTAATAAAATTATGAGTAATATGTAAATCAATGTATACTGAAGTTTTTGGTTGAAATTAATGAACTGAGTATTCCAACTTCCATTTGCACGTTCCACTTTATCTCAGAGTGCGGAACTTTGCTTAAGAGATATCTTTTAAGGATTTTATGTCTTTTCTGGAGAAGAGAAAAATGTAAGAGCTACTTTTTTCAGTGGCTAAATTTCTTTGCTTGGAGGAAGGACTCTAACACAGATAAAGGATATTATTTCACTGTTAGCCTTGAAAGATTGTAGAATTAAAATGTGAACAATTGTGGTCATCCGGAATAAAAAAAAGGTTTTTCAAGTCCGTGATTTCATCTCCATTTTGATATTTTGAAGACTGTAAACAATGATTGTGAACTTTGAAGGAAAACGGCATTCACTATGGATAGAAGGAGATATGGACTAGAATTTCTGATAAGCCGGACTTTTTACGATGATAACTTCAGCTTGTATCATCAGTCATAACGATATTTACTGTAACATTGATGATGGTATATTATATTCCGCTTATCTTAGGGTAACAGAATATTTTCAACTAACTAAAAAGAACATCGTTATGGAAGGCAAATTCGGCAGAGGATATTCAGCTATTCTTTCATGAAGTTTTAACTGATTATTCAGCTTTTAATCTCTCCTTAATTAGTCGTCCAATTCAGAAGAGGAAAATGAGTGTTTCTTTCATTTTACGTTTTTTTTTTCTTTTTTATTTTGAAAATGTAATGAACTTCACTCTGATGTTATGGAAATTTTACATTCGTGTCGGGAGGGGTTTTCAGAAAAGGATAATTGATGACTCAGTTAATTTCTTTCTCTGCGACGCACAAAAGGCAAGGAAAGAAAGTTATTATTTTATCTGGTCTTCAAACATTATTCGCAGTAGTGCGGATTTTTGCGAGAAATTGAGGCTCTTGTCTGACTTACCAACTAAATGTTTACTAAAAATCTCAAATAAAAATGAAGAGTCCGAAAAAATCTGCTTTGGATTTTCCATAACCATATCACTTTTCGCTTATAGCTAGAAAATGTTTAGATGGCTCTGTTTGGTGACTGTCTTTATCGTGCTTGCTGAAAATCTTGACTCTCTCTCTCCCTTAAGAATTTGGTCTGTTCCTTTTTTTCTTTGTTCCTTTTACCATGTTTCTATTAGTCGAGTGCTTAGTAGGCCTCTGAGATTTCCATGGATTAGTCATCAATGTTATATGTTTGAAACTTATGCCAACAAGAACCATGAGGATTCTTTACTTGCGCTTGGAATAGTTAACATTAATCTTGTACAATGTTATTGCCTAGAAAAGGCGGTCTTTATTCTCTTCCAATATATAAGTTGATCACAAACGAATAAATGTCAATAAATCTTAGATACAAAGTCACATCGTTAAAAAAAAAACAGTACTAATGTTAATCACTGAGCACATTAAATATTTCTAAATATTATATAGGAAATAATATTCTGAAACTTTAATATTATTAAGTAAACTCAAGGCAAAATTAGTAAACTTAAACTGCGCATAAAACTTTGTCTTTGGGATATTTGTAAAAAATCTAGTAAGAAATTCCATTTTATTTGGTTGTCTTTTTAAAATTTTGCTTTTTGTAATTGAAAGCTCTTTGTTATATCTAGAATGGGATATCTTTTTATACGTGTCTAACAAGTGGTACGTCAATCCATGTAATTTATTTCCATCGATTATGATATAGAAAATAGAAGTCTGATATATAGTGATATAGATATCATAGAATATTATTCAGGGACACAAATATATCCACAATTACTCCGAAAAAACAGTATAAGAGTTGAATGAGACTGGCAGTGACGGCTTTTGCAGATCAGACAGACAATGGGGCCACGAAGGAGAGAAGGTGTGCGTTTGGAAAGGTTAGTTGTGAGAAGGACAAAGCTTCCAGCTCTGTCAGGATTTTATATGAAAGCTCGCATTTACCACTTGGATTATTACATTTCCATTCGAGTCCATAGCTTCCCATTTCTCTGCGAAATGGTTCCTTGTCTGGGGAATAAGCCCTCATTAATAAATATAAGGAAACGTGAGCAATTTAAGGCTATTTTTCGTCAGAATTATTGGTATATGTTTGCAGGAAATTCTGGTGCTCTCCTTTGCATGGAATTCTTTCTTTTTATACGGATAAAAAGTCTTACAAGATAAATATGTAACAATTGATGAGGCTTATAACATGATGCTGAATAATCCAAGGGTAATTCATATACGTAATAAAATTGTAGATTACTCTCTCTCTCTCTCTCTCTCTCTCTCTCTCTCTCTCTCTCTCTCTCTCTCTCTCTCTCTCTAGAACCCATGTGGAGGTTAGCTCAAGTCTTGATTGTTTTATTAGTAAACACAACCTTACTGTCGATTTGAAAGGAAATTAAGTTAGTTTGAGCCTCCCATTTGTCTACCTCCAGATTCATCAGCAACTATAGTCTCGTTGCAATAACCTTACTTGGGAGGCGAGAGGTCATTGATTGTGGTGGTCTATTGGAAACATTCCTGCCTGACATTCACAGGATTTGGGGTTCGAGACCCACGCAAAGTCGATAGTTTCCTGAAGTGTTTGCGACCTAAAAGTCTACCTTCTGAGTCATCAGCTGCCTTTGCTTGGCTGTCCAGGGTCCTAGAGTAAATGGGCTTAGGCGTTGATCATATAAACATATGGTCAAAGTCCAAGGCATTGTCCTGCTAGCTAGTACATTTTCACTGTCCCTTAGCTCTGCCAGTCATGAGTGGCCTTTAAACCTCTAAATGTCTATATGTTTGTCAATATGTTGCAATGTATTAACGTCATTTGTCTTCTTCACTCTTGAGTGATTTTTAATCCTTCAAACGTTGTTATTTTAAATTAAACTATTGTTTGAGTGTTATTGAAATGAAATCAGATCTCCAAGGATTTTGATATTATTCGTTTACATTGTAACACAGGTGTTTCATACACGCTCGTACAATATAACTATATTGCTTTTTTTATCTCCTGCTCTCCCCCGCACTGATAATAAACTCAGTTACATTCGTCTCACCTCTGTCGTCATCTAACAGCCACCTCACTCAATTGGATCTGCTGGAGTACCAGCTCCTTCCCACCTTTCCCCTCACTGCTGTACCCTACGGTTTGACGATGCCGGCCTCCGACCCTGACTCTTCTATCCTTGCCACATCCATGAAATTAACCCCCTTTGCCAGTACAGAGGCATTCGGCTAGTTTCAGCGCGTTCAGGTTCAGTTTTGCATCAAGGGCGTGACTCGCTGAAGCACCAAAGCAGACTATGTCCTCACGGCGATCTCCTATGACACTCTCCTGTAAACCTCCTATTTGCTCTGTGACCAAGGGGACACCCCAATAGTGTACAACGCCCTCAAAATATACCTCTTGGAGCAGTACTCACCATCCCCAGCCTCTTGTATAGCCAAGCTTTTTCAGCTATCTCAGCAACTGTTGGGGGGACCAAAAGGCTTCATTCGCCCCTAAAGGAAATGACCAGTCTCGTTCACCTGCAACCTGCCACAGATGGTTCTCCTCGGGAAGTGAACCTTCTTCGTAACCTTTGGTGGGACGCTTACCCGAACCTTTACGTGCCATTGTCCCTGGTACATAAAGGACCTGATGACCAAAGTCAATGCCCTTATGGACAGCTACTTCACCACTTTCAAGACCTCCATCAATGCCTCCACTCCTGACTAAGAGGACAATTATTCAACATCGACAGAATTGGATGTGAATGTGGTAGGACACAGACACCTACCCTGTGACGTGACTGAGCGGCGACAAAGCCGCCTACCACTCACATATGCTGCCCCACGGTCATACCCCAACCATCGACCTCTACAGTCACTTACTGATGCTCATTGGCTGCAGTTATGCTGTTGCCACTCCAGATTTGGAGTTGCTGTGAAGGAAAGTGCGAACAGTTGTCAGTGTCCAAAAAACTTGTAAGTACGATCCCCTCCTACCTATGGGTGAAAGACATCGTTTGGAAGCGCCAGATATCATTGGAAGTTTCTTATTGCTGATCTCACATTGCCAATCATCGGTGCGGGTTTCTTCTCCCATTTCCACCTCCTGCTTGATGTTGCTCATCGACAGTTGGTCAATGCAGACTTGTGTTCATTGATACCTCTTCAACCCACCCCCTCCTACCTTGCTCTCTACATCAGTGCATCTACAGATGCCTATGCCGACCTTGTGATGTCGTACTTGGAAGTCTTCCTTCCATAACTTCGCCAAACGGTTCCCACCAAACATGATAATAATCATCATATCAAGATGAAATGTCCTCTTGTATTTGCCACATTATGGTGTTTTGCAGCCGCTAAACAATCGTTCGCTGAAATGGAAGAAATGGCTTTTGCCAAAAGGCCTCAAGCCCATGGTCATCAGCCCTACACATCACCCTGAAGAAAGATGGCTCCCTGCTCCCTGCGTCCTTGTGGGGATTAGAGGCATCTGAACATGCAAACAGAATTGGATCACCACCCCCTCCCAACATCACTGATGTTACCTCCCACTTGCACAAAGTGAAGGTACTCTCCACTCTTGATCAGGATACCAGAGAACTTCAAATCAGTTAATCAATCTCCACTCTTGACCTCTTGAAGGGGTATTATCAGGTTCCCATGAACCTCGAAGACATCCCAAGACTGCCAACACAACCTATTCCGAACTTACACATTCAATGACTCCTGTTTTGGCCTTTTTAATGCTGGTGCCATTTTTCAACGCCTCATGGAAGGCATCTTAGTATACCTCCCCTTTTTTGTATGTTATGTGGATGACTTCCTTATGGTCTCTTCCTCAAAAGAAAAACACCTCCTTTGCCTACACATTGCTCTCGGCCGCCTGCAATAGAAAGACCTTGTAGTCTGGTAGGACAAGTTTACCTTTGGTGCCGATTAAGTTTCGTTCATATTATAATTATTATTTCTAGCTAAACTACAACTCTAGTTGGAAAAGCAATGCTATAAGCTCAAGGGTTCCAACAGGGAAAAATAGCCCAGTGGTGAAAGAAAATAAATAAACAATATGAGAAATAATGAACAATCAAAATAAAATATTTCAAAAACAGGAACAAAATCAAAACAGATATTTCATATATAAACTATAAAAAGACTTATGTCAGCCTGTTCAACCTATAAACTTTTGCTGCAAGTTTGAACTTTTAAAGTTCTACAGATTTAACTACCCGAGTAGAAGATCATTCCACAACTTGGTCACAGCCAGAATAAAACGTCTAGAATACTGTGTAGTATTGAGCGTCATGATGGAGAAGGCCTGATTTTTAGGATTAACTGCATGCCTGGTATTACGAACAGGATGGAACTGTGTGGGAAGATGTGAATGTAAAGGATGATCAGAATTATGAAAAATCTTATGCAACATGCATAACGAACTAATTGAACGACAGTGCCAGAGATTAATATATAGATCAGAAATAAGAAATTTAATGAACCGTAAGTTCCTGTCCAACAAATTAAGATGAGAATCAGCAGCTGAAAACCAGACAGGAGAAGAGTACTCGAAACAAGGTAGATTGAAAGAATTAAAACCTCTTCAGAATAGATTGATCACTGAAATTCTTAAAAGACTTTCTCATTAAGCCATTTTTTATGCAATTGAAGAAGACACTGGCCTATTGTGTTTCTCAAAAGTAAATTTGCTGTCGAGAATCAGAGTTAAATCAGAGCTAAAATATCAACTTTATCAATGCTGAGACACAGATGTTGAGGAGCCACTATCTTGTTTTGAGTTTTGTTAGGATTCAACTTCATGCCCCATAATTGGCACCATGCACTAATTTTAGCTATATCTCTATGAAATGGTGAATGTCACGAACAACCAAATTCACCACCAGCAATTCATGATCGAAGATAGAGTAACCAGATTCTGCCTTGGACTGTTTTTTGAAGAATCCAGTGCGCGGGGATAACTACAGACCACGTGCTTGAGGACTGCACCAATAGCAATGTCACTGGCATCAGTGGAGAGAAGTATAGGGACATGTCGCATTGGAAAGGTGATAGTTGTAGCAGTTGATAGGGCATTCCTTGCGTTGCAGAAGGCTACTTCCTGAAGGAGACCCCACTTCAGGTCTGTTGGCTTGTCCTTGAGCGAGGCATAGAGAGGGGCAAGAAAAGCATCCAATCCCTCCCTTAGAAGGTATCAGTTGTTCAGAACTTTCCCATGCCCTCGACCGTCAAAGCATTACTAGAATTCTTTGGCATGATAAACTATTATCACCAGTTCTTGCCAGCCATCACCGCCACTCTTGCCCCCCTGTACGCCTCCCTCAAGAGCAAGCCAAAAGACCTGAAGTTTTAATAATTATAATTAGGGAAATAAATAGTGATGATGATGAGGATGATAATGATAGTATTAACAGTAATAGCAATGATATCAATACTTATGATAAAATCAGTAATAGCTACTAGTAATGTTTAATTACAATAGAACTACTCCTACTGCTACTACTCCTTCTACTACTGCTAATACCCATGCTATTACTACAAGTAATAAGAATAAATACACATTTGCCATATAAGTAATCATCATAAATAATAATTTTATGTTTTCGAAATTGACCAAGATGCCCTGTTGCTGATGTCCTGTCAAGAAACACATTGGCCGCCATGCACCTGGGATTGGATGACAACACCTTGGTAGAAGACCAGCAAAAAGATCCAGAGTACCAAGCATGCAGAACATCCTTCTGTTGGGAAGACGTCACCCTCGACGATACCAACACCACCCTCCTCTGTGATGTCAGTACTGCTAGGCTGTAACCGTGGGTACCTGCCATTATGTGCAACCAGGTGTTTGATTTCATCCATGGCCTCTCATATCTCTCGCGCCAATCTACTGCACAGCTATTGAAAATGTTTATTTGGCGTGGCATTGCTATGCATGCTAAATGCTAAGTACATCAACACCTGGATTCATGAATGGGCACCTTTCCCTAAGCTCAGCATTGTTTTTCTGACATTCACATCGATGTAGTAGGTCCCCTACCCACATCACAAGGACATCATTACCTGTTTACTGTTATTGACCGCTCCTCTCATTGACCTGAAGCCATCGCCATGCAAACTGCGTCTGCCACATGTACATTCACCTTACTCTCAGGGGGATTGCAAAATTTAGTATCCTTGAGCATATTACATTCACCTTAATCTCAGGGAGATTGCAAAATTTGGTATCCCAGAGCATATTGCATATACAGGGGTACCGTTTTCACCTCTCAATTGTGGACATCATTAGCGAATCTCCTTGCCATCGCCCTACATCAGAAAGCCTCCAACAATCTTGAGCCAACAGATTGATTGAACATTTTCATTGCGCCCTCCAAACAGCTTTGATGTCCCTCTGCAATGACTCAAACTGGTTTAGCCAGCTTTCCTGGGTCCTCCTTGGACTAAGGACCATTCCTAAAGATGCCCTAAATGTCTGAGCAGCTGGCATTGTATATGGCAACCATGGTTGGTATACGGTACGGTATGGAATGTTTTCCGTTATTCGTACCTGGTTAAAAAACCCTACCGTAATTTTGTACCGTACATTCAATAATTTTTATGTACTGTACAGTACAGGAAAAAATAACGTACTGTAATTCCGTACTTTTATCGTACTATAAGCTATCTCAATCTAAATCATTACAATCCCTTCTTTATGAAAATTTTAGAGTTAACAGGAGCGAGTTAACAAGGGAACGTTATATGTGCATGTGTCTATATTTAGTTTTAATAGTTTTAATAGTGATATAAATCGCGATGATGATGATGATGATGATGATATTATTAACAATAACTGCTATGATATCAATACTTATGATAAAATTAGTAATAGCTACTATTAGTGCGTAATTACAATAGAACTTCTACCACTTCTACTCCTCCTTCTACTACTGCTAATACCACTGCTATTACTACAATTAATAAGAATAAATACACACATTTGTTATCATGAATGATATTTCAATGTTTTTGACCAAGAATATTCACATGAGGATTCATGAAACCTATTTCCCAAGAAAATGTTCATTTGGTGCTTGTAATATAGACCGGTACCAGGACCACCCCTCAGGATGTTTTCTGCTAACTTTTTTTTTAACTCGTATTTCTTAGTAACGTATGTCTTAGGCTATTCCAAGATCATAGCGACCTCCCTCAACTCGTGGCTTTTCTCTCATAGGGGGCCAACACCCCCCTGTTTCTGCCTCACATAAATCTGCATTAAGCCTAATATGGGCGGTCAAAAATATTCAGACAAGAATTTTGTTGGGGCTATTGCAATATATCAAGAAACATATGTAAAGATTAGAAATTACAATAGTATGATATATATTTTGAAAGTAATACAGAATGTACACAGACAAACCGAAATAAATCTTGATTTTAACATATTTCTCTTTGCAAACGAAGTCCTCTCAGGAAAAGATAACCAATTTATAATTTCATATTGCATTATAATTACTTCCTTGTTACATATGCTTTCATTTGAGCCTATGTCGACATTTCTTATAGCCAAAGTTTACGTTATACTGTAGTAAATACCAAAACTTCTCTATCTGTTTCAAACTGGTAAATCCAAATAATTGAGTAATGGTTCTTGCTCCTGACAATTTCCAAACTTATTATAAGGAATAAAGTGCCTTTAACTTTTTATAGAAAATTCAAAGGTATTTGTTCATATGTAGTTACAAGTCAATATTAATTATTTTTTATATTTATTTGTTCATTTATTCACATGTTTATCATGGAAGTTGCCAAAGAGAGATTTTTAGCATTGGTCACCACACATTATCAAGCATAAAAATAAATGTGTGGGCGTACAAGTCGCCAACAAAAAGATGATATAAGGTGGCATTTGGTTAATACTGTATATTTTACAAAGGTGACAAGGTAAAGGTCTCAGGTAATAGATATCTATTATATCATCCTTCATACTTAGTTTCACTTAATTTAGAATGTACCTCAACCAGGAGAATGTGCATTATACACTCTGTTAGGTGACATAAAGTGGAATAAAGGATGTAGGTAACATGCATATAATATATCATGTGATTGTTCATGTTATGTATGTAGGTATAGAAAGAGAAAGATTTTTTTCTTAATGTGTAATATCTGTTTGATCACCTACGTGTATGTGCGTGCCTGTAAATTTTTGTAAGTGAATGTGTGTGTTTGTGGAAATAAGAGAAAGAAAAATTATCTTCAAGAACAACAGTTTTAAGCATATACATGTTAATAGCAATAAGTACCAGCAAAATCAAGATTTGCCATCTTACAAATACCTCTTTAGTCTTATGAGGGGACAACAAAACAAAATGAAGGTGGCGGATTTCGTAAAAATCAACAGTGATATACTGATAGAACTGAAAGATTTATCAATCAGACTAAGTAAGAGCCTTATGCTGTGGTCACCCTTGGGCGATGCGGTGAGATGTGGATTTTAGCTAAATTTTGAGCATATCACCACACCTCCCCATTCATCCAGGGTGTGTTTCGCGTTAAATCTTACGGACCGAGATGAGCGTCGTCACGTGTGCGATACATCCCGGGTTGCCATGCTCCGTCGCAACACTGGTGAACAGGATGAAACCTGCTCCATTTTTTTCGCCTAGTGTGCAGTAATGGTTGGGCACCTGCGATATAATGCGTGTAAGGAGATATCGCATCGCATTATCAGAGTTCTATTCCGCCGTTATTGCTAACCTAATTGCCTCTCAAAACTATATATGCGGAATACCTCCCTATGGGAGATGTGGCAACATGCATCACTACACATGCGTTCAGCACTGGTATATAAAGTGTGAGCAGCGGTACGCCATCTTCACTCTACGGTTCGACCAAGGGAATGGCCCGTGGCCAACGAGAACTGTTGGCTATAATCTACAGCAAGTACTCCATCCCCAGTTGTGCTTTGTATCGGAACACTGCGTTTACTAATTATGGTTAAAATCTAGTATTATATTATTTCAAATTATAATAACTCTTTTGAACAGATTTGAGAATTATATACCTGAATCTACCTCAAAGTGAGTGTGTGAGTATGTTCATGTGTGTAATCACTGCCCAAAGATAAAGATAGCCTTCTACTCTATTTTCTTCATCTAAAGATCCTATTCATGAGAGAGAGAGAGAGAGAGAGAGAGAGAGAGAGAGAGAGAGAGAGAGAGAGAGAGAGAGAGAGAGAGAGAGAGAGAGAGAGAGAAATGTCAAGCATGCATGTGTTTATTAAAAATGAATAAATAAATATACAAAATCCAAGTTGATAAAAAGGGAGAGTTTTGAATTTTGAAGTATTGCAAATATGGATAAAATTGGATTAAAAAATGATATGAAAAACAGAGAAAAACAAAGAAATACGAATGATAAATATAAACTGTAAATTAAATAGTATACTTTTCCTTCTTTAATTCGAAATAAGTTTCTAAGGACAATTAATTGGTGGTGACTTTTTATATACAGGACTCCTGTGGATCAGGCATGCTACGACCCACATCGCATGTATATTGCGTACTCAGAGATCACTACCGTAAAGTGCCCGACCAATTGAGATGTCACAAGTTGCCCACTGCCATGTGTTCCCATGTAAAGTGGTGTATTGTGTGGTGATGTATCCCCACGTATCACCCTTATTGCTGCGTGCCTGCGGTGTTCATCTCCCCTGGTTGCCTACTCCGCATTATGTGTCGTGTATACCGTGGAGACCTGCGTTTCGAAAAATATGTGCTGGAATAACGCCTGAAAGCTCCTGGGTATTGAAATTTTCCGGATTTTTCCATATCTCCTCTGATCGCCAAGGCCTACTGCATGTGTGACCCCAGCATTACTAAATGTCGTATCAAATATGTCCAATAAAAAGTACAATGTTCTGTTTCCAAGTCTTTATTTTCTCTTATGTCACAATAAATTTTCACCACTAATACCAACATGGATCTATTGGTGACTATTTAAGACACGACATTCTAAATATGAATGGTATATATATACATATATATATATATATATATATATATATATATATATATATATATATATATATATATATATATATATATGCGTATATATCCCTTTCTGAGTGGGGATACCTTAACGTTGTGAAAAGCTTTATTTATCACTATGATCAGCAAGGCTGTATTAGTCAGGGCCACCCATACTAGGTTGATTTGTTGTGAACAATCTAACAAAAGTCCCACAGTCACCAGTCCACAGTTTGCCAACGTGGTGTTGAAAACTGGCCAAACCCAGACATTAATGACATCCCTGAGGCCTCCCGCAGATATCGAAAAATGGCTACTGTGACTTTTTTATGATAAGTATCAATACGAAAAATGGTATGAATGTAGTTCATACAACACCCATCAAACCCTGTGAAAATCGGTTGTATATCTGTAAAACTCTAAGAGTAGTTTGCTGCTCCCCATTGATTTTTTTAGCTAATCGTCACTTGCGAACAAAATTGACAGCCAGGGCATGCTTATAGCAGGTATGGACATGAAAATTAGCAGAAAGATATATCTATCTAAATAATTCCTTAGAAATTTTATTTGAATATATTTATTGGTATAGGAGTAATTGACCCCGCCGCCGAAAATATCAGCTCCCCCCCCCACCCGGCGATAAGGGAATGGGTTAGTTCGCGCTGCTGTTACAGCGCCGACGGTTCAGCGCCCCAGTTTCAGCACCACAAAAGTTTAGCGCGAAATATTTCAGCGCCAGACTATTCAGTGCCGCAAACTACTTTTTTTTTTTTAACAAATCATTTCAAAGTTTTCTTTTTTCCTTTAGGGCGTTTCGTCGTTTTTACTAACCTGTAATTACTGAAAAACTTTGTTATTCACTTAATGGTTGTTCACTGCTGTTTACTTTACTTACTTTGATGGCTGCTTTTGCGGTCCCATGCAGCAGGGGAATCCCACTCTCTACAAGACCTCCACTGTCGTTTTACCTTGTTCGTTCAGAGTATTTAACATTTCATATCACATATTGTTCATTTACTGTTAAATCGTCGCTGTCAAAAGACTCATGAAATTATAGTTGTTTTGCTGTTGTTGGATATTTGTTCTTCTAAATTGCTAGTTTGTATTCAGATTTTGGAGCTACAACACCTTAAGAACATTATCTAAGAAAATTATTTCTTTAAAACCATGGCTGATTCTGTAAAAAGTAAGAGAGGCAGTGAGAATTTCTGTCATGACGGCTATATTTATCGTTTCACATGTTAGAAAGAGAGTTGATCAAAAAGATTAACGAACACGCATTCCACTTCTGCAGTTGTCATCGAAGTGGAAAATGTCTTAACTGATGCTCGAGACGGGACTGAAATGACTTGAGAGCCACCAAATACAATTTTCAATAAGAGCATTGAACAAATGTCAGTGGCAGGTATGACAGTTACCAAACAGGCAAGCAATGCGAAAAATTATTCGTAGAAAATGAAACGAAGTTTTTTTAATATCATATTTTTGGGCTCGAGCCATGTCGTCCTGATGGAAGTTCCCTCCGGCAGCTTCCTACTGTATAATATTTCTGCGATTGATATTATAAGAGAATTACCGTCAGGTATCACAGGGTTCTAACCCCCGGAACGACTATCCGAAGATATCGTGTATAATCAGGGACGTATCCTAAGATAACCATAGATATTTGCACCCCGAATAGACATGGCTATCTCACCCAAAAATAGATTTTTCCTACGTCAAAATCCCTTTTTTTATATTTATCTCATTGTCTTTTGTTGCTTAAGATGTATTAATACAAATTATGAAATATTCTATTGTTCAATAAAAAGTTAATTGTGACTTTGATATTCAAGAAAACCACATATGTATTATTCTCTTCAGGCGTCAAAGAAGATATTCTCATATTGGTATATTGACTTGATTAAATTTGACAAATTCAGGAACAAATCGCAGTTCTATGGAACAGACTGGGTGGGTGAGTGATCTAGAAGTCATTTTTGGAGGGCGCAAACACAAAGGAATATTATCAAAGCATAATCCAGGAGTGAGCAGAGTAAGATTGAGGGGCGGGGATGGTTGTAGTTATGTGATATTGCGGATGGCAAAGAGGATTCTGTGACATCACAGCCTCGGCGATCCATGATTGGTTGGTGATCGATCTCGGAAAAAATCATTATTCAGCGTTGATGGTCATGCATATAATTCTCTCTGATCGGCGTATAAAGTAGGGTCCATTGGCAGCATGGGCTTTCTGATCTTGACGAAGGATGTCTCTAATTCCATGACTATTCAAACTCCTCTAGAGCAGTATCGTAGTCAGCAGCAGGAGTAGTGCTAGGATTTCTCCTGACGATCGTCGGGAATAAGAACGGCTCCTGAGTGGTGTTTAAACCGGGCTTCATTTTGATAATGTATAATGCTTTTAAGACCACCAAGCAGCTGCTGGTCATGGTCGTGGTCGAATATATCGACATCAGTGTACGCTACCTGGCAAAAAAAGACAGCTGAATAGATATGCACACATACAGATTCAACACTCCCCCCCTCCCCATTTCCTAACCACAACACGGCAGTTTTGGCAATTTGTGGTTTCAGAGTGTACCTCTGGGCGGACCCCATCTCACTAGGTACGACAACTCCCCCTCCCTCTACCCTGGGGGTCGGTTAGAGACCGAGTAGTCATACGTCTGGGAATGCCGATGAAAGTGACAGATTTATGTATATATATATATATAAGACCGAGTAGTCATACGTCTGGGAATGCCGATGAAAGTGACAGATTTATGTATATATATATATATATATATATATATATATATATATGTGTGTGTGTGTGTGTGTTTGTGTTTGTGTGTGTCCCTTGTCATCGGATAATGAGACATCCGAACATGGGGTTTTTCACTTTATTACAAAAAGTTTTATGAATACACTTTTCCCGATACTCTCAGACGAGTACCTACTTGCTCTTATGATCGCTCGAGAGGTACTGCTTACCCCTCGGAACAAGTAAATGCAATGTTGCTCTGTCAATATGATATTGTTAGATTTTGTGGAATTCTCCACTGTGATGCAAATATACTATCACCAATAGGCTTTCAACATGTCCTCTATCAGACTTAAGACATGTGACCTATAACAGAGTTCTGTGATCGTGCACTATAATTTGTAACAGTCATAGTACTCTTGAAAAGGTCTTTAATCTCCCTGTATAAAACACATACTTCTACATATTTTTCAAACAAGGTATTAGGACATATATATGTATATATATATATATATATATATATATATATATATATATATATATATATATTTATGTATATATATAAATATATATATACATATTCATATATATATATACATATATATATATATATATATATATATATATATATATATATATTAATCTATATATATACATATGTATAAATATACTGTGTACAGTATCTAGATTTGTTAGTCTTTATCATATAGGGGAGATTCTCAACTAAGACGCTACACGAGATATTAGCTTAATGTGTCTTTACCGTGACCATTTTTATATCTCATCTGTAGCTTGACGAGATAGAAGCTTGGAGAAGCATGCAGTGGTCATGTCAATATATATACTGGGTCTTCCACGGACAAGGCATTTAAAATAATAGGCCACATTACACCTTCTAAGGTAATGGCGATCATAATAATTGTAGCTGTCTTGTTTCTTTGTTAGATAATGAGAGAGATGGTTCCTTTGACTTGGTGTCCATGATATTTCATATTTCCTATAATGAAGTCACGAAGGTCACTCTCATGTTCTCTGTAGCGCAGATGCATCTGCGCCTTTTAAATATTGATCTCACTATCCCCTATAGTTGTTGAAGGGGATATATTTCTGTACGATCGATCCATAGTTTTCTATTTTAATTTTCATTTTTATTTTTTTTGCTTATTTCCTTTTTGGAGTGTTCATTATTGATGGGTACTTGGAAAAAAGTGAATCTCGAAATGGGTAGGATGCCCTTAGGTTCAATGAGAGTTGGTACGTTTTACATAGCCATTAATAATAGACTTCTTGTATCGGTGTGGGGAATCACTGCTGCCTTTAAGGCAAATTCATAAGTGAATGGCAGAGGCAAGGGACAGTGACAATGTCCTTGTAGGGCAATGCCATAAGGACTTATCATGTAAACATATCATCAGAGCCCAAGCTTCCTCTCCATCCAAGCTAGAACCAGGGAGTTCCGCTCAAGCTCGATAGTTTCTTGTGTGTGCAACATTATCCTTGTGAATTAAGGAAGGTAGTTTGAGGACCCTATAGGTCTACTTGTTGAGTCATCAGTCGCCATTGCCTGGCGCTCCCTGGTCCTAGCGTTATCGGAGAGGGGACTTTGCCGCTGATCATATGTAAATATCATTCGCAGTTCACTGCTGGACTCTGCAGTGACTTTATTTCTTGGGGAGGGAATGAAACGTGCAACACTATTAAGAACTCCAGACCACGGACCCGGCCTGTTCCAAAACTCTGCATCGAATTTGTCCCTGAATATGTTAACTCGAAGAAATAAAGTCTGCTTATTTAGGTACACGAGAATATCTCCTTTACCCCATGAAGAGTTGTAATGAACATTGGTATCTTACTGCCAACGATAAGTCAGAGAGAGAGAAACACAGACAGAAAAAAATGGAGATTAATGCCAGTGATGGGGCCATAACCTTTAACTACTACTACTATTACTACTACTACTACTACTACTACTACTAGTAGTAGTAGTAGTAGTAGTAGTAGTAGTAGTAGTAGTATCATTATTATCATGTTTTTTATTCCATTATATTAATATTAATTATTATTATTATTATTATTATTATTATTATTATTATCAGCATCACTATTGTTGTTGCTGTTCTTGTTGCTGTTGTCGTTGTTGTTATTATTATGAGCTTTAAGTTCAAATCTAATCAAAACAGCAGGTTGCACCAAGCCTTAGGGCTTCATTATGGATAGTATGAAAAACGAAAGGTAAGAGAATAAATTATGAAAAAATAGATAAGCAACTATTAAAATTGCCTTATGACAATAGCCTAATTTACGGAAATATATTCAAATGACATCTTAAACATAGTGTATCTTCTAATGAAGGGTAGGGGAGTTGGAAGTAATTTGATAACATTTTGTATTTACCATATTGAAAAAATAAGTGGATTCTGAAGAGCACAATCAACCCTTTCCTCTTAATAGCTATCGACTTCTCCCCCACTCCTAAAATGAATTGGACCTCGGAGAGAGATTACTTTCTATAGAAGATTTATTACTAATTGAGTTACGATACGGTAATCTCGAAGCTTCAAGCGAGGAAATGACAAGATTACTCTTCCAAAACATTTATAATTGAATTTTTGTTTGTTAAGAGTTTATAATTAAATAGATGAAGATGCGTGGATATGTCAGAGGGTGACCTTTTTGCAACTTCCCTCTCAAGTTCGATTGTTTTTTTTGGTAGTGTCTATAACTTGACCATCCTTGAGAGCTAAGAATGGGGGTTTGGAGGATCCTATGTGTCTACCTGCTGAGTCATCAGCAGCCATTGCCTGGTCCTTCCTGGTCCTAGCTTGGTTAGAGAGGGTGCTTGGGAGCTGATCATAATATGTACAGTATATATGGTCAGTTTCTGGGACATTGTCACTGTCTCTTGCCTCTGTCATTCATGGGGGGCCTTTAAGCCCCTAAACCTTTATGCTTCAATTTACCTCAGAGGAAATACAATCATTTTCTTTCCATTAGTGAGTTGGCAACGTACTCTGAAGCTCTCTTTATTCGTGTGACAGCCACGATTTATAGCTGCTGCTGACAACAAAACCTCCAGGAATTAATTTTCTTCTTCTTTTCCGCCTTTATTTGAGCCCATTCTCTTATAACACATACTCCCCCTCTCCCCCACTACCCGTCAGCCTATCTTTTCTTTACAGTGACAGAGACCCATAAACCATTCGAATTACCTTTTTGTGCAATGCCTTTCTTTGGTGGGGGGGGGGTCCCTTAACGAGATGAAGAGGTTTGCGTATCGCATGACCAGCAACGTTGTATTATTTAGGGCCACCCATACTAGGTTTGTTTGGAGTGAGCGATCAGACTGGTCTCCCACCATCACCAATTCGCATTGGGCAGCGTGGTGATGATAATAGCCAAACCCCAGGCATGAATTTACGTGTCTGAGATATTTGTCCTGCATTGGACCATAAACGGCTCCATTTTTAACTGTTTATGCGCTGTCTTATCAAGTTAAGAGGTCTTTTAATATTCATTTAAGTTTGTAGCCTGACTCCAGCCGAGAAAGTGACTATAATAGCAATAATTAAACAAAAATGAGTTCAATTTCATTGCTTACAGACTTAAATAATTAAACTTTGATTTTTTGAGAATAAACAAACAATCGGCCTTAAGCCTTTGCATCAAGAAAATTTATATATATTTAACGAAAATGAGAAAGGAAAAAACACTCAAATCATCTTACCTTTTATTCATGTCAAATGAAACGCGAACAAATTTGTCTTATTTTCTCCAGAAAAGAATAATGATACGACAGATGAAAGGGCAAAGCTTGATAATACAAGCCATTTATGATCGTTTTATATCACTGGGCGAGCAACTACTAGTTATTAAATCAATAAAATGATGAATTATATAACTACAGTATGTACGAGTTCCTTTGTAGTAAATACCCAATTAGTTCATTTAAATAACAGAATATGACATTTTAGATATTATCTATATTTTCCCAGATAGGCAGCTATGGAAAGCGTCTTTTTGGGAAGAATGCACATATATACACGGTACATATATACATACACATACATACACACACATATATATATATATATGCATATATATATATATATATATATATATATATATATATATATATCTATCTATATATATATATATGTATATATATATGTGTGTATATATGAATATATATAAATATGTATATACATATGTATATATATATATATATATATATATATATATATATATATATATACATATACATATACATATATACACACACTTATATAATATATATATTCATGCATGTGTGTGTGTCTGTGCGTCGGGATTCCTTAATATGATGAAAGGGTTTGCTTAACAGCATGATTAGTGAAGCTATACTAGTCAAGGGCACCTATATTATATTGGTTTGCTGAAGAAAATCTCCCACCATCACCAGTCCGCACTAGCCACCGTGGTGATGGAAACTGGCCAAACCCGAGGCATTAATTGATATGTCTTGCTCCTTTGTGCTGCAGTGAACTAGAAACGGCTGCATTTCTTGGTGTTATAGTTGTGTGTGTGTGCAAATTATCATCATGTGTAACCTGGTCATTTTAAAGTTGCGATTTATTCAGAGAGAGAGAGAGAGAGAGAGAGAGAGAGAGAGAGAGAGAGAGAGAGAGAGAGAGAGAGAGAGAGAAACTCTCTCTCAGGGCCATTGGCAAAACGTCAGTCGTTCTTCTCCTCCTAAAGATAGATAGGAAAATTCGTAAAAGGCGATTTTTCTCGTAGAAGGAATTGCCCAGTGGCCTCGTGCGATAAATTTCGGACGAAAGAGCAAAGGAGAAGAAGCTGAGAAGGAAAATAAAGAGATGGGACAAATGCGGGTTAATAAAAGACTCAAGTCTTGATATATATCGAAGGTTTGGAGGAACCTTTTGTATCTTTTAAGTGGAGGAGCGTCTTCGGAAATTCTAGTTTACCCCAAAGGCAACCGAAGGAAAAGGTGATGTGAGGTTCGTGTCTGATGAGAGAGAAAATATGCTTTAGAGAGAGAGAGAGAGAGAGAGAGAGAGAGAGAGAGAGAGAGAGAGAGAGAGAGAGTTTCATAGTTTCATTGTAGTTTTTAATTACTTATAAAGATATTTGCTCAAAGAAAATATTTGACCTTTGTATTTTCTATTTTTAAAAGATCAAAAGTTTAAACAGTTCATAAAAAACAAGATTTAGATAGATTTGATCCTATTATTAAATTATATTTCTTTGGTGTAATTTACAATTCATATAAATCTCAGTTTCATCCATCCACAGAGATTACAGTTATAACGTCAGATTTTTTTTTTTTATGTACATTTTTATTTTGCTATTTGCAGCTGATAACAGTTTTAAGCTTTTAAACTTGATCAGTTTTAAACTTTTAAACTTGAACGAGTTATAACAGGTAGTCATGCATGCAAATGCTGGTAGGGAATGCCTGGAGCTTATATTGAAAATGCTTTCTATGTTTTAGCTTATGCCTGCTGATGCTGCTTACACCTAGCGACTTGTCACCCGTGTGTAGGCATTCTTGTAAAATAGAGCCATGGTTTGTTGTCAGGAGATGGGAAATGACGTCAACGGTGCATTAGAGAGTGCAACACCAACATTTCATTGAGTAGAAATACTTATTCTTCATTATTATTATTATTATTATTATTATTATTATTATTATTATTATTATTATTATTATTACTAGTGTTCACGACCCGTCAAAAATGTCAGCTATTTAGATAAATTTGTACTCACGCACAGGCACAAAATTCAGATCTTCCCAACCCCTTCCCCTTTTGTAACTACAATGCGGGCGGTAGTTGTGGTTTTCGAGTGTACCTCTTGGGGTATCCGTTCCTTCCAGATTATGACGACTCCCTCCCCACCCTACCGGTGGGGACGGGGAGGCACCAAGTTGCTATACATTTGGCAATGCCGCTTAGCGTTACCGTATATATATATATATATATATATATATATATATATATATATATATATATATATATATATATATATATATATATATATCACTAACATTCGTGATTTTAATCAATGTAAATATCAACCTCAATGGCATTAAATACCGAGTTCTACCTTGGGAAGGTATATCCACTGGAATTCATTTATGGTATTAAATGCCATTGTAGTTGACATTTACACTAATTGAAATCACTTGTTAGTGATATATATTTATCTTAAATAACCACGTGTTGCAAACTCACAACTCAGCTATCATGGTGTAGATGGGTATTTCCAGTCTATGAACAGATTCCTGAATTGAACAGATTCCTGAATTCGACAGGAATATGTACAGTGACATGTCATAAACTTATATCTCTCGAGAGAGCTCAGTTGGTCGAGTCCTCGCAGGCATTGTTTCGGCTGAGAGGCATTGTTTCGGCTGAGTGACACGAGTACGAATCTTTGCCCAGCCAGAAGCTATTACATCTAATTAGTTCCAGTAAATATATATTCCCAAGGTAGAATTCGGTGTTAAATACCATGGTGCTTGATATTTACATTTATTAAAATCACGAGTGTTAGTGATATATATTCAGCTTAAATAACCACGTGTTGCAAACTCACAATTCAGCATACATGGTGGAGATGGGTTTATATTAAGTGTAAGAACAGTTACCTGAATTGGACAGTAATATGTACGGTGACTTGTAATAAACTTATGTTTCTCTTGATAGCTCAGTTGGTAGAGTCCTCGCAGGCATGGTTTCAGCTGAGTGGCACGAGTTCGAATCTCTGCCCAACCAGAAGCTATTACCATAAATTAATTCTAGTGGTTGTATATTTCCTAGGTAGAATTCGGTATTAAATATCATTGTGGTTGCTATTTACATTGATTAAAATCACGAGGGTTAGTGATATATATTTATCTTAATCACGTGTTGCAAACTCACAATTCAGCTATCATGGTGATGGGTGTATTTCAAGTCTAAGAATAGATTCCTGAATTCGACTGGAATATGTACGGTGACTTGTAATAAACTTATATCTTTCTTGATAGCTCAGTTGATAGTCCTCTCACGCATAGTTTCAGCTGAGTGGCACAAATCTCTGCCCAGCCAGAAGCTATTACCATAAATGAATTCCAGTGTATATATATTCCCAAGGTAGAATTTGGTTTTAAATGCCATTGTGGTTGATATTTACACACACACACACACACACACATATATATATATATATATATATATATATATGTATGTATATATATATGTATATATATATACATATATATATATATATATATATATTATATATTTATGTCATCATCTTTATCATCATCCTCTCTTACGCCTATTGACCCAAAGGGCCTCGGTTAGATTTCACCAGTCATCTTTATCTTTAGCCGTAATTCAATACTTCTCAGCCATGTAGGCCTGGATCTTCTAACTCTTTTTGTACCTGATGGAGCCCAGTTTAACGTTTGGTGAACTAATCTCTCTTGGGTAGTGCAAAGTGTGCCCAAACCGTCGCCATCTACCCCTCACCTTGATCTCATCCTCATATGGCTCCCGAGTAATCTCTCTTATAGTTTCATTTCTAATTCTGCCATGCCATTCAGCTCTTAATATTCCTCTGAGGCTTGATTTTCAAATCTTCTAAACTTGTTATAGATTGTTTCATTGTGATACCACGACTCATGTCCATACAGTAACACAGATCTCACTAAACTGATATATAGCCTGATTTTTATATGTAATTTCAGGCGATTTGATTTCCAAATTTTACTTAACCTAGCCAATGTCTGATTTTCTTTTTTCAATCTTTCATTAAACTCTAATTTTAAATACGCTGTATTGATGATAGTTCCTAAATACTTAAATGATTCTACCTCCTTAATCCTTTCTCCTTCCAATGACATTTCATGACATCTTCCGCTGCAAATTCCACTTTTATCATCTCTGTCTTTCTTCTATTTATCTTAAGCCGAACATCCAGTGATATTTCATGAATTCTGGTTAACAAGCATGGCCAATCATGTGGTGTTATGCTAATAAGGACAGCATCGTCAGCATTCTCTAGGTCTGCTAATTTCATATTACCAATTCAACTCAATCCTTTCCACTATCTCCAACAGTTCTACGCATTACAAATTCCATGAGAAGGATAAACGACATAGGTGACAACACATTCCCTTGGATTGCTCCGTTTTTCACTGGAAATTCGTTTGATATGACTCCATTAACATTAACTTTGCACTTGCTATGCTCATGAATAGACTTAATCTAATTCACATATTTAAGAGGAATTCCATGATAATGCAGGATTCTCCACAAAATTGGTTGGTGTACGCTGTCAAAGGCTTTTTCCTAGACCACACCATTAAAAGTGGATTTCTATATTCTACCCATTGCTGTAAAACCTGTCACAAAATGAAAATTTGGTCAGTACAACTTCTACCTTTTTAAAATCTTGTTTATTCATCTCTCAGTTTTTCATCAATCATTCACTCAAATCTCTTTAGAATGAGCACGCTATATATTTCTATGACAACTGACGTAAATGTAATGCCTCTGTAAATATTGCAATCAGTCAGGTCTCTTTTTTTTGCCATTTTCACCAACACTCTTATCTCTCATTCATCAGGATTTGCCTCTTCATGCCACATTTTACAAAATAATCCTGTAAATAATTTGGGGGTCACTTAATGTTCAGCAGTTATTTCATCGTAACCAGGAGCTTTCCAACTCCTGAGTGTTTATGATGATAGCTTTGACTTCAAACATACTGAATTCCTTCATGAACACATCAAGGTCTTCCTCAGCTTCGTGTATATAAATCAAATTACTCTCTTCGTATCTCCTATTCATGACCTCACTAAAATGTTCCATTCAACGTTGCGTTTCTTCATCTTCTGTTGTTATAACAGATACATTTTTATGGGTATATACCTCTTTTTCTTTGACCCGTAGAGATTTCATTGATAATTCTATCTACAATTCTTAGACTATAGCCACTCCCTGAATTCATAGCTTTGTCACTCTTATCTGCTTTCCTGTCTAAATATTCTCTCGTGTCATTCCTGGCCTTTCCTTTGACCTTACTATCAACACTGGAATACTTAGCATGCTCTACCTTGAAATTTTCATTACTTCCTCAAACATTTTTAACGAACAGTTTCTGTCTTTGTCTCCTTTTTATAGTATCCCACGTATTATTCTCCTTTTAACTGCATGTCCCAAAGCTTCACTTCCAACTGGCTGATATATCACACCATTCTTCATCAATTGCCTGCTCTTCGTGTCTTAAAGTATCTAAGATTGCAAATTGATTCATACATTCATATGCAGATGTTTCTCTATGTTCATCTTCCAGAAGCTTAGTTGCATCAAACCTATGTATTCTGTGTTTTTGTTGGGTGCTATCAATTTTAATATCAGTGTGGCTCCTTCTCTCTTTATTAATTGCTATGTGATCTATTTATTTTCTGTAATTGCCACATGAGGAAGTCCATGTATATTTGTGGATGTCCTTGTGCTGTATAAGAGTGCATCCAATGACAAAGTAGTTTGTAGAACAGAAACTCATAAAATGTGCTTCATTTTCGTTTGCAACTTCGCGGAGACCCTCAACACCCATCACATTCTCTATACCTTGATTATTCCTTCCAACTTTAGCATTGAAGTCACCAATCAAAATGTTCATATCTCTCCTGGGGATCTCATCTGTTACATTCTGCAGTGCTGTAAAATATTCATCTTTCCTTTCTTCAAGGGAATCATTTTTTGGTGCATAGTAAACCATAATACTTGTATTGCACTGCTTTGATTTAAAGTTTGCAAGTCACGATCTACTATTAACTGCTCTCCACTCAGTTGATTCGTTTTCTGCTCTTGATGTCATCTTCATTCCTACCCCTTCTCTTTCAACTCCATTTCTTCTTCCTGAATAGATATGCATTGCATTGGTCTAACGTTTCTTTACCAATCCCCTTTCAACGTGTTTCACTTAGGGCAAAGATATTCAAACTATATTTCATAAATTCACCCCCCCCCCTTTGCTGTGTGAAGTCAGACGATAGCTTTTTATTGTATAAGAGAGATTATTATTAATTTTTTTGATTATACTGTGACTTCTTATGCACAATGACTCTCCCTTGAGTCAAGGCTTCTAATTACAACTGAAATGAAATTCACACAGCTTAAGGTAAATCTTCATATCGATTTAAAAAGTTAGATGATCTTAACAGAAGATTATTTTACATGAAGGGTGTACGAAATATTACATATTATTGGCTATTCCTGGATCGGGAGCCTGTGTTGGCATAAATCCAGGTCAATTGATATCAACAACAACAAAGTAAAGTTTATTGCTGACACTGACAGCACATTCCTGTCTGTCAAGCCACTAGATAGGAAATTAACACAAACAACAGCTGGAACAGATAATCCTAACGTATTTTACTCCAAGCCAAAATACATTTTATGTGAAAGTCTTTGAAAACAAATGATTCACGCGTAACTAAGAAAAAAATAGAAATTCAGAATTAAAATGGTAACCTAGTTTTTTTATTATTAAAATTATTGGGTAAAGATTCTCTCTCTCTCTCTCTCTCTCTCTCTCTCTCTCTCTCTCTCTCTCTCTCTCTCTCTCTCTCTCTCTCTCCTAAGAACTTGTTAATATCCATGTTATTAGTTTATTTACAGGTTGGTTGCTACAAGACTTATCATTTAGAGGTTTAAGTGCATCTCATGAATGCCGTAGCTTGCAGGACATTGCCCCAGAAACTGAACTTATATACATATGGTCAGCGCCCAAGCCCACTCTCCATCCAAGTTGGGACCAAGGAGGGTCAGGTAATATGCTCCTTCAAACCGTCATCCTTAGTTCACAAGGATTGTAAGGTTGCATACACTGCAAGAAACTATCGAACTTGAGCGGGACTCCAACCCCAGTCAGGCAGATCGCCAGGCAGGGACGTTTCCAATAGGCCACCACAACCCCTATTCGATTCCATTTTATATTTCTCCTCTTACAACGCGATGATGGAAAATCCCGATTTTTAAGAATATGAGAACGCAGTTCTTTTCAGGAGTACCCAGATTCACTCTTCACTCTTTCCGTCCATATCTCAAGGCAAAATTCATTTCGTAATGCATTCAATTTCTTTGCAATTCCACAGATCCCTTTCCTCCAACATTTCCCTAATTTTTTTTATCTGCTGAGAAAGGAAGGGACAGAGTTGTTGAAAAGGTCGCGAATAAGAATCCAATATCTGACATTCAATAAATCTCCTCCCGCCAGAAGCGATCTTCAACTGATACTCACGCGCCCTTTTACGGAATTCTTCTTCTTGGACTTTATCATTTTCTAACCTAAGTCATTAAGTTTTATGTCTTTGAGTAATGACGCTGTTGAAAGTGGTGCTGCCTTTTTGTGTGATATATATTACTAGTAGGTTCAAGTTATAAGTTATGTTATGTTTACGTTTTGATTACGTCTCTGTATTCGAAAATATACAAACTTTTTAGTTATAGAACAAAATTTACTCGTTATGACTTGGTATCATACGGCGTATCAAAACTATTTTAGTGATAAAAATTCACAAAATTGCCAGTTTCTGGAATATTTAGAATCTTCCCTCAACAATGCTCTTATCTAGAAATAGTATTTTTTTTTATTGTATTTTCTAAGCTGAAGACACGCGTACCGCACGTGTTTCACGCACGCTCGTACTTTGTAACTATTTTCTTTTTCATTGTATATCTCGCTCTCCACCTCACTGTTAACAAAATCTGTTTAAGCCTCTCTTTTCATGAATTCCTTTGTTTGAATTTTTTCACCTTCCTCTGGAACTCTTGTATATAAGCTCGCTCTCTGTTGAAATAAAGTTAGTTGCTATATGCACGCATGCTCACAGATTCAACCATTCCCACCCATCCGCCTTTTCTAACTACATCCCCTCTCACCAGGGTATGACTATTCCATTACTTTCTACCCGAGGTATGGGGAGAGACCGAGTAGTTATACGTCTAACCATTCCGTATATATATATACATATATATATATATATATATATATATATATATATATATATATATATATATATCTATATATATATATTAAATCTAAGTATAGATTTAGTAGCTTTGAGAACAAAGCCCTCAAAATGGCTGGACAGGATTAGAAATGAAACTAAGAGATATTACTCGAGTGCCATATGTGGATAAGGTCATGATGAGGATTAGATGGAGATGGTTGGGGCATGCTCTTCGCACTCCCCAAGAGAGAAAAGTTCACCAAACGTTCAGCTAGGCTCCACGAGGCACTAGAAGAGTTGTAAGACCCAGGCTTACATGGCTGAGGACTATGAAACGCGAAGTAGGAGGTAATGAATGGAGAAGTATTTAATTAAAAGCTCAAGATAGAGATGCCTATCGAAATCTAACCGAGTCCCTTGGCGTCAATAGGTGTAGGAGGAGATGATATATATATATATATATATATATATATATATATATATATATATATATATATATATATATAAACTTTCCAAGTTACAAATATGATAAAAACATTCAAGACTCAGATATATATCGAGAAAGATAAAGCTCAATATATTTTGTAATGCCAGGACGAGAAATTCCACGCAGCTTTGCAAGAACAAAAGCAACACGGTAATTCACCGTCATTCTGAATTCTCATGCGAAAGAGATAAGAATAAATGATAGCAAGCATGAATCTTACTTCTTAGGTCTGTGTTGGGTGTTTAACATCACTTCTAAGGAAATTATGGCTATTTAGAAGCTCGTACATACTCGGAGTGGAGAGAGAGAGAGAGAGAGGGGGGGGGGGGGAGGGTCAAGCAAGCATCTGCATGATAGCTAGACTATTTCCTTACTTTTATATTAGGAAAGCTATTAATACAAGGCATGTCTGTATCTCAGATTAAATTCTTTTCTGATATATTTTTTTTTCATGAGAGAAAATTAGATTTAATGTACACTTTATTATTCTTTTTATTAATCGCAGGCGACATAAATTGGTGGTTTATAATGTGGGGTTCCTGGTTGCATTTCTATTCATCTTTCAAGTAGCACGCTCTTCTGCACAATTCCCGAGGCTAAATACGCTCCTACCTTTACAAGATTCCTTTTATTATTATTATTATTATTATTATTATTATTATTATTATCATTATTATTATTATTTATTTGTTATTCTTTATTCATTATTGTTTTTACTTAATACATATTATTATTATTATTATTATTATTATTATTATTATAATTACCATTGACCAAACAACACCATATAACAAGATATTTCATCATAATGGTTTTTATAGCCTTCCTTTCTCATTTAAAAAAAAAATCTTGACTAAACTGTCACCTTAAAAAAAAAGAAAAAAGAAAAAGTCAATCCTTTTATGAAGTAGACTTAATAAGAATCTTTTATGTATTTTTTTATATATAAAAAGAATATCACCTCTTATCAATTCACTCCTATTTTGAGAGTTTTATAGTTATGAGAAGCCCAAACAAACTTCATATTTTGTGAGGATTTCAATTTTTCCAGCTTGCTGTTTTGATTATGAAGGTTCCTCTCATTTAAAGTTATTTTTCCTATGGTCCCAGTTTCCGAAACCATTTACAACTTTTCTTTTTATTAATATCAGATGCTTTTTAGGAATGTTTTTCAATATCATGTTTGCTGGTATGACCAATACAACTGCAACTTTTTTTTTTAACTCATATTTGTCGATTGGAATTCCAGAAATAGACATTTGTATCTTTGCATTTTAGAAAATATAATTGGATTAGGGTAGGGGGAAATAAAAAAAATGTATGGTTACCATAAAATTGGATTTATATAAACTCTCTCTCTCTCTGTCTCTCTGTCTCTCTCTCTCTCTCTCTCTCTCTCTCTCTCTCTCTCTCTCTCTCTCTCTCTCTCTCTCTCTCTCTCTCTCTCTCAACTTCTCCTGAATACTTAATCCTCAATAGTGTGGTCGTTTGTCACCGGTGATACATCTTTCCTGGCCACCTAACTGCATCAATAAGGGACATCGACGAGAGAGAGAGAGAGAGAGAGAGAGAGAGAGAGAGAGAGAGAGAGAGATGTGGAAATACATGTATGAAAAGTGATATTACTTTTATTATTATTATTATTATTATTATTATTATTATTTGTATTATTACTTGTTAAGTTACAACCCTAGTTCAAAATGCGGGATGCTATAAGCTCAAGGGTTCCGACAGGGAAATTAGCCCAGTAAGGAAAGGAAATAAGGAAAATGATAGAATAGTGTGCTTGAGTGTACCCTCAAGCAAGAGATCTCTAACTCAAGACAGTGAAAGACCATAGTATATAGGCTATGGCACCCAATACTTGAGAACAATAAGCTTTGGCACCGTTGTTCAATTAGTTCATTATGCATGTTGCATAAGACTTTTCATAACTCTGACCATCCTTTACATTCAGATCTCCCTGGACAATTCTATCCTGTTCGTAATACTAGGCAGGCAGTTAATTCTAATAGCCAGGCCTTCTCCATCATGAGGCTCAATACCATACAGTATTCTAGAAGTTTTATTCCAGCTGTTACCAAGTTGTGGAATGATCTTCCTAATCGGGTAGTTGAATCAGTAGAACTTCAAAAGTTCAAAGTTGGAGCAAATGCTTTTATGTTGACTAGGCTGACATGAGTCTTTTTATAGTTTATATATGACATATCTGTTTTTAACGTTTTTAATAGTTTATATAGGACATATCTGTTTTGACATTGTTACTGTTTTAGAATGATTTATTGTTAACTTGTTCTCATCATTTATTTATTTCCTTATCTCCTTTCCTCACTGGGCTATCTTTCCCTATTGAAGTCCTTGGGCTTATAGCATCTTGCTTTTCCAACTAGGGTTGTAGCTTGGCTAGTAATAATAATAATAATAATAAATAATTTGAAAAAAGTGAATGCTATTGCAAAGCTAAATAACTTTTTATGATTAACATATGTGCAAGAGACGGAGGCACAGACAAACAAACAGAAAGAGCTGACTGGAGAAAGATAAATTGAAGACAGACAGAAAGAGGCAGAGGATGAAAGGGTGCCGAGTGCTCCAACAGGGATCTGATCTACTAATGGCTTAACATGACGAATGAGGGCGTTCCTTGATGGCAGGGTGTCCAGGTTTTTTAAGTGAGAAAAGGCCAACTTCTAATCAACAGAAGCTTTAAAAGTCCAACCTATTTGTAAAAAAAAAAAAAAAAAGGCTGAAAATATAGCATTTAAGGCCAACCTGTTTACATGATATTACTAACATCCAACCAATTTTTTTTTCTTTAAGAAGGCCAAATTTGAGGTTTTTTTGCCTAAGAAATGGCCAACCGGGCAACTCTGCTTGATGGTCTTTCTTTTTTTTTTTTCTCACCTGCTTTCTATATATGGGTAAATGGTTGGCTCGCTTTACTTAATGCCTTGAAGACCTACTTTATTTGGATTGAATCGATAGATAATGTAAAAAGAGCCTTAGCGGATTCTTTACTTTACTCTTGGTTTGATTTCATAGTGGATATGATTACGAAATCTCTTTTATTCTTACCTGTATAAAAATATTAAAGATATATTCTTTTGCAGAAAAGGGAAAACGTTAGAAATCTTTAAAAAGATTAAAGATTTGGATGAGTCATGACTATGTGTTTTATTATAGTTTTTGAGTAATAACCATGAGAAACTTTCCAAAGTAATCACAGTGGAAAAGAAATTACAAGCTGATTAGTTAAGAGAAATAAGGAAACTATTATTATTATTATTATTAATATTATTATTATTATTATTATTGTTATTATTATTATTATTATTATTATTATTATTTGCTAAGCTACAACCATAGTTGGAGAAGCTTTTATTGTTATTATTATTATCATTATTATTGTTATGGTTATTATTATTAATATCATTATTATTATTATCATTATTATTATTATTATTATTATTATTATTATTATTAATATTATTATTACTAATAATATTCGCTAAGCTACAACCCTCTTTGGAAAAGCTTTTATTATTATTATTATTATTATTATTATTATTATTATTATTATTGTTATTTGCTAAGCTACAACCCTAGTTGGGAAAGCTTTTATTATTACTACTATTGTTATTATTATTATTATTATTATTATTATTATTATTATTATTATTATTATTATTACTGGCTAAGCTACAACCCTAGTTGGAAAAGAAGATACTATAAGCACAAGGGCTCCAGTATTGAAAATAGCCCAGTGAGGAAAAGAAATAAAGATAAAGAAACAAAGAAGGATAGTGTGCGTAAGTGTACCCTCAAGCAAGAGAACTCTAAACCAAGACAGTTGCAAGACCATGGTACACAGGCTATGGCACTACCCTGGACTAGAAACAATGATTTTATTTTGGGGTGTACTTCTAGAAGAGTGTTTACCATAGTTAAAGGGTGTATTCTACCCTTACATGATATTCGCAATAATTTTATCATAAAATTTCATTCCCTAGTTTTAACATCAATTGTAACTTTTTCATTATAAGTTGATTTAATTCAAAATCATTTTATCTGAACATATCCTTCCCAAGGTTCAACGTCAGTTGTAATTTTTTTTTTGTTTTTTTTGTATTATTAGTTAATTTCATAATATTCACAATCATTTTATCTCAAGATATCCTTCCCTACTTTTAACATAAATTGTATTTTTTTTATTATTCGTTAATTTATATTCTCAATCATTCTTTCTCAAAGTGTCCGTCCCTAGTTTTAACATCAGTTGTATTTTTTTCATTATTAGTTCATTTATATTCACAATAATTTTATTCCATAATATCATTCCCTAGTTTTAACATCAATTGTATTTTTTCATTATTAGTTCATTTATATTCACTATCATTTTATTCCGTAATATCATTCCCTAGTTTTAACACCAATTGTATTTATTTCATTATTAGTTAATTTATATTTACAATAATTTTATTCCAAAATATCATTCCCTTGTTTTAACATCAATTGTAATTTTTTTTTTTTCCATTATTAGTAATTTCATGATATACACAAGCATTTTATACCAGTTAATTTCATGATTCACACTCATTCTACCACGTAATGCCCCTCCCTTTTCTGTGACCAATAACATCCAACTTCTTGTAATCAGAATTCCCCCCCCCCCACCCCACCCCTTGAGAGCCTTAGCATCGCAAAATGTCTCGTGCTCCCTTGGCCTCCCGAAATCTTAAATTCTTGGAAATTTACGACACATGACTCGCGCTTCTTACATTGAAATATGAGCATCCTGAAGTCAGTGTATTGGAATGATGAAACACTGAAAGTACCCTTGGGGACTCTGTGTCGTTTGTCCTGTCTGGTGTATTATCCTCCTCTCCTATGTTTCTGAGTCGGGAAGTTATTGCGCTGCTTATTTTTTTTCACGGTCGAGTTACAATAAATGATGTTTGCGAAATCTTTCGAGTTTCTTAGTCACGTTCATATTAAAAAGCAAATTTTGACCAGGATTCGTGTGATTTATTGAGTAGTTATTATGAAATCATTTGAATAGAAAATGTCTAATTTGCAAAGCCAGATTTGTACCTTTATTTATAGAAACCTTTCTGAGGGGGCATACTCGTAACGTGGTGGTATGGTTTGTGTATTGCCGTGATCAGGAAACCTGTACGAGTTAGAGTCACGCATACTAGGATGATTTACTGCGAGCAATCATACTAGTTTCCCACCATCACCGGGTTGGTGATGGAGGGAGATTTTGGTGATGAAAACTGACCAAACCGCAGACATGAATAAGGACATGTCTGAGGCCTTTGTCCTGCATTGGCTTAGAAACGGCTGCATTTGTTGTTATTATATGAGGAAGAAATGACAAGAGGTCTTAGCTGAAACAAGTCTTGTGTACACTTTATGGAGACTGACAAAAGTTGTGATTTAACTATTCTTGAGAGATTATTTTAAGTGATTTGTTTTGCCTTGGGAAGAGATGAGAGTACATTTATTCTTGTGAAGCTTGGTGGGGTTGTTGGAAAATTCTCACGATATCTAAGATCAATACATGAAACTTAATAGCCTATTACTTGAGAAAGATAAATAATTTTCATTAATAATTGCTAAGAGATAAGTGACATTTTGAATAATTGAGCAATTAATTTTTATCTTACCACGCTTATCCAAAATCCTCTCTCGTGTTTGTTTTCCAAAATCTGCTGTAATATCGACAGATAAAACTAATTAAACTCGGGTCATCCATCCATCCTTCTGGAACCAATTATTTTCCAGAATTCATTAAATGATATCAGTTATAAAATTCACTTCTAACTTATATTATCCCGGTATATTTTCGGCGGAAAACTGTGGCTTTTAAGCTGGGAAATATTGTTTTTTTTTTTTTCAGTCATCGGTGATTAAACGAATTTCCATTGCATTCGATTTGCAAACACTTCACATGGAATAACTTTGGCTTTGAAGAGCATAAGTTGGTTCAAAACTGATTTTTTCCTCTGATGAATTTGTATTTCATTAATCCAATTTCTCTCTCTCTCTCTCTCTCTCTCTCTCTCTCTCTCTCTCTCTCTCTCTCTCTCTCTCTCTCTCTCTCTCTCTCTCTCTCTCAATGACTGAAACACGTTCCTCATACCTCTAATTAACTTGATCAGCTTTTGATTAACGTTGGTCAGGCCAGTGCTTGAGCATGTCACGAGCCAAAACAGATCATGGCGAGGGGTGTGAGGCCTGCGACCTCATCCTTTTCGCAACTAAATGAATTCTAAAAATGGAAAAGAAGTACCTATAGAGAGTAATTTTTCTCATGGGAAATGATTTTCAGAAAAAGTAATAGCTGCTAGGAAGTTCATGCTAAATGTATGTCGTCGGTTATTAAAAAGTTTTGCTAAAACATTCGGTGATTGTATTCATTGCCTTTTGACGAGAGAGAGAGAGAGAGAGAGAGAGAGAGAGAGAGAGAGAGAGAGGAGAGAGAGAGAGAGAGAGAGAGAGAGAGAATTTGGTCTCAAGATGAGTAATAGGTTCTTATCTATCTTATTGGTGATCATTTTTAGCATTAATTTTCACTTGCCAAGAAAGACTGCTTTTATATTTTTCATCCTTAGTCCTTTCATACTAATCAATCTTTTCTCAAAAATTTCAGTATCATTAATAATCTTAATATCATGTATTTATTAGTACTTAGTACTGTCAAAACTTAAAAATCTAAGTATAAATGTTCGTATCATTGTGAATCCCAATATAATATTTGATCAGAACAAAATCAAAAAGAAATGTAACCAAGTGACTCCCAATTTCTTTCCCAAAGACTACATTATCTATCTGTGTTCACCCAGAATCAAAGTCGTTCCCTTTTTCCTGACTCCAATGTTATTTCACTCAGCACAAAGGAATTCCAAACATGAAAATCACCACCACACATTTTCTCCTCATTTTTTCCCTTGGTTTCTTGCAAAAAGACGTCACAGCCATGAGAGGATTACTCCCTCCACCAGTTTCCCCATCTTACAGATAGGAAGACGGCATTTGACCTGGAATTCGTTTCTTCTTTTAGTTTCTATTCATTTTATTTCATATTTGCTTCTTTATATTTCTCATAGTAATGTTACGTGTTCACTTTATTTAATTTTGTTTCATATTTTTATTTTAAAATGAATCTTTTTGCACCACTCCGCCGGTCATGTTTACTGCCGCCAAGGAGGTTATGTTTTCACCTCTGTCTGTTTATCTGTTTGTCACCAGCCTAAATAAAAGTTACTGATGCAAATTGGGTCCAGGTTTTTATTATAAGATAGATTCATTCACGGAATCACGGTCATCATCATCTTTGTCCGTAGACTTGAGTAAATTGTTGACAATCTTCAATGCTGGAGGTCTTAAATCTCTGATTGGTCTTTCGACTCGTTTTGTTCTATACTTTCTTATATCGTTACTCTCATAATCTCTGACAAGGAATCAAATATTTGGAATTATTAAGAAAATTACTAAAAGATACCACTACTTACTCTTCACATGTTGATACCACATTAAAGGACTACTAGTGAATGCTGGTGTCATGAAAAAGAGCGTGTGGTTTGCGCCTTCATCCCTGAAAAAAGATACTGATGAATGGAAAGATTTTGCTCTTCAGGGGCCACCTGTTATAAGGAAATAAGTCTTGGGGAAAGATATACTACTTATATAGAGTACGTACATGCATACTTACATATGAATATAATCATATACAGTACATATATAAATATCTAAGCATGTAAACATATATACAGACATTATATATATATATGTATATATATATATATATATATATATATATATATATATATATATATATATATATATATTTGTGTATTTATATAAATGTATATATATATATATGTATATATGTGTGTATATATATGTATATATATATATATATATATATATATATATTATATATATATGTGTGTGTGTGTGCTGGCAGTACAGCAGTCTTAAGACTACATAAAAATAGTAAGAAAATTCCGATTGAGAAAGGAGTCAGAGAGGGAAGCCTCATCTCTCTTAAATTATTCACAGCAGGCCTAGAATAAGTTTGAAGAAATTGTATTGGGAGAAAATGTAGGAATTAATATTAATTGGGAATACTTTAATATTTGCAGATGCCATAGTCGTGTTTAGTAAATAGAGAAAGCAGAAATGTAGGATTGAAAATTAATGAGTAAAATTAAGATAATGCTCAATACAAATGCAGATATATCACAAATAAGAGTTATGGACGAACCTCTAGATTGTTAATGAATATACGTACTTACTGTAGGACAGACAGTAAGAGCTTCCTCAGGACACTAGATCGTAATTAAAAGAAGGATAAGCATGGGATGGAGAGCATTTATTAAGCAAAATGAGATTATGAAAATTAAAATGACACTTTTTCTAAAAAGAAAAGCATTTAATTATATGGTCCCACCTGTATTCACTTATGCATCAGAAACTTGGAGCCTTACTAAAGTCTTAAGGCGGGATTCCACCGTGGCAACACAGCCAACATGTAGCATGCGACTTGACTAGCTTTCAACAAATATGTTGAATGTGGCTTTCAACAAGGAGACATTTTGCCGACGACAAGGCAACATCATTGTTGCTTGTAGCATGCTACATGCTATGTTGCCTGTTGAATGCCACAAAACCTTTTCCACCAATTCAACAAAAACTAAGCTAGTTGGCAACACGATGTCTCAGCAGACGGTCGCTGCTGCTGCATATCTAGTGCTGTGCAATGTTCGTAAAAAAAAACTAAAAGAAAGCACCGGTGGTGGAAGAAAGAACTATTTATGGGCAGTAGCACTGCTCAAAATGATTTTTACTTTGTTTGATACCCTCATGTGCTCTCTATGTCTTCGTGTAGTTATTTATATGGTTTTGAACTTGTTCAAATATTATTACCCAATTAGTTATTTCTATTCTATATCTTTCATATATCCCATTTAATTCAAAATCTTCTATTTTTTTGAAAATTTTAACAATCCATACATTTTCTTTTTTATGCTGGCTTATTATAAGATTTATACGCCACTCATTTTCTTTTTATTTGTGCAGTTTTATTTTTCCAAACAAAGAATTAAATTTTTCATTTCATGAATTTACTATTTTTTCATTATCAATATTATTTCAGACATACTGTTACAACGTAGGGTTGTAGTTAGACATAATTATGGGTTTGAGATATATATTGAAACATTTCATAATTTAACGTTATCACTTTAAACTAGACAAGAGGTAAAGAGAATTCAAAATATTTTTCGTGTTGTCTCCCTGACCATCAATTTTCTTGATGTTTATTCATTGGTTTTGGTTTTCCCCCAACGGAGTTGTGGTTGTGGGGGAAGAGTTAAACAATAGATTTTACCTGAAAATACTTTTTCATCCACGAATGAACAATGATTTTATGAACGCTATTCCTTTGGCTTTTATAAACGTTATCCTTTCTGTTAGAATTTATCTCTCTATCTCTCTCTCTCTCTCTCTCTCTCTCTCTCTCTCTCTCTCTCTCTCTCTCTCTCTTTATATATATGATTATATATATATATAAAGTTCACAGTATATATATATATATATATATATATATATATATGTATATATATATATATGTATATATATATATATATATATATATATATATATATATATATATATATATATATATATAGCATAATACTGCAACAACAACAACAACAAATGCATCGATGGTGGTTGACTTCAGGTTGATTTCTCACAGCAAACCAGCCTAGTATGCAAGTTTTCTATACTCTTCTATGAATTCTACGGTTTTTTCTTGTGGCCAATTCATCTTGTTGCCTTTCAACACGGAATCCTTCCTGTGACTGGTGGGAAGGCGTTCAACACTAGGCAACAGGCTAAATCTTGTCGCATGGGTCAGGCAACACGGTAACATGTTGCCACCTCTCGCATGCCACACAATCGCATGCTACATGTTGCCTTCTGTTGAACTTTTTGAAACACACTTAGCCCATGCGACAATGTAGCATGCCACATGTTGCCAGAATGTTGCCTCGGTGGAATCCCGCCTTTAGAACATAAGATAGTTGTAACTCAAAGAGCTATAGAAAGAAAATGATGGGAATAACACCAAGACAGAAAGAGAGCAGCGTGGATGCAAGAGAAAACTAAAGTAAGAAAAAGAAATGGACATGAGCAGGACATATAAGAAGAATGACAGAAAATAGATGTACATTAAGAATAAGAGAATGGGTCTCTAGGGATTGTAAAAAAAAAGCATGGGAAGGAAGAGAAGAGAGAATGACGAAGTAATAAAGTTTGCAGATGTGGACTAGCACAGAAAGACCATGAACAGACGCAAGTGGAAGGACATGTCTGAGGCCTTTGTTCTGCAGTAGAATAACGGCTGAGGATAATGGTGATATATATGATATATATATATATATATATATATATATATATATCTATATATATATAGATGGATATATATATATATATATATATATATATATAATGTGTGTATACATATATATATATATATATATATATATATATATATATATATATATATATATATATATACACACACACATATATATATATGTATATATATATATATATATATATATATATATATATAGAATAGAAACTTTTTATGAAGATCTGGAGATATCTATAAAAATAAACACGACTCAATTTACATTTGTTTTGGGTGATTTCAATGCCATAGAATGTCAAACGAAGAGAGGACAATCGGCAGTATATAAAGGTAAAATAGGAACATAAAAAAATGGACATGGGGGAGCCCAAATGGAGAAACGAAAAATGAAAGATTTTATTCTCAGTGAAAAAGTCAATTTAGTTAATGGTGTAACAGAGTTAAACAAGTTGAAGTCAAGCTATCACAGAATGGTCAGAAGAAAAGTTTCCTTTGATGTAAGTAAAGAGGGAGAAGAATTCATTCGAAAAAATAAACACTCCTGTCATGATATAAAGATCTGAAGAGTTTACTTTAGCAATACAAAATAGGTATTCTGAGCCACACGATAAATTGGAAGCAAGTAAAGATATAAACAGTTATTTAACTAAATTTGTATTAGAATCAGTGCAAGAGATATGTGGAAAAGTTCCTAAACAAGATCAAGGTAAACTATCCGAAAACACCGAAACCTAATGAAAATAAGATTGGAAATGAGGGTAAAAGCCAAAAGAGATGAAATGGAATCAGTAAAACTATACAAAACAGTACACAAACTAAAAACCAAAGATATTCATAAACACAATGAGACCTAATTTGAGGAAACACTAAAGAAAGAAGAAGCAACAAATTGATGAAAAGAAGACATGGAACAGGGGGCCAAAATATGTTTGCTTTGAAGGATGAAAATGGAAATGTTATTGCGACGGGCCGAGAGAAGGTTGTGACTTAAAGACAGGATGAAAGCAACTGAGTGAGTTTATTATAGAACACTCTCCTATAAACAAAAGCTCAAGACAACAAGAAATTTCATGTTCAAAATCGACACCGTTCACGGTGAGGAAAACAGACATGCTTATTCAGGCTCTTTTTATTGCGAGGGAAGAGCGAAGATACAAGCATAATATATACACAAAATGAACTATGTGCGATCATGTGACACATGGTTGGTACATGGCTCCCCCCCTAAAAATGACATACTGTATATGATAAATAGGGCGCCCTGATCTAGAGAGGCGAACTGTAGGCGGGTCATCTGGCTGGAGATAAGTCATCTGGCTGGAGATAAGCAGGTTTTAAACGATCAATGGAGACCCAGTCTTCTTTGCCACGAATGTTTAGTAGGATTGCTTTTGGACTGCGTCTGATCACAAGGAAAGGGCCCGTGTAAGGGGGCGTTAGCGGTGGCTTGCTAGTGTCGTTGGGCAGGAAGATGTGCGTTGCAGAGTGCAAGTCTGTCGGTATGTGATGTTTCGCTGGGGGCTTGTAAGTCTAGCGGCATGGAGTAGATTTTCCCACGACGTGAGGTATGCGCTGGAGATCGTTGGAGGAGGTTGTAGAAGGAAAAAATTCGGCAGGGACGACCAACGGGTCGCCATACACCATTTCAGCTGCTGAGACGTCGAGGATGTCTTTAGGAGTGGTCCTTAGTCTCAGGAGGACCCAGGGAAGCTGAGTAAACCAGTTGGAATCCTTGCAGTGGGACATCAAAGCTGCTTTGAGGGTGCGATGAAAACGTTCAACCATTCCATTGGCAGCAGGGTTGTAGGCCGTTGTCTGATGTAGGGTGATGCCCAGGAGATTCGCTAATGATGTCCACAATTGAGGGGGGAAAGTGATACCCCTGTCAGAAGTAATATGCTCAGGGATGCCAAATCTTGCAATCCATCCTGAGAGTAAGGCAGATGTACATGAGGCGGACGTTGCAGTTTCCATGGGAATGGCTTCAGGCCATTGAGTGGAGTGGTCGATGACGGTAAACAGGTAACGATGTCCTTGTGATGTGGGTAGGGGGCCTACAACGTCGATGTGAATGTGTGCGAAACGACGCAGAGGTGAGGAAAGGTGCCCACTCCTGAATCCGTGTGTCTATGTACTTTGGAAGTTTGGCAAGAAGTACAGGCGCGGACCCAATCCTTAGCATCCTTAGAAATGCCATGCCAAATGAACCTTGTCTTCAACAGCTGTGCGGTAGAACGGCACGAGGGATGTGAAAGGCCGTGAATGAAATCAAACACCTGCCGGCGCAAGGGAGCAGGAATCCAAGATCGCGGTCTACCAGTACTGACGTCACAGAGGAGGTTGGTGTTGGAGTCTTCGAGGGGGAAGTCTTCCCAACGGAGGGATGTGCAAGATGTCTTACCTGCTTGATACTCTGGATCCTGTCGTTGGGCTTAAGCCAGGGCATTGTAATCCAATCCCAGTTGAACGGCAGCCAACGTGTTTCTTGACAGGGCATCGGCAACGGGATTCATTTTCCCAGGGACGTATTGAAGGGTGCAATTGTATTCAGCCACGGCGGAGAGATGTCGGCGTTGACGGGCCGACCAGGCGTCAGACTGTCGAGTGAAGGCGTGCACCAGAGGCATGTGGTGTGTGCGAATGACGAAGGGTGTACCTTCTAAGAAATGGCAAAAGTGACGGACAGCCAAGTGCACCGCTAGCAATTCGCGATCGAAGGTAGAGTAACCCAATTCTGCTTTGGACATTTTCTGCTGAAGAAGGCCAATGGGAGGGCAAGCTGTTGACCACCTGCTCGAGTACTGCACCAATAGTAACATCGCTGGCATCGGTGGAAAGAAGGAGAGGGGCATGTGGGATAGGAAAAGTGAGAGCCGCAGCGGTTGATAAGGCCTTCTTTGCATTGCATAAGGCCGTTTCTTGAAGGGGACCCCACTTCAGGTCCTTTGGCTTGCCCTGGAGGGAGGCGTAGAGGGGAGCAAGAGTGGCGGTAATGGCTGGCAGAAAACGGTGATAATAGTTGATCATGCCCAAGAATTCCTGCAGAGCTTTGACGGGCGAGGGCGCGGGGAAGTCCTGAATGGCTGCTACCTTCTCAGGGAGGGGATGGACTCCTTCCGGAGTGATGCGGTGCCCTAAGAACGACACTTCGTTGGCGTCAAAGGTACACTTGTTGTACCGGACTACAAGGCCGTTTTGTTGCAGGCGGTCGAGCACGATGCGCAGGTGACGGAGGTGTTCCTCTTTTGAGGAGGAGAACACAAGTATGTCGTCCACATAATTTACACAGAAAGAGAGGTCCCCTAAGATGCCATCCATGAGACGTTGAAACGTGACCCCGGCATTATGAAGGCCAAAACAGGAGTAATTGAAGGTGTATGTATCAAACAGAGTGGTGATGGCTGTCTTGGGGATGTCTTCTGGGTTTATAGGCACCTGATAATACCCCTTCAGGAGGTCGAGCGTAGAGAAAACCTTTTTGTGCAGGTAGGAGGTCACGGCGGCGATGTTTAGGAGGGGGTAGTTATCCGGTTCTGTATGCACGTTCAGGCGCCTGTAATCCCCGCACGGACGGAGGGAGCCGTCTTTCTTCAGAAAGATGTGTAAGGGTGACGACCATGGGCTGGAGGCCTTTTGGCAAAGGCCCATTTCCTCCATTTTGGCGAACATCTGTTTGGCGGCTGCCAATCGTTCCGGTGCCAGACGTCTGAATTTTGCGAAGACTGGGGGTCCCATCGTCTTGATATGGTGATAAATACCGTGCTTGACAAGGGTCGTGGGTGTTTGGCGAAGTTCTGGACGGAAAAATTCCGCGTACGACGTGAGCAGGTGGGCGTAGGCATCTGTGGGTGCGCTGATGTGGAGAGCGAGGTTGGAGGGGCCGGGTTGAAGAGGTGTCGACAAGTACGAGTCTTCGTTGACCAATCGTCGGTGGGCGACATCGACCAGAAGATGGAAATGAGAGAGGAAATCCGCACAAGGATTGGCAATGTGTCGTCAGCAACGAGAAACTTCCAATTAAATTTACCGTTTCCGAACGATTGATTGATTGATTTAAAATTTTCAGGCATCCTGCGTTTCCGAACGATAATGTGAGGTTCTCGTAACCGTAGGTGGATATTGCAGATCCATTGGCAGCTACCAAGCGGACGTCGGCAGACGTAAACAGTTTACGTCGTGTCCTGAAGAGTTCCCTTGGCAAAAGAGAACGACAAGCACCCGTGTCTACCAAAAATCGCACGCCCGTTCCTGCATCATGTAAAAAGAAAAGATTAGAAACACGGGAGGCCACTGCCACGAGTGATGGCCTACTTACACGTTTTTTGGCCACTGACAATCATTGGCACATTTCTTTGCGGTTGCCCCGAATCTGAAGTGCTAGTAGCAAAACTGCGGCGGATGGGAGGTAGTAAGTGGCTGTAGAAGTCGTTGGTTTTGGCGCGAGCGAGTGGTGGGTGATGGGTGGCTTTGTCGCCGCTTTGGCACGTCATGGAGTAGGCGTGTATGTCCTACGACATTCACGTCAGCTTCGGTTGACATTGAATAGGCGTCCTCTTCGTCAGGGGTGGAGGCGTTGATGGAGGTCTTGAAGTGGCTGTCCATAAAGGCGTCGGCTTTGGTCATCAAGTTCTTTATGGGTAAACTATCGACATCGGTTATCCTAGCGCTTACAGGTTCGGGTAAACGGCGTATCCAAAGGGCACAAAGTAGGTTCACCTCACGAGGAAAGCCGTCTGTGGCAGGTTGCAGGCGAGCGATACTGGTCATTTCCCTGAGGGTGAGCGAAGCCTTTGGTCCCCCAACGGTTGTTGAGAGAGCTGAGAAAGCTTTGCTATACGGGTGGCTGGTGACGGCGAGTACAGCTGCAGAAGGTATGTTTCGAGGGCGTCATATGCTATTGAGGTGTCTCCTTGTTCACAAAGCCAAACGGATATTTCCGGGAAGGTGTCCTCGGGTATTGCCGTGAGAACATAATCTGCTTTGGTGGTTGAGCGAGTCACGCCCTTGATGCGAAACTGGACTTCTGCGCGCTGAAACCAAGCAAACGCCTCTCCGCTGGCGAATGATGAAAGTTTCAATGGGGCAGCCACAGCACCAACTTCCGTAGAGTCCGCCATAGTACCAACGATGGAGGGGCGAGGGGGGGGGGGTGGAAGGGGGGAGAAGCGAGTCGACTTCTGGGGTCACCAATGTGACGGGCCGAGAGAAGGTTGTGACTCAAAGACAGGATGAAAGCAACTGAGTGAGTTTATTATTGTTGTTTGTTGTTGAAGATTGCCTGGCCCTTTTGGCCAGACATGGGCTCTTGCAATCTTGCAGCCCGTAGGTGTTTTGGTAGAATTTATTGGGATAGGTGGTTGGGATGGGGGATATTCTGCAACTTTTATTTTAGGATATTGGGATAGGTTTTGGGTTGTGATGGATACAGGCGATGGTTACATGCCTGTATTGGGAAAGGAAGTAGGTGACTGAGGGAAGGGGATGTCCTTCCCAAGAGCCCACTGGCTCCAGTCATTAATTAGAGAAAAAGAATTATAGTAGTAAGTCCCGATAAGTTAGAGAGCTCGGGAAGGAGTTGAAAGGTTTTAGTTGGAGACGTTGGTATAGGTGAAGTAAAAAACTTGGTAGTGGGCTAAGCTTAAGTTATAAGGTGGAGGGAAAGTGTGAGATTTCAGCTGATTAAGAGGGAGTTGTAGCTGCTTGAGTAGTAGAGAAAGAATGGAATAAACATTCCTGTACCTGTAAACCTAGAATAAAAAATAAGAATAAAGAGTTACTTATAATTTTTGTTATTGAGACTTCTGTCAGTAAGTGGGGGGGATACCTGAACTGAAAGAGAGAGATTGCAAGTGAAAGAGATGTTGGAAACCAAAAAGACCGCTGACGGCTCCGCCCCCATCTTCAACGTTGAAGAAGGGAGGGGAAGGCAAAACTGTCTCCTTATAAGGAGTACGAGTTGTTGCCCTTAGTCGCCAGCAATCGTTCTGACTCCAACAAAGGAGATGGACTGAAAGAAGAGAGATTGCAAGTGAAAGAGATGCTGGAAACCAAAAAGACCGCCGATGGCTCTGCCCCCATCCTCAAAGTTGAAGAAGGGACGGGAAGGCAAAAGTGTCTCCTTATAAGGAGTAGGAGCTGTTGCCCCCAGCTGCCAACAATCGTTCTGATCCCAACAAAGAAGCTAAAGGGGGGATAAAAGGGTTGCTTAGGTTGCCGATTGGCGCTGTTGCAACGTTATCTCGGTGGAGGGTAGCTGCGGAGAAAGGCTGAGAGATTATTAAAATTGTCAATTATGTGTTTGACAATTGCTGTTGCAGTTGCAGGATTGTTGGGGTTGAGATCCTGCCGAAGTAGAACACTCTCCTATAAACAAAAGCTCAAGGCAACAAGAAATTTCATGTTCAAAATCGACAACGTTCAAGGTGAGGAAAACAGACATGTTTATTCAGGATCTTCTTAGTGCGAGGGAAGAGCGAAGATACAAGCATAATATATACACAAAATGAACTTTGTACGATCGTGTGACACACGGTTGGTTGGTACCTTATCAACAATAGAGATGTAGTGATAACAATTGCAGACGCAAGTGGAAGGACATATTTAAGGCCTTTATTCTGCCGTGGACTAGTAATGGCTGATTCTATATATATATATATATATATATATATATATGTATATATATATATATATATATATATATATATATATATATATAGGCCTATGTGAGTGTGTGTCTAGACTGCTCATTTACTCCGAAGGTGAAAAATGCAAATTAATTCTCTTCAGTACGACGAAAAATGATTGATGGTTTCCGTGTATCTGATGCAATATGTTTTTCTTTTTCTTCCTTTTGACGGAAGTTGATGAATGGCCTCATTCTTAGTCGTCTTTTTTGGTAGACATTAGGATAATGGCAGAACTTCAGCTCATCCATCTCAAACACTTGACGCTACAACCTAGAGAGAGAGAGAGAGAGAGAGAGAGAGAGAGAGAGAGAGAGAGAGAGAGAGAGAGAGAGAGAGCTATTTTTCCCCTTTTTCACTCGTTGGAAATTTCGTTTTCAAATTCCTTTTAGAGTTTACTTCCTAGAAATGATATAGTACTTTAAATGCAAGTGGATTTATTAGGGAGATTTACTAAATGTCAGATATACGAAATATATTTCACTAATGTTTTCTTTTCTTTAAATTCCCAATGAAGAGAATGAAAAGTGACAAATTAAATCAATTAATTGAAAACAGCATTATGGTTCACCTTGTATCAATTGTAGTTACGACTTTGCTCTCCAAGCATCATTGCATTGCTTATACGTCCATAAACTCATATGCACATCTCAACCTCTTAACTTCAAAATATTCTAATATTAAAAAATGAATTTTTGCAATTACACAGTAGGCCTTCTCAACCTATTAAAATCAAGAAACTTTCTCCGTTTCATATTGAATCAACTTGCAAGCACAAAGTCCTTCCCATCTTTCAATTGCATTTATCACGATCCAAAAGTTTCGAGGATTATGTTTGTCCAGTAAACTTCCAGTTCAACTCTCACAAACTGGCGCTTCCCCTTCTCCTCCTCCTATCGGCAAATTTCGATAGTTTTCTGTAGGGACTTGATCGACAACTTGTAACACGCCAAGTGCCACTTCTAGATGGTCTGAAGCAAATGGTTTCGTATACAACTAAATAGATTATTAATGTCGTAGATGGGACCCACTTTTTATATCGAGAGAGAGAGAGAGAGAGAGAGAGAGAGAGAGAGAGAGAGAGAGAGAGAGAGAGAGAGAGAGAATGAAAATGCTAAATTCTGGAATATTGGTAGAAATTAATATAGATGTTTTTCTATATGCGAGTAAGTGGTACTGCTAATCATTAGAGAGAGAGAGAGAGAGAGAGAGAGAGAGAGAGAGAGAGAGAGAGAGAGAGAGAGATAGTGCAGCAGATTTAAATTAATACGTGTCTGGTAACGTGCCAGAAAATCAACTCGATTGCTAAATATTGATATTTTGATTAGCATTATTGATAATTTCATTAAACAAAGATCACCATTCACGGAGAGAGCCGAAAATGATATAATTTCCTTACAGTTCTTTTGAGGTCAGGGGTCACTGGATGGAAGGCCGAATTAGGATTAGGTCTCAATATAAGAGGATCATCATATGAAATTTTGGAGAACTGAAGATCATATGAAATTTTGGGGAACTGAAGACATAAGAGAAATGGAATTAGTTTTGATCTAATCTGACATATTGTTAAATTAGTTTCTGTATTAATTTCAGTATCTCAAGGTAGAATGATTAGAAACGGTAAGGAACTTGAATGGATATCTTACTATTGGCCTCATAAAACCATTTAGGCTTATCATTTAGTATATATATATATATATATATATATATATATATATATATGTAATATGTATATAATATATAGATATTTAAGTATATATGTATACATAATGTAATATGTATATGATATATAGATATATATATACATATATACATATATGTATATATATATGTGTGTATATATATATATATATATATATACATGCATATACATTTCATTATGTGTATATATATATATATATATACATGATGTAATATGTATATATATATATATATATATATATACATGATGTAATATGTACATACATACATATACTAAGGCACTTTCCCCAATTTTGGGGGTAGCCGACATCAACAAAGAAACAAAAACAAAAAGGGGACCTCTACTCTCTACGTTCCTCCCAGCCTAACAAGGGACTCAACCGAGTTCAGCTGGTACTGCTAGGGTGTCACAGCCCACCCTCCCACATTATCCACCACAGATGAAGCCTCATAATGCTGAATCCCCTACTGCTGCTTCCTCCGCGGTCATCTAAGGCACCGGAGGCAGCAGCAGGGCCTGCCGGAACTCCGTCACAATCGCTCGCCATTCATTCCTATTTCTAGCACGCTCTCTTGCCTCGCTCACATCTATCCTCCTATCACCCAGAGCTTCCTTCACTCCATCCATCCACCCAAACCTTGGCCTTCCTCTCGTACTTCTCCCATCAACTCTTGCATTCATCACCTTCTTTAGCAGACAGCCATTTTCCATTCTCTCAACATGGCCAAACGACCTCAACACATTCATATCCACTCTAGCTGCTAACTCATTTCTTACACCCGTTCTCACCCTCACCACTTCGTTCCTAACCCTATCTACTCGAGATACACCAGCCATACTCCTTAGACCCTTAATCTCAAACACATTCAATTTCTGTCTCTCCATCACTTTCATTCCCCACAACTCCGATCCATACATCACAGTTGGTACAATCACTTTCTCATATAGAACTCTCTTTACATTCATGCCCAACCCTCTATTTTTTACTACTCCCTTAACTGCGCCCAACACTTTGCAACCTTCATTCACTCTCTGACGTACATCTGCTTCCACTCCACCATTTGCTGCAACAACAGACCCCAAGTACTTAAACTGATCCACCTCCTCAACTAACTCTCCATTCAACATGACATTCAACCTTGCACCACCTTCCCTTCTCGTACATCTCATAACCTTACTCTTACCCACATTAACTCTCAACTTCCTTCTCTCACACACTCTTCCAAATTTTGTCACTAATCGTCCAAGCTTCTCTTCTGTGTCTGCAACCAGTACAGTATTATCCGCAAACAAAAACTGATTTACCTCCCATTCATGGTCATTCTCGTCTACCAGTTTTAATCCTCGTCCAAGCACTCGAGCATTCATCTCTCTCACCACTCCATCAACATACAAGTTAAACAACCACGGCGACATCACACATCCCTGTCTCAGCCCCACTCTCACCGGAAACCAATCACTCACTTCATTTCCTATCCTAACACATGCTTTACTACCTTTGTAGAAACTTTTCACTGCTTGCAACAACCTTCCACCAACTCCATATAACCTCATCACATTCCACATTGCTTCCCTATTAACTCTATCATACGCTTTCTCCAGAGCCATAAACGCAACATACACCTCCTTACCTTTTGCTAAATATTTCTCGCATATCTGCCTAACTGTAAAAATCTGATTCATACAACCCCTACCTCTTCTAAAACCACCCTGTACTTCTAAGATTGCATTCTCTGTTTTATCCTTGATCCTATTAATCATTACTGTACCATACACTTTTCCAACTACGCTTAACAAACTAATACCTCTTGAATTACAACACTCATGCACATCTCCTTTACCCTTATATAGTGGTACAATACATGCACAAACCCAATCTACTGGTACCATTGACAACACAAAACACATATTAAACAATCTCACCAACCATTCAAGTACAGTCACACCCCCCTCCTTCAACATCTCGGCTCTCACACCATCCATACCAGATGTTTTTCCTACTCTCGTTTCATCTAGTGCTCTCCTCACTTCATCTATTGTAATCTCTCTCTCATTCTCATCTCCCATCACTGGCACCTCAACACCTGCAACAGCAATTATATCTGCCTCCCTATTATCCTCAACATTCAGTAAACTTTCAAAATATTCCGCCCATCTTTTCCTTGCCTCCTCTCCTTTTAACAACCTTCCATTTCCATCTTTCACTGTCTCTTCAATTCTTGAGCCAGCCTTCCTTACTCTCTTCACTTCTTTCCAAAACTTCTTCTTATTCTCTTCATATGAATGACCCAATCACTGACCCCACCTCAGGTCACTGCCCTCTTTGCCTCACGTACCTTGCGCTTTACTTCCACATTTTTCTCTTTATATTTTTCATACTTCTCTACACTATTACTCTGCATTCTTCAAAAGCCCTCTTTTTCTCTTCCACTTTTACCTTCACTCCTTCATTCCACCATTCACTGCCCTTCCTCATGCTGCCTCCAACAACTTTCTTGCCACACACATCACTTGCAATCCCAACAAATTTTTCTTTTACTAACTTCCACTCCTCCTCTAAATTGCCAGTTTCTCTTACTTTCACTTCGTCATATATCATTTTCAACCTTTCCTGATATTTACTTTTTACCCCCGGTTTTATTAGCTCTTCAACCTTCACTACCTCCCTTTTACATCCACCTACTCTGTTCCCCCATTCTTTTGCTACAACTAATTTTCCTCCCACCAAAAAATGATCAGACATACCGTTAGCCCTACCCCTAAGCACGTGCACGTCTTTCAATCTTCCAAACATTCTTTTAGTTATCAACACATAGTCCATTAATGCCCTTTCTACTACTCTTCCATTTTCCACTCTTACCCATGTATACTTATTTTTATCTTTCTTTTTGAAAAAGCTATTACTTATCACCATCTCTTGCTCAACACACATATCTACCAGTCTCTCACCACTCTCATTTTCACCTGGTACGCCATACTTCCCAATGACACCTTCTACCTCTCCAGCGCCCACTCTAGCATTTAAATCACCCATGACAACTACATAATTCCTTCTACCCAGTCCCTCTACACACCAAGTTAATTCATTCCAGAACTCATTCCGCTCTTCTTCACTTTTCTCACTACCTGGCCCATACGCACTGACAAACGCCCAACATTCCCTACCCAACCTAACCCTTACCCACATTAACCTAGATGATATCTCCTTCCATTCCACTACTTTACCTGTCATCCATTCACTCAGCAATAAAGCCACACCCTCTCTCTCTCTTCCCCTTTCAATCCCAGACACTCTACCAGACATTTCACCAAACATCACTTCACCCTTTCCTTTTATCTTCGTCTCACACAAGGCCAATACATCCATCCTTCTATTCCTAAACATACTTCCAATTTCACATCTTTTACTCTCTATCGTACTACATCCACGCACATTCAAACACCCCAAAACTAGAGTGCGGGGAGCAGTCACTCTTCCCCCAGCTCCATCTCTTTGTCGATGTCTCTCAGGATGTAGATACAGGAGAGGAGGTTCCTAGCCCCCTCGTCCCGTCCCTTTTAGTCGCCTCTTACGATACGCAGGGATAACGTTGGCCCTATTCTTGTTTTTATGCCTCCGCGGCCACAGGGGGCATAAATTATATATTATATATATATACATACCTACATATATATACATAATTTGTATGTGTATAATTACTGATTAAATCGTTAAAATATATAGAAAAATTAAAGTCTGTAAAAAATTATAAAAGTTGTTGTTTTAGTTAATAAGCGCCATCGCAAGAACATCAGTAGGTAAATATGCAAATCAAACACACCATCATGAGCAAATATTTATAATTCTGCTTCATTTTATGTGAAGGGGAATTGCTTCGATTGTTTAATGAACTTGATAAATGACATTAAAAATACATGTATTCTTTACAGAGCACTGAATAAGTAATGAGTCAAACAGATTTTGAAAAAAAAAAGAAAATTGTAATCTTGAATATGAACACTAAAGTCATGTTAGTGGATAATGGATATGAAAGTTTTCATATTTTGA
>NC_090757.1:56555554-56563054 GCF_036898095.1 Palaemon carinicauda | reverse complement strand
GTAATTTTTGTTTTGTTTTACGAGGTATTGAGTCATGTTTTTGAGAAATTACGCAATTCTTATATTTTTCACGTTTTTAGAATGTTCATGAAAACCACAGAGTTAGTTTTATCTTTTTTCTATTGTTCCGAGGAAGGATGTGGGCCGAGCTAGCTGAGAGAGGGTTGCCCTGCAAGCGAGGTTAGATCTTCTGATTGATAGATATAGTTGGCAACTTTGGCTTTGCTAGAGCCTGCCCCCAAGCCACGAGAATAATCTATTTAGAAAGATCTAGAATAATCAAGTCAATATACATGTGCCCCTAAGAATGGATAGGAGCAGAAGAGAACCAGCTTGTCCCTTTGAAACTTTGAAGGTGATTTCAAATTTATTGTGTTATTGTACGTGCTGGTATTATATAAATTTTTGTAAGTGGCCCTGTGAGACTTAGATGAAAACAGTGAAGTGTAGTTATTTTGGCATAACTGTGCAATTACCTTGTAAATTTATCAGTTACTTTTATGTAAATTTCATTAAGAGTTTAATCTTTAGAGTGTGAAAGGTTAACTATTGTCATTAATTATCAATATTAAATATTTGTGTAAAATTTAATTTCCAGTGTAACAAGCTATAATATACTGTAATTATCAGAGTGTAATATTTTCTTGTCTTAGTCTAAGGTTTTGTTTAGATTTAATATTTCGAGTCAAGTGATCATATAATTTTCCGAGTGTAATATTTTCTTGTCTTAGTTTAAGATTTTATTCATATTTCATATTTCGATAATAATTTTTTTTATATTAATGTTATAAATTTTTATAGAATATATTTTTTTTGGTAAAGAGTGTATTATTTCGTTCACCAGTACTTCTTACAGAGCTCTCCCGTATCCCTGTTTAAGAATCGAAGTAAGAGGTTATTTTGAATAGTTCTTGATAATAACTATCCCATTTGTTTTGAGTGTATGTAAGAGATCTTTGGATATTCAGTGTTTTTATATATTGCCGTGTGGGAGTTATGTTATTTTCTCAGAGCTTGGGTATTATTCAAGTGTAACAGATTTATGTAAAAGCAAACAGTTTGGAACTTGGGAGGTTATGTCACTTGCCAGCCGTAATACATGATATATTTTTGGTGCCCAGACATGGTACCATAATAGTATGCGTATATATATACACACACACACACACACATATATATATATATATATATATATATATATATATATATATATATATATAGAGAGAGACCTGTATATATAAAGTAATTGAATTGAAAAATATAATAACTATTACATAATCAAATAATTATAAAATCAATTTAAAAATATCTAGTTTTCTGAGTTTTACAAAGTAAATGGAGTTATTACTCATTTACGTGGAAGGAATCAAAACAAATTAGTGTATGTAGGGAAATAAATTAAGTTTTTACTGAATTCTTAGGTGATTTACGATTTTTGTTGCACGAACATATAATCTTTTGATATCTATGTTCTGTGTATTTATTTCACTAATATATTTCTTTTGTTTTTAAAAATTTTCAACTAGAATTTGACTTGTTATAAGGGTTATTTCTAATAAATGATCGATTATTTTTTTCTATCCAATTTTAAACAATTTTAATTCTGATAATTACATATAGACAAATTCAATTTAACAAATTCTATGGTTAAAGTTGATTACATTGTAAAAATTTTAAAATTAATATATAATCAAGAATTCTGATGGAATATAATGCATCGTAAAAAATCGCTCATACAAACCAGGGATGTATTTACTCAGAAAGATTTCAACTTTTAAAAATAATTTTGGGGATGTGGGATCTTATCCGTAAAAGAAATTTTAAGAAAATATCCACTTGTTTTTTCGGTGGAGAAATAATTGAAATCATGCAAATTGCTTTCCTGGTGTGATTAACTTTCTTGAATATCTCTTATCTGCTTGGTAATGCTAATGTAAATGCAAGATTAACTCTGAGAGAGAGAGAGAGAGAGAGAGAGAGAGAGAGAGAGAGAGAGAGAGAGAGAGAGAGAGAGAGAGAATATTATTGGATCAATAATTTAAAATCTCATATGAGAAACAAAATATTGCTCTAATAATGATAATAAGACAGAGAGAGAGAGAGAGAGAGAGAGAGAGAGAGAGAGAGAGAGAGAGAGAGAGAGAGAGAGAGAGAGAGACTGAATATTGTTCTATCAATCATCAAAATTTGCAAGAGAGATTGGCTGATTGATTGATTTGAGGTTTTCTGGTATCCTGACATCTAGGGTAATTGACGCCGATATCGTTTATTATAAATAAAAAAAAAATAAGAATACTCATTCAAAACCATAAAAACAAAAATATCATTTTAAAAGTTTAGTCTTTCAGAAGACCTGCTTCTGAAATAAAGCTGAAAATACTACTAGCGTGGTAGACCACACCATGTCCAATAATCTTGACAAGGATGAACCTGCCATCCTCACTTCGAGCTTCAAACAGATATCTATTTCTTTCGGTCAACAAATGCCTCACTGTCAAGGTTACCAAACAGTTGTCGCAATATGGCTGGTATTGCGACCGAGTGTGACCAATGCGAAAACGACAAAGAGTAGTATCCCACTTTCTGGCCATCATGTTATACTTCCAGGGGGTATATAAAAGTCGTTATTTCTCGCACCTTATTTTCAATTAAACTATCCCAATGCTGTTGCCAATTAGAAATAAAATTCTTAATATTGGGTAAACAAGTATTACAAAGAATGGGATATCTTCATGGTCGCAATTCGGCAGCAGCATTCTTTGCCAGTAAATCTGCCTTCTCGTTTCCAGACACACCTACGTGTGCCGGAACCCAGCAAATTTGAACTGTTATACCTCTCGGCAAATTTGAGCTGTTATACCTCTCAGTCCTATAATAAAAAGCCATTCTAAAATTCTTAAAACTGAAGGGTTAGTCGAATTATAAACTTCTAAAATTTGAAGGACTCTGCTTGCATAAGTAAAATGGTAAAATTACTGCCCTCCTCTTCCAACGCTATATTTTCAACAGCGGTTAATATGCCGTATAGTTTGGCCGTATACTGTATATGGAAGCTGGTAGAGGAAGTGCACCTCTACAATTAAAAGCATTACCATATACTCCAAATCCAACGCCAGCATCGGATTTGGAGCCATCAGTATATATAAAAGTCGATTCCTAATGTCCTGCAACATGTTCCATAAAAAGAGACCTGGCTTCTAAGTCCATCATCTTCTTCAACTCCAATAAAATATTTACAAAAAGATATCAATTGTTTCACCCGAAAACCATAAGGTTGGATGGATTTTTGGTGCAACTCAAAAGATGTTGATTGCCTTACAAATCTTGCAGTCTGACAGGTTAAAGAATTAGAAGACATTCGGTAAAGGTCTAACGGCAATTCTTCAGCGTCAACAAGGAGGCTTGGATTAGGCGAAGTTCGAAATGCTCATGTTGCCAGTCTGATACCAGTATGGTGTATAGAATCTAAAATCTTTAGTCGACTTGGGGTGGCTGAGGAGTATATCTCACACCCATAACTAATTTTTGAAAATAATCAAGGTCATGTATAACTTTAAAATAGTTTTGCGGTCAGAGAGACTGAATATAGCTCTATCAATCATTAAAGTTTGCGAGAGAGAGAGAGAGAGAGAGAGAGAGAGAGAGAGAGAGAGAGAGAGAGAGAGAGAGAGAGAGAGAGAGAGAGATTTTCGAAAAATGGAGGATATGAAAGATGTAATAGAATAAGGAAGTAAATCGTTTCAAGAAGAATTCTCGCAATTATTATACAATGTTTACTATATTCACAGCAAGAGCTTTTAATACGCTCATTATGAACATCCAGAGGCTCTCGAGTTTAATTGTAACTCTAAACGAATATATACCATTATTCATTCCGTGTGTATCCCATTGCAGATGGAATACACAAAATTCTTAGTGGTGTAATGTGCTCTCTCTCTCTCTCTCTCTCTCTCTCTCTCTCTCTCTCTCTCTCTCTCTCTCTCTCTCTCTCTCTCTCTCTCTCTCTCGTACACACTAACAAAAATACCCAAACTACAACGTTTGACCTGTATTTGTCAGTTTCTGTAGATATTTTTTCAATTTCATACTACAAAGTCATTATAGTGAAATCGTTATAGATTTATAAATATAGTGATAGCAATTTCTCCAATAATTTAAGCAGTGTACTGCGTTAAAATCAAGCAAGCGGAAATTCTGTTTGCATTGATTTAATGCGATTTTGAAATTTGAACTCATTACAGATGGCATGGTTTAATTAATAATGCAATGCACGCATGTCACCAATAAAAATATAAACATTCATTTTAGACTCATCTGTGTAATTTGGTGTGATAAAAAATTAAAAAATTAAAACAAAGTTACTGGAAACAGTATAAATTTGTGATTTTTTTTTTTCAATTATATTGTATTAAACCTAAGACTAACAAGGGACTCTTAGGATGCTGATTGTTTCATATAAGAATTTGATCATGAAATGAGAATTCACTATCATACTGATCTTCCATAAACAAATTCTAAATTCTATCTTGTGTTTGCAATTTTTAAAAGGTCTGGTGTCAATATTTCACGCAAGTAAAACCACAAAATAAATAACAGAAAATTTAGAAATTCCTTCTCAAAAGATAAATTTTCTTTATCAACTAATGTGAAAGATTGAAAGACAGGTACGGATGAGAACGAGTGAGTAATGCTGTGATATTTTACTCACTTCGTCGGTCATTAACAATTGTTTTTGATAGAAGTCGTTTTTCTGAAGCAACTGATTTTGCACTTGCTGAAATTCCTGACAAGGCAATGGCGTTCTAGGATATTCTTTATATAATACTTTATACTCAAATCAAATTTGTATCTTAATTATTGAATACTAGTATACTCGACCCGTCAAAAATGACGGCTAAAGATTTAAATATGCATGCATACTCTCTCTCTCTCTCTCTCTCTCTCTCTCTCTCTCTCTCTCTCTCTCTCTCTCTCTCTCTCTCTATAAAACACAGACACACGCATATACACAGATTTAACCATTCCCATCCCTCCCCCTTTCATCTGAGGGTAATACTCCTGACAATGTCACTGAGTGTGACCGGAAAGAAATATGTAGGTAATAGTTAATTAGCTGACAGAGTATCCTGATGACGCTGTCCTTATTAGCAGAACACCACAGGATTTGAACGGCTTGCTTACAGAAATGTATGAAATATCACAGGAGGTTTGGCTCAAAATGATTAATTAAAAGAAAGACAGATAATGAGAATGGAGTTCGGAATGGGATATGAAATGTCATTGAAAGGAAAAGGGTTAATGTGGTAGAATTATTTAAATATTTAGAAACTATGATCTCTAAGACAGGGTCTTTAAAATTGGAGTTTAATAAAAGATAGTTAAGAAGCGAAAAGATTTTAGTAGAATTTAGAACAAAGCCCTTAGAAGAATATTGTGAGATAAATGCTGGACAGGATTAGAAATGAAACTATAAGATCGGTTACTGAAATTACGAATGTGCGATATGTGGATGAGATCATGGTGAGGGAGTGATGGAAATGGTTTGGGTTTGCTCTTCACACTCCCCAAGAGATAGGTAACCAAACGTTTAACTAGAAGAGTTGGAAGACCCAGGCCTCCTTTGTCTTTGTTAGTGATTTCAATGCTCACCACAATTCAGTTTCTCCTACTGATCGCCATGGCTTAAGAGCTTTAGACTTTGCCTCTGAATCAGGCTGTGAGCAAATCATAAGTGAGCTACTCACAGGTCTGGAAAGCTACTCACAGGTCTGGAAACTGCTTGGTCCTCGTATACACTGACTCCCCCTGGCGTTATAACAAGTAAAGTTGGTTCTCCAGTCGGGACATTTGATCATGCCTTGATTTCATTAGCAATGAAGACTGAACAGCCTGTCCCTGTTGCATCATATTCTTGTAAGATTTATATGATATCTCAAGCAGACTGGAATGGAATTTTGAGAGATCTTTTGGGCTTGAATTGGTCACAATTGTATAGTAGTGTCGATCCCGTTGTACCTTTGAATGAGAACTTAGTCAACGTAATTGATAGGCGTATCCCTTCTCGTGTGGTAAGGTACCGAGTGAAGGAAAAACCATGGTTCAATGATGATTGTAGACATGCATATTTGGAGAAGCAGGAGGCCTATCATCTTTGGAAGGGTAATAGATCAGATTTAATGTGGAATAACTAAACTCAGCTTAGAGCTTTTGCTCTGAGAATTTATGCTTCATCTGAAAAGGTATACAATCCAAACATAAAAGAAACCCTTTCTGGTACAACCTAGGAACGTAAGTGGTAGACCACCCTTAAATCTACACTCTTGTGTGTATATGCAACAGTTCCTCCTTTACTTAAACCAGATGGCTCTGTCAATCATTCTCCAAAGGAAAAGGCAACCCTTTTTGGCTGATGTGTTTGACTGTAAGTAGAGTAATGAAAAACTCGAACTTCCTCAATTCTGTTTTCCTGAGGCTAAAGTAACTACTTTAGATTTTTGATATCGTGAAATTTAAACTCTCTTAATGAACCTTGATGCTTAAGGAGGTGTAGATCCAAATTATATTTTTCCTTTGTTTTTTTTTATAAAGACAGCAGATTTCTTAGCACCAAAGTTATCTGTCTTTTTGCACAAGTTAGCAAGAAGAGGAGCTTTTAACACTTGGTGGAGAATTGGTAATGTTACTCCACTATGTAAATGTGTTTGCGGTAGCTCAAGTCCATCTGATTATCGCCCAAGTTCCATAATTCCCATATTACTTAAAGTGTTTGAACGTCTTATGGCAAAACGTCTTAATAGGTTTGCTGATGGCAATCATCTGTTACCTAGTTTGCAATTTGATTTTTATAAAGGCCTAGGAGCATGTAATGCTCTTCTTACAATCTTCAATGCTGTACAGAAATAGCTTGATTATGGTCAGGAAGTTCGTATGATTTGTCTTGATTGTAGTGCTGCCTTTGACTGTGTTAACTATGAGGCACTTGTTTTGAAACTCAAACAGTTTGGAATGGGTGGGTCGTTTCTGAGCATTATTATAGAATTCTTAAGTAATAAATCTCAGAGTTGTTGTTGATGGTCACCATAGTGAGTATAGGAATGTTATATCTGGTGTTCGTGGCCCATTACTTTTCATCTTATATACACATGACATGTGATTTGGCTTGGAAAACAAGCTTGTTGCATATGCAGATGATGCTATACTCTTTGCATCACTTCCATCTCCTGAACGTAGATCTGGAGTTGCTGGATTGCTTAATAGAGATCTAGCTAAAATTAGTGCATGGTGCAAATTATGGGGTATGAATCCTAGTAAAACTCAAAGTATGATCGTAAGTAGGTCAAGGACAGTGGCTCCTCAGCATCCGGGTCTTAGCATTATAATGTTTCTTTGACTTTGTATGACTCTTTTAAAATTTTAGGTATGATTCTCGACAGCAAATTTACTTTTGAGAAACACATTAGGTCTGTGTCTTCTTTAGCTGCACAAGAGATTGGCCTATTG
>NC_090757.1:56543054-56550554 GCF_036898095.1 Palaemon carinicauda | reverse complement strand
CTTGTTATAACGCCAGGGGAGTCAGTGTATATGAGGTCCAAACAGTTACCAGACCTGTGAGTAGCTCTACTTATGATTTGGTCACAGTCTAAAGCTCTTAAGCCATGGCGATCGGTAGGAGAAACAGAACTAAATCAGTCTCTGTGGTGAGCATTGAAATCACCAATAAAGGCAAAAGAGGCATTTTTATCATCTTCCTGTATCTTAGCCATAATGGTAAGAAGACATTCGAAGATAGAATCATCCATGTCTGGATCCTGTGGATTGAACACAAATAGAAGATGTTAAGCCTGCCACAAACTTTTATTTCCTGAATCTCCTGACATCCACATTCATAGCAGGACTTATGAGAACCATGGTACTCAGTCCCATTTCAATTGGCGTCAACGACCTTAGATGTCAGGAGGCCAGAAAACCTCAAATAAATTAATCAGTCAATCCGTTTTAAATTTATTGGCTTCATAAAACTAGTTATAAGTAGCTCAGATGAGTGCTTCATATCATAAACCAAAGTTTCTGAGTACAAAAGTATTAAATATTTGCATGAAGACCATGAATATTACAATAAAGTAGACGACATTAATGAAATCAAGGATGTACTGCTCCCTGATTCCATTCAATGTCTCCAGACATCATAAGAATTAATGGAAAAAAAAATATCATACTTTAAACTAAAATAGCAAGAATTATAACAAAATCAAGCTGTACAGAAATATAAAGTGATTGATCAAACCCATTTTCCTTAGAGGAAAGGTCGGAAAAACCGGCCAACATAGAGGAGCTATACACCATGCAAGGCTAAATACCCTCCAGGATAGCCACTTCAACTGAAGCGAGGACAGTATGGATGGTTTTGAAAAGAAAAGGAAACGTAAGGAAAAGGACAACCACTTGATAAACCACCAGTCATACATGGCCCTTATATATAGCCTGTCCAACACACCATTTAAAATTAAAAAAAAAAGATAGAACAATGTGCCCGATTGTACCCTCAAGCAAGAGAACTCTAACTGAAGACAGTGGAAGACCATGGTACAGAGGCTATGGCACTACCCAAGACTAGAGAACAATGATTTGATTTTGGTGTGTCCTTCAACTAGAAGAGCTGCTTACTATAAATAAAGAGTTACTTCTACCCTTACCCAATGAACAATTACAGTACACTGATTAGCCCCTGAAGCGAATAAGAATGGTTTGGTAATCTCAGTGTATTCAAGTGTATGAGGAAAGACGAAAATGTGTAAAGATTAGGCCAAACTATTCGGTGTAGGTGTAGGCAAAGATAAAATGAGCCGTAACCAGAGAGGTATCCAGTGAATTACTGTCTTGCCAGTCAAAGGATCCAATAACTATATAACGGAAGTATCTCAACGGTGGCTTGTGCGCTGTACTTTGAATCGAAATATATATATATATATATATATATATATATATATATATATATATATATATATATGATAATAATTGTAATAAATTTTGCACATTTAAACGTGTTTTTCATATTTCAAATAAGCCATATATTTTAATACATTAGAGTCTGGATTCTCCTAACAACCTCGGGATCAGAGCCGAGGTGAAATCACTATAGTACTTTAGTACTATAGTATCTGACCGGCCGAGTGTTGAACCCTGGTCCAGGATACTTGTATGACAGTGACCTAACCACTTAAATGGTCCAGGATACTTGTATGACAGTGACCTAACCACTTAAATGGTCCAGGATACTTGTATGACAGTGACCTTAACACTTAGCCAAGTGGTAAGGTCACTGTATACAAGTATCCTGGATCAGGGTTCAACACCCGGCCGGTCAGATACTATAGTTTTGAGAGATTTCCCCTGGGTCTCTGATCCCGAGGTCGTTAAGAGAATCCAGACTTTAAAGTATTAAAATATATGGCGTATTTTAATATATATTATATAACGGATTTTGAGCGAAGCGAAAAATCTATTTTTGGGTGAGATGGCCATGTCGTCCTGATGGAAGTTCCTATAGGGTAGCTTCCTAGGGTATATTACAACTACGGCGATATTCCCAGAGAATTTACCTTAAGGTACCAGAATTCTAACTCCTGGAGCGAGTATCCCTCGTGAAAGGGATATCGCGACATATCAGAGGACGTATTCTTGACACGCCACATGGCAATCTGCATCCTGGACAGAGATTTCGTCTCGTAGGAGGGATTGGCAAGAAACGAATTCGGGAAAGAAAAAGGGGAGCCGCTCCCAAGGCTTCCCTATCCTCCGATTCGTATGCGTGCCTGGCGCCAATCCTGGCGCCATCTGTATTCCTTGTAGCGTACACGAGGTGCTACAGATACTGTATGTAGGGAGGGGTCCTACAGCCCTTTCTTAGAAAGGCAAGGGCGGGTCCATCAGGACGACATGGCCATCTCACCCAAAAATAGATTTTTCGCTTCGCTCAAAATCCGTTTTTTGGGCTCAAGCCATGTCGTCCTGATGGAAGTGTACCAGAGCATTACTGTATCTATGGATTCTCAGAACGTGCCGTACTCCCCGGATGTAATTTTTCCCGGTCGACTAGACCTAGAGACCTAAGATGTTACCGTTATACATCTTTTCAACTAACTATAAACCATGTTAGAGCTTCCTGCCCCCTACAGGGAAGAGTCCTACTAGACTCTGGAAAAGTCTCGAAGAGTACATATACCTATGTATGAATACCAGGCAAGCTAATATAGTGGTCTCGCCCTATATTAAGTAAAGCATAGTTTGTAAAGAACCACTGCGTCAATATGAAATATCGACCAGTTCTCCGCACAATACTTGTATTGGACAAAGGTTTTATATCCGCATAGGAGGAAAACCAATGCAACATAGCTTGCATAAAGGAACAATTCTATTAGAATTATCCCAGATAAGGTACATAGAATGAATGCTCAATTATACCAATAAATTGACACAGGTGAAGGAGATGCAAGGTTCTCAAGAACCAGTTTATTGACAGGCAATAAATAGACAGGTTAACCACAATTATATATATATATATATACATAAGAAGAGGATAACCCAAAACTTTAAGCATAAGTATGATAGTAAACAGAGCTTGTTTGTCTGAAAGAAAAACATTAAATGCCACTTTTAAGATACCGAGGTATCAAAGTCATAAAAGTCTGTATTACAAATCAATGACATTAGCGTTAGAAACGCTCGGCACACATGTCTGCACTTATGCTAGGTTCACCTTCGGAAATGGAACAGCCTACATGTGCAACACAGTGCCCTCACTTAGTTTGTAGTACAGTATGTAACTACACACTCACCCTGGAATTAATCGTCCCAATTAAGACCACTGTTCCTCGCAGAGTTAAACAGTAGGGTTAACACCGCAACCCACTGCTACCACAGATCTCTTTAGTTCCTCTACTTGCTTTGCATAGTGGCGAAAGAACACTCTGGAAGACTTCCAGCCAGTGTATGAACGGAGATGTTCAAAATCCATACAATTAAAGAAATTTAAGGATGAGGCAACTTTCCTCGGATCGTGACCTGCGGGTGTATTGTCAGGATCCGCTCTGCGAATAAAATATGTGATTTTCGCTCTGAGTTGATTCAGAGATAAATTTGAGCCTGATGTTTCTCCCCTGAATAGTTGACCACCCTTGAAGTCTGAAGTTCTATGAAGATAGACCTTTAGGCATTCTACTGGACATAGAGATGCATCTTCTTTCAGAGGGCAGATTCTCCAGGGACCCCACCTGTTGGTGGGTAACTCATTCTTAGCAAGAAACGTAGGATCCGGAAACAGGTTCAGTTCTCCCCCATCCAGGAACTGAACACGACCTGCCTCTCTCGAGAGGCTACAATCTCACTAACCCTGGCCCCGGACGCGAGTGCAAAATAGGAAAATAACTTTTTGTGTCAAATCCTTTAACGCACACTCTTCATTGCTCAATAGAGAAGCAAAATGAAGAACTTGTCTAAAGACCATGAAATGGGCTTTGGAGGTGCTGAAGGTCTGAGCCTAGCACAGGCTTTCGGGACTTTATTAAAGATCTCGTTACCTAGGTCGACCTGGAAGGCATATAGAAGGGGTCTTGTCAAAGCAGACTTACACGCTGAAATCGTGTTATCTGCCAATCCTTGACCATGGAGGTGGAGAAGAAAGATAAGCAGAAGTCTGTCAAGATCTCCTGCGGATTCTTCGCCTTGACAAAAGGCCACCCATTTTCTCCAAGATGACTCATATTGCCTTCTAGTAGATTTGCACTTATATTCCTCAAGGAAGTCTATGCTGGCTTTCGAAATCCCGAAACGCTTTCTCACCGTTAGGGAGAGAAAATCATGAGCTGCAGGGTCCGGGTTTTCTGTAATGAAGCGCAGACAGTTGACTTCTGGACTCGCTGGGTCAGAACTGGATCTGGTAGCGGTACAAACTTCAGCTACAGTTCCAATGCCAGGAGGAACCACACGCTGTTCGGCCACTTGTGGGCCACTATTGCCGCTACCCCTTGAAGGATCTCAGTTTGTTGAGGACCCTCAACAGAAGGTTGTGAGGAGGGAACAGATAAATCTTGGACCATCTGTTCCAGTCGAGGGACATCGCGTCCACTGCTTCCGCTAAGGGGTCCTCGTACGGGGCACGTACAGGGGCAACTTCTTGTTGTCTTTCGTCGCAAAGAGGTCTATCTGCAGTTCTGGGACTGATTCAGAATGAAGGAGAATGATCCTGCGTCTAAGAACCATTCCGACTCTATCGGTGTGAACCTGGATAGAGCGTCCGCTGTCACATTGCGGACTCCTTGAAGGTGAACTGCCGACAGGTACCACATCTTCTTTTCCGCCAATCGGAAGATGGCCAACATCACCTGGTTGAGAGGTGGTGACCTCGATCCTTGTCGATTCAAGTATCTCACAACTACCTCGCTGTCCATCACCAACCTTATGTGGATCAAGTGACGCGGGGAGACTTTCTTTAAGGTAAGGAGCACTGCCCTAGCTTCTAGAAAGTTTTATGTGAAAGGTCTTGAATAGCTTGAACCAAGTCCCCTGGACTTTTTTCCGATGAGAGTGACCTCCCCATCCCTCCTTCGAGGCGTCTGAGTGAATCGTCACCGACGGGGGAGGTGGCTGAAGAAGAACCGACTTCTTTAGATGTCTGGCTTGGGACCAAGGCCTGAGAAGAGTACTTAGCCGAAGCGGCTGGTCTTCTCAGATCTCTTCGCGCGTTTGATGCATAACTTCTCCAAACTCCGATTGCATCCTTTAGCTGTGCTCTTAGCACTGGGTCTGTCACCGAAGCAAACTGGAGAGAGCGCAGTACCCTCTCCTGCTCGCGTCTTGATATATTTTCGGAATCTAGAAGTCTCTTGACAGAACCCGCTATCTCCTTCCTTTTCTTCGCCGGGATGGAGAAACGGTGTGACAAAAGGTCCCAGTGGATTCCCAGCCACTGGAACTTTTGAGATGGAGAAAGTCGAGACTTTTTTCTGTTGATCTTGAAGCCTAGGTACTCTAGGAACTGGATCACTTGACTGGAAGCTTGCAAGCATTCTGTCTCGGATGCTGCCCACACCAACCAGTCGTTCAGGTAGGCTACTACCTGAATTCCCCTTTAGGCGTAATTGTTTGAGAGCTACGCTCGCAAGCTTCGTAAAAATCCTTGGGGCTATGTTTAGCCCGAATGGCATGGCTCCGAAGGCGTATAGTTTTCGTTGTAGCCTGAACCCTAGGTAGGGGGAGAATCGATGGCTAATTGGAATGTTCCAATAGGCGTCTGACAAGTCTATAGAGACGGAATATGCCCTCTTGGGCAGTAAGGTCCTTATGTGTTGCAGTGTTAGCATTTTGAATTTGCAATTCTCTATGAACTTGTTGAGTGGCGACAAGTCCAGAATGACTCTGAGCTTTTCCGAGTCTTTCTTGGGAACACAAAACAGCCTCCCTTAGAAATTGATGGGCTTCACCCTTCGGATCACCTTTTTTCTCCAACAGTTCTTGAACGTACTCCTCCATAACGGGGGTGGAGTGTTGGAAAAACCGAAGTCACGGGGGTGGAGTGCTGTACCAGCTCCCGCCCAGTCCATTCTTGAGTAGGCGGTGGGCCCAGGGATCGAAGGTCCACCGATCCCGAAATTTCAGAAGTCTCCCTCCTACCGGTATCACCTCACTTGGACTGCCGTCCTGAGGTCTTGCCTTCCTGACCACGACCACCCCTGAATCCCCTTCCCCTTGAGGGGCGTCTAGACGAGCCTCTGGCTGCTCCTCTAGGCTTTGCTCGAAAGGAAGTAGACTGCCCTTCGAACGCTGGGGTGAATGCCGTGGACTGTGTCGACGCGGCCTGGGGTACCCACTGAAAAGTGGTCGGGGTTTGTGCCACGATCTGGGGCACTGGGGGCAATGGCAATTGCAGTTACTGTTGCTGTCTAACAGGCTTGGCTGGCCGAGACGGTAGCCTAGTCCTCATAGTCTTCCTCTTTGGTTGAGGACCCTCATCCGGGGAAGACTTTCTTTTGATAGCCAGGCCCCACTTCTGGAGAAGGTTTCTATTCTCCAAGGCGGCCTTATCAACAACTTCTTTGACCAAGCTGGTAGGGAAAAGGTCTTTTCCCCAAATGTTGGAGGAGATTAGTTTCCTTGGCTCGTGCCTCACCGTAGCCGAGGTAAACACGAACTCCCTACAAGCTCTCCTTGCCTTGACGAAGCCATAAAGGTCCTTCGTCACTGTGGCCAGATGAGTCTTGGCCACTACCATGAACATTTCATGGACCTTGGGGTCACTTGCCATCGTCTCGAGAGTAGTCTGAAGAGACATTGAGGCAGTCAGTCTTTCTTTTGTATCGAACTCTCTTCGCAAAAGAAAGTCAGACAGCTTAGGGAGGTCCTCGCCGAACTGACGTCCGGCAATATCAGCCTCCAACTTTCCAACTGAGAACGTAAGATGGACGTCCTTCCAGTCTTTGTGGTCCATAGGCAGGGCCAGCGACAAGGGTTTACACTCCTCTAGGGAGGGGCAAGGCTTGCCGGCCTCGACTGCTTTTAGTACAGCCAGAAACCCTTTCTGTAAAAAGGGGAAGGCTCTAGTAGGCGAGGACACAAAGGAAGGGAGCTTCCTGTTCAATGCGGCTACCTTTGAGTTAGAGAAGCCCCTCTCTTTCATCGAGGATGAAAGTAGAGCTTGAGCCTTAGCATGGTCCATCACTATGACCTCCTTCGGCTCTGTCTCCTCCTTTGAAGCTGGTTCCTTCCTCAGCCGGACATAACAGTCCGGATATGATGCCTTGCTGGGCCAGAATTCCACCTCCTCCAGGGGAACTGAGCCCAGCTTATCCGAGATGACGATCTTTCCAGTCGTCATCGGCATGTGCTCAGCATACCTCCATGGGTTAGCATCTGAGCACAAGGGAAGGTCTTTCACATTGAGCTTTTTCTGGGGCCCATGTGATTCTGCAAGGCACTGCATGCGCAGTTCCATTGCAGCCGCCTTCTCCTGATTCTCCTTCTGCATTTGTTGGATCATTCCAACAATAGAAGAGAGGG
>NC_090757.1:56500554-56538054 GCF_036898095.1 Palaemon carinicauda | reverse complement strand
CTTCTTTAAAAACCAATAAACATCGCCATGTATTTTTCAAAGAATTCCACTGAACCAAAACGTAAGGTCAGAAGGTTTCGTGCAATCCTTTGCTCCCATCTCTCTTAAGCTAAAGAGTTGGTTCATTCTTAATGCAAAGCCTGAGAGTTACTGCTACGGATAATACTGCTTTGAACAATTACTGGAAGGGAAAAGGCACCGTGAAATTTCCCAAAGGATGAGACCATGATCGAGATCGGAAACGCTTTGACATCATTTACATATATATTACACAAAATGAAGTGGAGGACCTGACTGAAAATTACACCAGCGTCTAGGATGAGGGAGAATAAAAGGTAAATTCGAAGGGGTGTAACAGAGATTGTAATTAAACGAATAAATGAAATCATTCAAGGAAAATAGTGAAAAATTATATTGATTTATATCAATAACCTTTATAAAAATTTTAAAAATTTATAGAATTCCATAATATACTCTATAAGGGATACGAAGATAAATATATTTCACCGGGAATATTTGAAAAAAAAAATAAAAATAAAATAAGTGGGTTCCCTATGGGACCAGACACTAATGTAAATATATAAAAAGCAATAAAAATGGTCTTTGTTATAAAACTTAATTGAAACAAGAAATATATAGGTTCTCCAATACAACATTGATATGAATTGCCAAAATTCCAAGCCAGAAGGCGTGTCGTACTCCTAACGGTTATCTCAGTTTAAGAGGTCATTTCCAAATAACATCTTGAAAAATCCCATGCGACTACCACGACTAGCAAAATACCTACGACCAGGCTCGGTTAGGCCTTGGGCATAACTCCCCATACGAATTTTTTAGCCGTACGTGTCTGGGAATTTTTCAGTCGTAGCCATGAACTCCTGCGATTTAAACCCTTGGGCACAACTGGCTGTACTACGGGCAAAATTTGTGTGAAATCGTGGGTGTGACGCAAGGGGCACGCAACAATCTTTGACCTCGTAGCCCGCCGTATACCATCCGCAGAATCTGCATGTACTTCTTTTAATTCCGTACGACAAACGTGCGTGGCTCGTACTTGTGACGCAAGTTACACGCAAATTACACGCAAGACCAATGTGCGGAGATCGTGCCCCAGAAAATCCTACGCCACGTAAGTTGCACGTAAGTCACACGCACGGCTTACTTGCGTCAGACGTGCATCCTGTCTACGAATACAAATTTTCTTGACTGCCGCAGAACATTTTAGTGCGGCGAGTGAAGATTCTGCGGCTGGTATACAGCGGGCTACGAGGTCAAAGACTGTTGCGTGCCCCTTGCGTCACACCCACGATTTCACACAAATTTTGCCCGTATACCCCCGTAGCTGGTAGTACGGCCAGTTGTGCCCAAGGCCTAATTTGACATAAAAAAACCGAGCTACGATCTCCCTTCTTTTCATGGAGACAATCACTTCTAAACCATATACAACCATGAAAGACCAAGGCGTGGCCAACCCTCGGTCAAATGCCTACTACATGCAACTAAGGCGAATTGGCCACGCTCTGAGATCGTAGCTTAGTCGTGCGTGAAGATTTTTCGGTGAAATGACCCCTTAAGGACCCAGCATTCTAAGTTATGTTGAGGTAGGAAGGGATAGTTAGAATGCATCTAAGTACTTCACTAGGCCTTTTGGTAGCTTGGAAGGAAGACGAGAAACCTTAACCTCTAAGACTATTAAAATAAAGATCGGAGTCATTATTAACAATCACAAAAACATGGAAAAACAATTATTACAATTTCAGTGCATTCATGAATGTTTAAGAATTATTTTTAGGCTACAGATATGTTGGACTTCGGATTCCATTTCAGTCTACTGCCTGTATGTCCACACTAGTAAATGGTTGTAAGCATCTGCTGGTCGAGGATAAAAAAGAGGAATTTGCTAAAATCTTTTGATATCGTACTTCTAGTGGATGAATTGTCCAGTTGGGACATCTGATTATGCTTTGATTTCATTATTACTGGAGACTGAGCAGCCTGTCCTTGATGTATATTACTCATGTTAAATTTATATGAAATATCAAGCAGACTGGAATGGGATTTTGCATGATCTTTTGGGCTTGAATTGGTCACAATTATATGGTTGCGTTGATCCTGTTGTACCTTTGATTGAGAATCTAGTCAACATAATTAATAGGCGTATCCTTTCTCGTGTGCTAAGGTACTGAGTGAAGGACAAACTGTGGTTCAATGATGATTGTAAACGGGCTTATTTGGAGAACCAGGAGGCCTATCATCTTTGGAAGGGTAACAGATCAGATTTAACCTGGAATAACTATTCTTAGCTTAGAGCTTTTGATCAGAGCATTTATGCTTTAACTGAAAAGGAATACAATTTAACCATAAAAGAAACTCTTTCTGGTACAAGTCAGGGACACAAGTGGTGGTCGACCCTTAAATCTGCACTCTTTGGTGTAGATGCAAGAGTTCCTCTTTTACTTAAACCAGATGGCTCAGTCACTCACTGTCCAAAGGAAAAGGCAACCCTTTTGGCTTATGTGTTTTACAGTAAACAGAGTAATGAGAAACTCGAACTTCCCCATTCCTATTTTCCTGAGACTAAACTAACTAGTTTAGGTTTTCGATCTCGTTAAATTAAAGCTCTGTTGATGGACCTTGATGCTTATGGAGGTGTAGACCCAAATGATATTTTTCCTTTTTTTTTTTTTTTAAAGTGCAGATTTCTTAGCTCCAAAGTTATCTGTTATTTTGCGCAAGTTAGCAAGAAGAGGAGCTTTTAGAACTTGTTGGAGAATTAGTAATGTTACTCCACTATGTAAATGTGTTTGTGCTAGCTCAATTCCAACTGATTACCGCCCAATTTCCATAACTCCCGTATTATCTAAAGATTTTGAACGTCTTCTGGTAAAACGTCAGAATAGATTTGCTGGAGGTATTCATCCATTCCCTAGTTTGCAATTTGGTTTTCGTAAATGCCTTGGAGCATGTGATGCCATTCTTACAATCTCCAATTCTGTACAGAAATCCCTGGAATGGGGTCAGGAAGTTCGTATGATTTTAGTGCTGCCTTAGACCATGTTAATCATGAGGCCCTTGTTTTCAAAGAGTTGTGAGTGGATGGGTCGTTTCTTAGCATTATTATTGAATTTTTAGGTAATGGATCTCAAAGAGTTGTTGATGATGGTCACCATAGTGAGTACAGGAATGTGATATCTGGTGTTCCACAGGGTAGTGTTCTTGGCCCATTACTTTTCATAATATATACACATGACATGTGGTTTGGCCTAGAAAACAAGCTTGTTGCATATGCAAACGATGCTACTCTCTTTAGATCAATGCCATCTGAATGTAGATCTTAGTTTGCTGAATCCCTTAATAGAGATCTAGCTAAAATGAGTGCATGGTGCAAATTATGGGGTATGAAGTTGATTCCTGACAAAATTCGAAGTATAATTGTAACTAGGTCAAGGACAGTGGCTCCTGAACATCCGGATCTCAGTATTGGTAATGTTTCTTTAACTTTGGATGACTCTTTTAAAATTTTAGGTGGGATTTTTGACAGCGAATTTACTTTTGAGAAACACATTAGTTGTGTGTCTTCTTCAATTGCACAAAAAATTCTTATTGAGAAAGTCTTTTAAGATTTTTGGTGATCAATCTATTCTGAAGACACGTTTTAATTCTTTCATTCTACCTTGTTTCGAATATTTTTCTCCTGTCTGGTCTTCAGCTGCAGATTCACATCTTTATTTGTTGGACTGAAACTTACGGTCTATTAGATTTCTTATCCCTGATCTAGGTATTAATCTGGCACCGTCGTTCAATAAGTTCATTATGCATGTTGCATAAGATTTTTCATAATTCTGACCATCCTTTATATTCAGATCTTCCTGGACAGTTACATCCTGTTTGTAATACTAGGTAACCAGTTAATTCTAATAGGCAGGCCTTATCCATCCTGAGGCTCAATACTACACAGTATTCTAGAAGTTTTATTCCAGCTGTGACCAAGTTATGGAAGGATCTTCCTAATCGGGTAGTTGAATCAGTAGAAATTCAAAAGTTCAAAGCTGGAGTAAATGTTTTTATGTTGAACAGGCTGACATAAGTCTTTGTATAGTTTATATATAGCATTTCTGTTTTGATGTTGTTACTGTGTAGAATAATTTATTGTTAATTTTTTCTCATCCTTTATTTATTTCTTTATCCCTTTTCCTCACTCTGGTCTTTTTCCCTGTTGAAGCCCCTGGGCTTATAGCATCTCTCTTTTCCAACTATGGTTATGGCTAGTAATGATAATAATTATATATATATATATATATATATATATATATATATATATATATATATATATATATATATATGTGTGTGTGTGTGTGTGTGTGTGTGTGTACATATACGTATGCATATACATATGTATATGTGTATATATATATATAGAAATAACAATTCTACAGTAATACCAAAAATAAATCTCTCGAAATTTAAATCTGAATTAGACCTTGTACTTAAGACTAAATGACAGTGATGCAAGGAGTGTCCTTCAAGCTTTAGAAGTTTTTAATTTTAGTAACCCTCTAGTTTTAATGATTTTAGAATGGCTCTTTATTATTGGACGGAGAGGTATAATGGTTCGATTTTGTTGGGTTCCAGCACATGTAGGTGTGTCTGGGAATGAGATGGCAGATTCACTGGCAAAGAATGCTGCATCCGAGTTGCTGCCAAGAAGGTATCCCATTCCGTGCAATGATTATCTACCTAACATCAAGAAATTGCTTTGCAATAAATGGCAACAGCACTAGGATAGTCTAGATGGCAATAAAATGAGGGAAGTAACAAATGTCATAACTCCTTGGAGGTATAACATGATGCCCCGAAAATGGGAGACGTCTCTTTGTCGTCTCCGTATTGGTCACACTCGGTTGACTCACGAGTTTCTGCTGAAGGGCCAACACCAACCGTATTGTGACGACTGTTTGGTACCTCTATAACAGTGAGGCATCTATTGACCGAATGCCCCAATTATAATAACTTGCGGAATAGATATTTGTTTGAGGCTCGAGGTGAGGGTGGCAGGTTCATCCTTGCCAAGATTCTTGGACATGATGTGTCCTACTATGAAAGTGGCATTTTTAGATTTATTTCAGAAGCGGGTCTTTTGAAAACTATCTAACTTTTATAATGACATTCAACTTTTATGGTTTTAATTGAATATTCTTTAATTTTTTTTATACATATAAACTAAATGATATTGATGTCAATGACCTTAGATATCAGAATGCCTGAAAACTTTAAATCAAGCAATCAATCACTTCAAGAATTTTACAATCACTTGCTTCACAAGAAATTAATTTACGAAAATATTTAATTTTGGCAATTAATGAAAAATTTACACTTTAAATTAACACTATAGGAAATAAATAAAATTTACATTTGCATATATGTAACTGTTACTCTTATGTCTTTAGAGCTCGCACAAGTTTACCGATGGTTAAGCAAGAATAAATACACTTCATATTTAACCAAACCTCACAGGGCAAGTCACAAAAAAATTTTCCATATAAAATGTATTTATGTTAACACACTTCACTTTTAAATTAAACACACAATAATATCACCAATGTTTGAAAAACACTATAAACGGTATACGTTGAAGAGAAATCACTATCTTCGTTTGAGAGGAAATACGTAGTGGCTGGATAGATACTGGTGTGAGGACTGTCGAACGTTGGCTCTCTATAAAGATTGGGCTGGATCTCTGGTTCCTATGCATTGCTAGGCCCTTATAAATCATCCTAATTCATTCTGGAATCTTACAGTTCAGCCTTCTCGTAGGCTGGTGGCATGGTCTGGGCAGCCTCTCACGACGTCAAATTGCCAACTTGGCAGATTTAAAGTCTGGTTCTATCATCATTTGATGAGGCAACCCTCTCAAGTAACTCCGCTTTCCTCCTCTCTTAACATTAAAAAAATAAGAATAATTGTTAGTCTTGAACCTTCATGTATCTTCCAACCACGTGGAAGCCTTATGGAATCCCTAGCATATATCATTCAACATACCTTTTAACAAAATTACATAAGACTTCGTAACCGAATAATGTGGAAGGAAAATTAAATTCTTTAAAATAACGTAAATTTACATATACGGAACTGAATGAAAATACAACTAAATGAATGATGACAGTCTTATGTAATTTACATACATATCCTTAATCCCACATGAATGGAACTCACCTTACGAGTTGATTATACATCTCTTGAATACACAAATTAATTACATGAATAAAATTAGCCACTCACATGTTAGACCAGCTTCGTAAGAATATATGTATATATATATATATACATATGTGTGTATATATATATATATATATATATATATATATATATATATATATATATATGTACATATATATATGTATATATATATAAATATATATATATATATATATATATATATATATATGTATGTATGTATGTATATATGTATATATATATATAAATATATATATATATATATATATATATATATATATATATATATATATATATATATATGTATATGTGTATATATATATGTATAAATATATATATGTATATATATGTGTGTGTACATTATATATATATATATATATATATATATATATATATATATATAATATATATATATATATATATATATATATATATATATATATATATATATATATATCACACTATAATTGTTCTAATAATTATAATAATATTAATAATGTTAATAATAATAAAAACATTCTATAAAAATAATATTTAACTCAGACCACACCCTATTAAAAGAGCATAAAAGGTAAATACCTGCTCATGATCTTTCTTCATTTATTAGAATAAGCTAAGCTTATAAGAACATGACTCACGTTTTCAGTACTTTTTATGTGTTGAAAAACACTAAGGAAAATCGCATACACCGCTTATGGCAGTATTTTATGCCCTGAAAAAGTTCATGCTTTGGTCTCATAATCAACTTTATCCGAATATTTTAATACGTTTCCTTTGGCAAATATGACTATACTCACGTTAGAAAATGATAAGGTATAAGTGAAAAAAATAGTTTTATGTCCATAATGTTTACGGTTATTCCTAAATAGGAAAATGCAAATTTTTTGGGTGAGCATTTGTGCATCTTTATCTGCAATTCGTGACAAGTCAGTCTCGCATATCTTAGTAGTTATGAAACCATCGGCGGACGATCGTTGGGTTTCATGAGTGAGAATTGCTCTTTTTGTGGGTCGTCTCATCTTTTAAATGACTATGTCACCTTTAATACAAGAGTTTTATACGAGGATGCTGCTGCTTCTTCTGGATTTAGTTGGGAGAGAGAGAGAGAGAGAGAGAGAGAGAGAGAGAGAGAGAGAGAGAGAGAGAGAGAGAGAGAGAGAGAGAGAGAGATTATCTTGAATACATTGATGATATAAAGAATGAGAAATATGTTTACATCTCATAAAACATTCCAGTTTTTGAGAGAGAGAGAGAGAGAGAGAGAGAGAGAGAGAGAGAGAGAGAGAGAGAGAGAGAGAGAGAGAGAGATCTTAATTACAATGATGATGTAAAGAATGTAAAAAGTTTATATCATGAAATTTTCCAGTAAGAGAGAGAGAGAGAGAGAGAGAGAGAGAGAGAGAGAGAGAGAGAGAGAGAGAGAGTAGATATTATCGAATGAACAATGATGATATTAAGAGTCACTATCCTTTAGATCTACAGTGTGAGACAGGCAATGGTTTTCATTGAAATGAATATATATTCAAAACTAATGAGAAGGAGAGTGGAAGTGAATTTAAGAAAAAAGGTGGATGTAAAGGTAAAGGTCTCTGATTTCAGTTCCAGTTTCATCAGAATAGAATACTTACGAAAACGTCAGCCGGGCAAGCCCAACCCTCTACGGTGGTGTCCAACCTCAGCAGTAGCCTTCTCAGTAAACAGTGTTACTCACATTCCCGGGCTGAGATCGATCTGATGCCATGCGAATGCTTGGCGAATACGTTATCTCTTTTCTATCCAGGAGGTGTACAGTATATTAAGTTAGTAAAGTTTCATAGCATGGTCACTGAGTCAGAGGGGAGTGCTTGCTACTTAGGTCAGTGAGTAATAAGGTTTTAAAACCAGGTGATGGTGGGATAATGAAAACAAATTTTATTAAAGTTAGAACTAAGATTTTTTTTAGGTTGAATTACAAGACCAAGACAATATGAACTAAATGGTTGGAGCAATGAATGTCAGAACTTTAGATGGGTCATTCGAAGCATTCAATTTGTATAAGGGTAGCTTACAGATGATGGTATGAGAAGAGGAAGGGTTAATTACAGAAGAGATGAAAATTGGAGAGTATAGAATACCTGATAAAGAAAAGGAAATGCCCGTTGTATATGTCAGCTATTTCTTTTGGAATGTTAAAATGGCTTATTGACCTAGATCACCTTTGGGGAGAACTAGTTGGGGATTAACATATGACATGTATATATATACTTATACAGTATATATATTTATTTATATATATATATATATATATATATAAATATATATATATATGTATATGTATATATATATATATATATATATATATATATATATATATATATGTGTGTGTGTATATATATATATATAAATATATATGTATATATATATATATATATATATATATATATATATATATGTATATATAGAGGCATAAACATTAAATTTACACACATACGAATATATTGGTTTGCCTCCATAAAATGAACTGGAAATTATAATAATAATAAACGAGTGAGGGAAATTATCTGACCTCATGACATTCCCCTCTGAGCGATATTAAAAATATTGTCAATTACGAAGATAATGAAATCTTTCTTATGCATAAATATTTACTTTGAAATTATTTTGTATAACTTTTCACATTTCGTGTTTTTTTCATCTATGAAATATTTCTTGAATTTTACTATCCATGCGATTTTTTTCATTTACCCATTCATGATTATCTATACTTCACAAGGCAGGGACGCGTCCAGTAGACCATCACAACCTTACTACAGTAAGAATCATTTGGCCGTGAATGAAAGCAAGTAAAACAACGAAGCAGTGTAACATATGCTACATGAAACCGTTGGTTCTCATGAATTAGAAGAGTGTTCTCTTAGCGACATAAGACTGCAGAGCATTGGCAATATCTCTTCATAGAGCGAAAATACTAAGCAATATATCGAAATGAAATATGGACCGGACAATAAAATGCTTCCCAATCCCTGCTGACGAAAGGTCTAAAACATTCACATGTAAATTGCGTTCTGAAAGTTGATAGATCAAACCGGACACAACGCTACATAAAAAAGCAACCCTACATCTGAACCACTTACAAAATACCCATTACAAATCCACCCATAGCTGTTCTATTAAGCAGTCTATTGAGCAACTGTATTTAGAAAACCCTATCTACTTTTTTTCAGAAAATGGTTACGGTTCAGAAACAAACCATTTCATGTAATTGGTTCAAAGATCTCTAGCAAGTCAATGCCAGATTATTCAAGATGATTACATAGAACTAGTATACGGGACCCGTCAAAAATGAAGAGCAAATATTCAGATATACAGTATATGCCCTAACACGAACACACACACATATTCAACCCTTCTCATCACCACCACCTTTCCATACCACAACACGGCAGTTTCGGCAATTATTGGGAGATTGTGCTTTTCGAGTGTACCTCTCGGGGTATTCCCTCTCGCCGGGATGACTACTCCCTCTCCCCCCTACACGAGGTACGGGGAGAGACCGAATAACCATAGGTTTAGCAATGCTACTGAGCGTGATCAGAAATATATATATATATATATGTATATATATATATATATATATATATATATATATATATATATATATATATATATATATTCATTGTTATAGCCAGACACTTGCTATTTATTACAGAGGGGAGATGAAATGACTTTACTATCAATATTGGAGATATTGCCTTTTGAAAACTCGAATAAGCCTACGTGGCCAAAAATTATAACGAATAAAATCCATTTTCGTTTATGACAAGTAAAATTATTACGGCCCAAATCCATTTTGGCTTATAGACCAAAATTTCGTGCTAATTCTTTCGAAATGGAATCTGATGATGTTATTGCAAAAGTTAGATTTTTGATTGAAAGGTGAAAAGTGCGGCAAAATAAATGTCCATCTTTCAATAACCCGAAATGGATTTTGCGACAAAAGCTTTCCATTTCGATGAAAATTCATCTGTATTGTTTCAGGTGTTGATGATCTAATTCTAAAGATAGGTGCTGTGCACTGGGCATTATTAGGAACTAAATTAGCTGATCGAGAAAGGCAGGTCTAAAGAACAAAGTAATTAGTCATGAAAACGATAACAACAATAACAACAACAACAGTACAGCATTACTTATATCAATAATCATTATGTCGATAATATTAGAAATGTTACAATTTCTAGAAGGCGAAGAATTTACTTTAAGAGAATAAACGCCTTACCCGATTTAGGCCAAAGGTCTCAAAATCACACCTTTCCACCAAAAGTCACGCACCTTGCTCACAAATAAGGCAGATCATAGCTAAAGTTTATATAAGCTAGTTTCATCCAACACAATAATACAACTGATAAATTTCTAGGGTAATTGACCTATTCGGGAGGGAGGTGGGGGTAAAATTTTCCAATACATAAGCAAAACTATTTGTATATGTAAAACACATCTATATATAAATATATATTTATATATATAGATGTGTTTTACATATACAAATAGTTTTGCTTATGTATTTATATAGATAAGGCTACCGTGTTTTCATATAAATAAACTGTACAGAAAGTAAAAAACAAGAATTTACCCGCCACCAGAAATGACCCTTTTTGGCAGGTGCCTAATGAGGTTGGGTCTCCGCCCAGTTAACACCTGACCCCAGCCCAGGTAGCTGGTAAGGGAGTGTCATTGTTCTCTGATTCTCTATATGTATGTTCATACGTTTACTTTCCCCATAAAATGTAAAGAAACCTCTCTGAATAAATCAGTCCTCTGAAGAAGTATCACGAAACTAGTCAGGACTTAAGCGTATATTTCGTATTTTCATTTTTCACTGTGGTTCTTCTACATCTGAGCATCACGTTTTCCTGTGATTTTAACGCATATATATATATATATATATATATATATATATATATATATATATATAGAGAGAGAGAGAGAGAGAGAGAGAGAGAGAGAGAGAGAGAGAGAGAGAGAGAGAGAGAGAGAGAGAGAGAGAGAGAGAGTAAATATGCGATAAGTTTACACAGTTATTTTATTGAAACTTTTTCTTATTAATATTTGCTCATCCAGATATGTGATTAACGGCTCAAGACCTATTGTCAAGGGATGATAAAGGTCTTTTAACCATTTCCTCTCTCTCTCTCTCTCTCTCTCTCTCTCTCTCTCTCTCTCTCTCTCTCTCTCTCTCTCTTCATTTCGACTTAATGACTCTGATACCTATTTTTCAGTCTGGATGTTAAAATCATCTACTCCACAAGCGGAAAATTAAAACCAACGCAGGATAATATTACGTATCAAAATTTAATCCTTTTTCCTCGCTAATTTGATTGCATAATCTATATTGCTCATTAAGTTATCGTTATATTCAAGGAATAGCTCTTTGTTAAGCTTGCTAAAGATCGTCACTAAATAGTGCAATTATGAACGCACAAACTTAAACGTTTGTAGTTTATTTTTCTGAGGAAAAGAAACTATTTTTTCCAAACCAGCAGAATTTCGGGAAATGAGATGAATATCCCATAAAACAAATTAATCTTATTTGTTTAGATTACAACTTTGAAAGACAAAACCGTTTTCCTTCGAATACTGTCATAAAAAAGACATCAGCATTAGCAATAAGAAAAATTAAAATCGCTTTTATAAAAGACATCAGCATTCATTAGCATCACCCTCATCATCTTCGCATACGCCTCTTGACGCAAAGGGCCTCGGTTAGATTTCGCCAGTGTCCTGCCATTTAACTCACAATATTCTACTGAGAGATTTGTTCTCAAATCTCCTAAATCTGTTGGAGATATTTTAATTGCCATACCACGACGCATATTCATTCAGTAACCCCGATATCACTAAACTGATATACAGTGTGAATTTTATATGTAATTTCAGGCCATTGTCTGGTTTGCTTTTTCATTCTTTTACTAAACTCCATTATTAATGACCCTGTATTGGAGATCATAGTTCTCAAATACTTAAATGATTCTACCTCATTAATCCTTTCTCCTTCCAGTGATATTTCTTCTTACATTGCATATTACGTTCTCATCAACTCTGTCTTTCTTCTATCTATCTTGAGCCCAACCTCCTTTGATATTTCATGCATTCTGGTAAGCAAGCATTAGCGTTCTGCTAATAAGGACAGCGTCATCAGCATACTCTAGGTCAGCTAATTTCCCATTACAATCCAGTCCAATCCTTCTCCACCATCTCCAACTGTTCTACGTATTACAAAATCCATGAGGAGGATAAACAACAAAGGCGACAATACATCCCTTCAAAGTACTCCGGCTTTCACTGAAAATTCATTTAATATAACTCCAATAACATTACCTTTGCACTTGCTACTCATGAGCAGACTTAATCAAATTTACATATTTAAGAGGAATTCCATAATAACACTGGATTCTCCACACAATTGGCTGGCGCACAGTATCAAAGGCTTTTTCATAGTCCACAAATGCCATATTCTACGCATTGCTGTACACAATGTCTTTAAATGCAAATTTGGTAATAACAATTTTTTTCCTTTTCGAAATCCTGCTTGTTCATCACTCAGCTTTTCATCAATCTGTCTCTGTAGTCTTGATAGAATAAGCATGCTATACATTTTCATGACAACTGACGTAAGTGTGATACCTCGGTAATTTTTGCCATCAGTCAGGTCTCCTTTTCTTGCCATTTTTTCACTCCTAGCTTTCATTCATCAGGTTTTGCCTCACCATGACACATTCAACAAAATAATTTTGTAAGTAGTCTAGGAGTCACTTCATATTCGGCCAGCATCATCTCAGCAGTTATTACATCGTAACCAGGGGCAATCCATCTGTTTTTTTTTTTTTTTTTTTTTTTTTTTTTTTTGATACCCTTGACTTCAAACACACTGAAGTCATTCATGGGCACATCAAGGTCTTCATCAGCTTTAGGTATATCAATCAAATTATTCCCTTCGTATCTCCTATTCATAACCTCACTAAATTGTTCCATCCAACGTAGCCTTTCTTCATCCGCTTTGTTATAGCAGATCCCTCTGTCTTTTTTATTGCATTATTAATAAAATTTAAAACTCCTTTCATAAAAGACATCAATATTAGCAATAAAAATTTAAAATTGTGTTTGTGAAGGATTTCAGCATTAGTAGTAAAAAATTGAAACTGCTTTTATAAAAGACATCAGCATTAGCAATAAAAATTGAAATTGCTTTTAAAAAAAACATCTGCATTAGCAATCGAAAATTAAAACTGCTATTATAAAAGACATCAGCATTAGCTATAAAACAATTAAATTACTTTTATAAAATACACCAGTTTTTATAAAAGACGTCAGCATAAGCTAAAAAAATGAAATTGCTTTTATGAAGGTATGCAATGCAACTGTAAAGGTCCAGCACAAAATCAAATCTGCTTCCCCAGAAACCTTCCAGAAAGAATCCTTTCCATTAAGCAGCTGGAGGGACAGGACATGTATCACCCCAGGTGCAGCGTCCAGAATTGCTTTCAGCGGAGGAATTAAAATCCCTTGAGCCAAGCGATTACATCGCTTCACCAAAGGGGATTGAATTTCGGGTTATCTGTGGCCACTGGGATTATCGCTTGCGTCATATTTAATAGGCTTGTAGCGGCGGCCATTGGCCATAATCGTAACCTTGTGGTATTTATGATCTGTAACTGTTTTGGAAGTAAAACGGTTAAACTTTCCGACAACGCTTGGTCATTATTTACTAACGTTTACCAATAGATAACTTCTTTTATAAAATCTCCCTTATATAAAAAAGAGCAAGTGTCCACTTCTATATATATGTATGTATATATATGCATACATATATATATATGTATATATATATATATATATATATATATATATATATATATATATATATATATATATATATATGTATCTATTATATGCATATAAACATATATATATGTTTGTGTATGTATACATACATACATATATATATATATATATATATATGTGTGTGTGTGTGTGTGTGTGTGTCTGTGTGTATGTATGGATGTATGTCCCATGTCAACGGATAATGAGACATCGAAACATGTTTTTTTTTCACTTTATTACAAAAAGGTTCGTGAATACACTGTGTACTGCCGATACTCTCAGGTGAGTACCTTGTCTACTGATCGCTCACAAATACTTTTACTGGAGAGGTTTTGAACCGACCATCATACTGTGAGTTGTGTTTTTCATTAGCTCTTTTCTAAAACCTTTCAGTGGCATTCATTACTCTCCTTAAGAGATTTAGTAAATAGACACTGTATTGCTTAGTTAAATAATTTGGTAACTGCTGCGAATTAATCAGGACCGTACATGGGAATACAGGATCCTGTCCATACACTAAAAAGAAAGGCGTGCCCCTGATCGAAGCATTATATGCAATATTCTAAGCTAGCTCAGCTGTAGGAAGCATGGCGTGCCAATGAAGGGAATCATCAGCCACTAAGTAATGTAAAATTCACACTACTTCCCTATGATGCGATTCAACTAAGCCATTAGCTGAAAGCTTATATGCGGTTACTGAAGTGTTTAATTTTCATCAAGTCCGTGACCGATTTCACCACCTTATAAACTCGAGATCACTTTCACTTATCAAAAATTTCGGGAAACCAAACCTAGTAATGAAAGAGCACAATGCCTGGCCTAATGAATTTGCTGATTTATCCCACATTGTGTAAGTATGAGTGTAACGAGTAAATGCATCCACAAATACACATATAAACTTATGTTGTGTTAAACCAGTAGGAAATTGTCCTACCACATCCATATGCACCCTATAAAATTTAATAGGAATCACAGGCCACTTTCTGGCTTCCGGTACAGTGTTTTTGTTCTTTGAAACAGTTACAAGCATGACAACATTTTATATAATTTTCTATAGATTTTTTTTCATTCCTAACCAAAAGAAAGATTCTCGTGCTCTCCTTAACGTTCTATCAATCCCTAAATTCCCTGGAGGCAAAATAAATGGATTGCTCTCTACCTTTATCATCTTGTTGAGAAATTACGCCACCAATAGCTACGCTACTTTCATCTGTTGTCACTAAAAACAGGCGATCAAATCTAGGATATGCGAGTAAGTCTTTGCTAGTTAAGGCTGCTTTGAAATGGTTAAAGGCCCTTTCCTCTTCCACTATCCAATTTATTACTTTTTGTGTCTTTAAAGGAGCTAAGTGTCTCGCTATCTCTCCAAACCTCTTATGAATTTACGGTAATACCCAGCGAGCCCAAGGAACCCAGCTACTTCCTTTGTGGTACGTGGCCTGGGGAAATATCTAATAGCTTCTCCTTTACTGGGGCAGGATTGGATACCTTCTGGGGTTATTATATGATAAAAAAAACTCGACCTGTATACAGAAAAATTTGCACTTTGACAAATTTATTTTCATACCATTACGTCGCAATGCTTCTAAAGCTTTACGAATATTATTATTATGTTCTTCGCCCGTTTTCCTGTAATTATGATATCGTCTAAATAAACTAGAACATTATGGCCAATTACGGGAAACAAGAATGCCATCATTACTCTAGAGAAATGACTTGGAGCATTTTTAACAGCGAAAGGAAGAAAATTAAACTGAAATAGTTGATCGTTAGCTATAAATGCTGTTTTACATTTACTGTCTTCCTGAATGGGTATTTGATAGTATCCAGACTTTAAATCCATAGTTTTAAAATATTTACTATCCCCTACCTTCACAAGTAATTCTTCGATCAAGGGCAATGGAAATGCATTATCTTTAGTGACTGCATTCAACTTCCTATAATCAATACCCAATCTTTCCGAGCCATCCTTTTTCCTAACAGCTACAATTGGAGAAGCCCATGGGGATTCGCTCTCCTTGATTATCCCTTGTTCTCTTAATTTACTAATTTCCCTTTCTATCTCTCCCTGGAAATAAATGGGTACCTTATAAGACCTTGACCTGATCGGCTCCACTTGCCCAGTTTTAATGCTATAGGGAAATCGATCAATCGTCTCCAATTGCAATTACATCGGAATAATTATTAACAATGTCAGTAACTCCAGGTTGAAATTCTGGCGGACATAGTTTTCGCACTTGCATAATCAAGTTCTGAGTGCGTTCGTCTGTTCGGGCTGGAGTTGTGGCTCCCAAGATCCCATTATTAGCAATTTCACCTAACTAATTCACACACACAATCACTTCCTAACACAACTCTTTTACTTGACAAATTAACTATCATTAAATCAGCTCTGTTCTCTTTTATTTCTGACAAGCCCTCTAAGACTACGTGAGCCCAATTGTCATGGGGTTTAACAACGACCTTGGTTCCTTCTGGGAGAGACTGGCATGGGGTCACTGATATGCTCTTAAGTGTCTGGGGAGACAACACTTCTCCTCTTTCAGTTACAACTGTTACCTTACTTATTCGTATCTCCGTGCCCACACAAGAACTTACTCTCTCATGACTTTGTGTCGGCAAAATGCACCCTTCTGCTTTTACTGTTAAATGCATATATGATTACTACTGATAAAATCAATCCCTAATATAGCCTCAATTCCTGGAATTCCCCAGGTGGGCAAGACAGAAAAACCATGTGTAAATTTCACAGATCCCACCTTAAAGTCGGCGATCGTTATATGTCTTGCGTTTAATTTATTTCCTCCTGGCGTGTCGAGGATGATGGACGCCGCTGACTGTAGTGGGTTTGAGGAGAATCTTTTTTCAATCAGCAAAACTTTGGCTCCTGTGTCGATCGGCGATCGAATGGACGTATCTGTTTGGTCAGTCCTAACTGCTAACATTCCTAGCTGCCCATTAGGATATATGGGGCACGTGCCAATGACCTCGACTGCAATGCCGCTCCCTGCTGCTCCTGTCCCTAGTGCAGCAGCGTTGAGGTCGGGGGTACTGATGGAGGTCCCAGTGCCTGCTCTACCAAATCCGTCGTAGTAACTCTCACCGCTGCCGGCTGCTGCTTTTGATGTCGGGGGGGGGGGGGACATCGATCTCCCTCGTCTTTCCCCTTCCTCTGTTTCCTTTTCCTCGGATGTTGGGCGGGAGTCAGTGTGCGTGTGCCACAGCCCGCCCGCCCTCGGCGTTTTTTGCTGGGCACTTTTGAGATAGATGACAGTAGGCCTGACAAGTGTAACAGCGGGGATCCTTGGGTGGGGTACTCCACTCTTCGGTGCCCCTCTCCCCCACACTGCCAACATCTGACGACTCTCACCTGCTGACTGCATTCTCCCCTCTCCCGCTTTGGGTGTTGGTAAGTGGCTCTCATGGCTGCCACCTTCTTAGAATTGGGGCAGTTATTCTCAGTCATTTTTTCTTCTGGCAAACTGTCTAGAATGTTTTGTATCGCCATCACTATTTATGCTAATGAGCGATTGTCATGGATCAAATAAAGATTATCATCAAACATATAACCACATAAATATGGGTTTACTAATCTGCGAATATGTTTACTGGCAATTGTTTTTTTATCTCCCCCTGGGAGATTAGCACACTGGGTAGCAAACGAATCACAATCCCGAAAAAGGCGAGTTGCAAAGCTAAGAAGGGATTCACCTTTCCGAATTTTGGTGTTGTAATTTTTTTTTATGTCCCCTTTTCTAGCATCGGGAAAGACGTGTTTCTGAATTAAACGTCGTCGTATTTCAGTATAACTTCTTAAACTCTCTTGTGGCCAACACATTACCTCCATTGCCGAAGTATCTTCCAGCAGTCTAATTACTTGAATTGCTTTTTCTCTCTCAGACCAATCACATGTGGCTACTTCAAAGTATCTCGAAAACACTTTAATAGATCGAAACCCTTCATTTGGCCGTTGATCATCAAAAGGCCTAACACTTGCCTGGAGTTCTGGCAGTTTTTGAACTACGACATTTAGCGTATTTTCACTCGGCTTCGCATGTGTACTTTCACTTGGCTTCGCATGTATACTTTCACTTGTGTGCGTTTGAACTTCGTTTATGTATGTCAGATATGCTTTGGTTGTGCGCTGCTCCTCTTCTCGTTCAACCAAGAACCTGTTCATTAAATCGTCTAGGTTATCTAACCTATTGTCTAAGTCATGCGGTTTTTTTTTTCTAGTTAATATTCTTCATCAGCATCACTATAACTAACTGTTCCTTTGTTTTCATCCCCCGCAGCAGCAGCCTCTGCTATGTTAGTCCCTGTGTATCTACGCATCTTAAACTTTTATTTTACCGGCTTATAAAACAACTTCGCTCACAGCATACAAAAACAGACGTAATTTTACACCTGAGCGATTGTGTGTATTTGACACAATTACAACCTAGGAAACACAAACTAGATCCAGAGTATTTGGGTCTGTACCAAGTAAAGATGGTTAAATCTAAAACAGTAGTGATACAAAGCATTATTAATGGCGCAGTGTCTGAACATTATCAGACACACATATACGTGGTGCCTGAAGAGGCCGTTTTCAAGTGTCAATCAGAGTGTACCTCTTTACCCCTGCATATGTGACATTCCTCGAGTTGATAAGTAAAATTTTTTTTTTGTTGCTGTTGTTTGAACAGACCTCAAATCCTCATTTCTTATTTTGACATGTTTTAAATAAACGACGATAAGTGCTTATTGTATACGTAAAGTGTTGTGGTAGTTTTGCTGATTGTAGCATACTGTTGAGTGAACCTAAATACAAACAGGGAGAGGTCAAAAAGGTCAGGTGAGATTCTTCAGGCGGATGCTGTATTATTCATGTATTTATATGATTTCTGGTTGCGGGGCCTGGAGCGGTTCCCGAAGGGCAAGTGGCTGCGTGCTTAAAGTTCAGTCTTGAGGAAAGTCCATGTTAGAGAATGTGTAGATGGTAGTACCTTATACTTAAAGTTATAAGAGGAGTGGGGGGGGGAAGATGAATGATTTTCTCGGAAAAACGGCTAGTGGCCACCGATTGATAGTTACAAGTGCAATTGTAGTAGTGATTTTAAAAAGATGGCGAAACGGTGATGGTGAGTTGTGTTGCGAAATTGTGCCGTACAACTGGACAAGTAAAATCGAGGGATGAAGGAATGTCTATTCCTACCCCTGTCCCGCTCAGAAAGCCTGTAATGTCCACAACCAGGGGAGGTTATTGATGAGTTTGTGTAATACTGATATTGATATGATTTTTTTTTTTTCACTTTAGGTGTTCTGTATTTTAGTTGCAGAGGTCATAAGGAGAAATGAGTTAAATTATTTTATATTATATTGTGTACATTTTTGCATGCAATATTTAATTTTTTAAATTTTATTATAGAAGATATCTGTAATTTTTTGGGTGATTTCTATGTATATATTTTGTGTTGCATTTCTGTTTATTACTTGCCATGCCTATTCTGGGTCGGAGTGTCCTCCATATATCATAGACTAGAGAGGGCGAGTGCGCACCTTCTCCCGGAGTGAGGAGCTTTGTGGGGGGGGGGGGGGGAGGGTGTTAATGTCCTAATTCTTGTTTGGAAAATATGTGTTTTATACATCAACGTTAATGACCCTAGACTCATAAGGTGATGTGTTTGACAGTATATTTCCATCACATTGGAGAATTCCACAAAACCTAACAATTCAGCATGTTGATAGAACAAGATTTCATCTTGTTTGTCGAGGGTTAGTCAGTACCATTTGAGCAATTAGTAGACAAGGTACTCACCTGAGGGTATCGGCTGTACACAGTGTATTCACGAACCTTTTTGTGATAAAGTGAAAAAAATCCCATGTTCCGATCTCATTATCCGTTACCATGGGATATATATATACTGTATATATATATATATATATATATATATATATATATATATATATATATATATATATATATATATGGTAGGGGGGCAAGTGTGTAGTCATACCCTGGTGAGAGGGTGGTAGGAAGTGTTGAATCTTTGTGTGCGAGTGTATGCATATCTATCTAAATATCTAGCCATCATTTTATAATTTGTACCATGCATTTATGATATCTAATTTTATTATTTGGTAAAAAATTACAGTAGTGATAAAAAGAGAAAGACAGAGGGAAAATCATGTACTATTTATACCCAATATAAATGATAACTAATGTTTTAGCAAAGATATTTGGTATTATCAATTACGTAACAATTGTATTTCAGTATTTAACGATTTTCATTTTACGCAATAACTACACCCACACACACATACACCTATACCTATACCTATATGGTACAACCCTAGTTGGAAAAGCAGAATGCTATAAGCCCAGGGGCTCCAACAGGGAAAATAGCCTAGTGAGGAAAAGAAACAAGGAAAAAATAAATATTTAAAGAATAATATTGAAATAAATATCTCCTATATAAACTAAAAAACCTCAACAAAACAAGAGGAAGAGAAATTAGATAGAATAGTGTCCCCGAGTGTACCCTGAAGCAAGAGAACTCTAACCCAAGATAGTGGAAGACCATGGTGCAGAGGTTATGACACTACCCAAGACTAGAGAACGATGGTTTGATTTTGGAGTGTCCTCCTGGAAGAGCTGCTTACCATAGCTAACCCTTACCAAGAGGAAAGTACCCACTGAACAATTACAGTGCATTAGTTAACCCCGTTGGTGGAGAATAATTGTTTGGTAATCTCAGTGTTGTCAGGTGTATGAGGACAGAGGAGAATCTGTAAAGAATATGCCAGACTGTTCGGTGTATTTGTAGGCAAAAGGAAAGTGATCCGTAACCAGAGAGAAGGATTAATGTTGTACTGTCTGGCCAGTCAAGAGACCCCATAACTCTTTGTGTGCGTGTGAGTGTGTGTGTGTGTGTGTGTGTGTGTGTGTGTGTGTGTGTGTAGAAAGCATGTTTTCAAATACATTAATTCCACGTCATAGTTTTTTTGGCATCACCGAGTTTGTGACCCTTTTCAATCTCCCGTTGGATTAATAATATTCGGAATTTGATAGATGTTATTGGATCAAGCAACTTTAAATGGTTTGAGTTTAATTCCGTTTAATGGGATGTTTATAATATATATATATATATATATATATATATATATATATATATATATATATATATATATATATATATATATATATGTATGTATAGATAGATGGATATGATAAATTTTGCTTATTTAAACGTGTTTTTCATATTTCAAATAAGCCATATTTTTTAATACATTAATGTATGGATTCTCTTAACGACCTCGGAATCAGAGTCTCGAGGCGAAATCACGCATAGACAATAGCATCTGACCTGCTGGGAATCGAACCCTGATCCAGAATGCTTGTATGATAGAGACCATACCATTTAGCTACGAAGAAAGATAAAAGTCAATGACAATTTTTCCGTACATACATTTTACAATTATTAAAATTAAAATATTTTACCATCCCAATTACATTTTTTCAAAAATTTAACATCTTATTCTATGAACTCATGGCAAGTTCATTCATTTCCCGTAAATATCGCTAAAAGAAAAGTCCACCACCAGATCGAATCCAAAGCAAAAACAAATGTATTTAAAGAAATGACATCTCAAATAATATCAAAATAATTCCAGTGATAGTTTAAGAGTCTTCGGAGGAAGAAGCCGTGTGAAGGCCAGATATTGGATTCTTCTCTGACTTTTTTTGGGAATTTGTCACTTTCTTTCGACTTCTCTTGCTTGAGAATGGCACCAAAAAAAATATTTTATGTCTGCTTTTTTAATATTTCGTTAATGCATTTCATTTTTTATCATTTTGTATTAGTTTATTGAGTTTCATTTTCATAAATTTTTATTAGTTTAATGAGTTTTTTACCATTTTTTTTATAAGTTTGATGCGTTTTATTTTCATATTATTTTTATTACTTAAATGAGTTTTACTTCCGTCTCTCAAAAAGATTAATTTAGTTATGCATTTGAGACGTTGTACATAAAGGGAAATAATAAAAAAAATGATCCTAATTCTAATTCCAAAATTAAAATAATAGTAGATGAAATATTTCGTGTTTATGATTTTTCTCTTATATGTCTATTTCTACATTTATTTATCATAACAAGTAAGCTTTGAGCAGAGGCACGATCTAAAAAACGTAATATAATTGCATGACAATGGTTGAATTGAGATATTATTTAAAAGCTAATAAATTATTTATTTATTGAGAGAGAGAGAGAGAGAGAGAGAGAGAGAGAGAGAGAGAGAGAGAGAGAGAGAGAGAGAGAGAGAGAGAGAGAGAGAGAGAGAGAGAGAGTCGCATACAAAAAAATTCTATTCCTTTTTCTATTTATATTGGATATCCGAAGTTAATGAAGCGTAGAAGACTGGGTACAGCAATTAAATCTATTTTCATCAATTTTTGCATGTTGGTTTCTCCTATTATTGAACAATTATTTATTAGTTAACATATTAATCTGGTATTCAACAAATACGTGACAAATCCAAAATCCTACACAACCACACCTAAAAATACCAACATTTCCTCTTCTTCGAAAACCAAAACGGTCGCCTTTCTTCCTCAAAGTGAGAAACAATTCCACTCCAACTCTTGTTAGATAGAGGAGCTATGGGGTGACGTCATGCTCTCACTCTGGTGAGTTTATACCCACAAAGAAAGTCATTTGTAAAACAATGGACCGGTGATTGTTCTCCAAAAAAAGGGGGGGGGGGGGGGTGGAGGGGGCAGCCCTCGTGTATCATCAGGTTCTATTCACTGTTCTGCTATCCACATGAGGGGCGGGGGGTGGGGGGTGGGAATCGGGTTCTTAATCGTAAGGGATGGTGAAAGATTTAAGGTTTTTTTATTTACATTTGTGATGATTTTGGTATGAGATATTTTGTGTGTAGGTATTTAAACTTTTCGATACACTCATACACATATGATTTTATATATATATATATATATATATATATATATATATATATATATATATATATGTATATATATATATGTGTATATATATATATATATATATATATATATATATATATATATATATATGTACAGTATATATATGTATATATATATACATATATATATATATATATATATATATATATATATACATATATACATATATATATATATATATATATATATATACATATATACATATATATATATATATATATATATATATATATATACACACACACTTAAGATAATGTCTACATCTAAATTACTATAGAATATTTTGAGTTGTGGTACAGTAAGAGTTTACGAAATATAAATGGTTACTATGAGAGAGAGAGAGAGAGAGAGAGAGAGAGAGAGAGAGAGAGAGAGAGAGAGAGAGAGAGAGAGAGAGAGATTAATATTATTTATTACAGCAATCTATTCCTGCCTAAGTTAATGTGAGGGAGATAATCTTATTTTTATCCAGTAGAGTACTCCAATAATAGATTACTCTAGGACTAGCCTATAGGGGCAACCTATGGTTAATTAAGACGTAAATCTGAGGGCATTAAGCTTATGTAGAGCAATTTATTGTGCTGCTCATTACGCTTCTGATTGAAGATTTCAAAATAATCTCTTCCAATAAATATGTTAAGTGATGATTTATTTTGTTTCCTCTATGTGAAGGAAATGTTTTCTTTTGCTGATTGTAGCTTTACAAACACGGGTTTCCTAATGTTTATTTGCATATTTGTAAAACGACCAACAAAGACTTTTAGGTCAAGTATTATCTAGTGTACGCGATCCGTCAAAAATTATGGCTAAATATTTAGAAATATATGCATTTTCACGCACACAGATTTAGCGTTACCAACCCCTACTCCTTTCCTAACTACAATCCATGTCACCAGGGTATGACTATCCCTCTCCCCCTACCAGAGGGACGGAGAGAGACCGAGTAACGACGCTGAACGTGGCCAGAAAGATATATATATATATATATATATATATATATATATATATATATATATATATATATATATGTTTATTTTTATATATATATATATATATATATATATATATATATGTTTATTTATATATATATATATATATTTATAGATAAGATATATATATATATATATATATATATATATATATATATATATATGTGTGTATATATATATATATATATATTATATATATATATATAGCCAGACATTTGCTGTTTATTATACATCACAGATTATTAAAACATAGAAAATTTGAAATCTACTAATTTGTCACAGAAATGAATCTCATCTTCTCAATAAAATAAATTCCTTGAAATAGAAACTGGCAAAATGGAAAGCAGAGCTTTTCCAAAGGTTCATTTAATGTGTTCTGTCATTCTTAAACAGCATTGGAAGAGTTTAAGTTTTAATTATTTTGCCAGATGCATTATTTCTTTATGGAGCTCCCAATGCATTAAAGGAAACTACCTGACGAAAGTTCGTATCCTCAGTTTAAAAACTTCATTAACCAAAATCATTTTGATTTGACGAGTAATGTTTGGGAGTATATTTTTTTTTCTTTCAACAGAAACACATTAAGACTAAGGACAGACTTGATTCATCTCCTAAATATACATTATCAATAAAAATATTCTAAGGCTAATTTTCTCAAAAAACAACATAAGTTTTAGAGGGGTTAAGGTCTTTGGTTTAACCAGAAGTTCAGGATATCAATGTGTTCCAACCCCTTAATTCAAACCGTTAGCCTTCTATAATAAGGTATTATTATAAATTTGAAAATAAGGAAAAATTGTTCATTTGTTCAGCCACATGAGGTAACTCAACTTTTGGTTTTTACTCGTAAGAAAAATTAAAGTTCTTCAGAAATATATAAGTAATTATTTCCCCCGAGACAAAACTTAAATTTTCAAACATTTCTATAATGTTTTCACGATGTAGTGTTGATGCATTATAAAAACTAGCATCGTCATAAAAAGAACAATGGTAATTGCAGCAATAATAATAATAATAATAATAATAATAATAATAATAATAATAATAATAATAATAATAATAATAATAATAATTAATATTATTATTATTATAGCAAGTTAGCATGTTTGAATATATAATAAAGGTTGTGTTACATTTCAATTACGAAAATATGATTGAGAAATTGATTAACAAATATACAATAAACGGAAAAATAAGTAGTCAGTGAATAACAGACAAAGAATAAAAAAAAAATTTTGGAATCCATAACTTCGGTTTTTCTGAGAATTTTCAAATCCTTTTGGCCTAAATCTGAAAAAGAGCTTCTTTTAATTTTACACAATATTTGGAATACCATTTGTAAAATGGAGCATAAACAGACACTCACACACACACACACACACACACACACATATATATATATATATATATATATGTAATTTATATATATATTAGTAATATATATATATATATATATATATATATATATATATATATATATATATATATATATATATATATATTGATCTAGTATGTTATTGGAAGTCAGAAAAGACGATAAGTTACAGCTACAGAAGGAGAGAGAGAGAGAGAGAGAGAGAGAGAGAGAGAGAGAGAGAGAGAGAGAGAGAGAGAGAGAGAGAGAGAGAGAGAGAGAGAGAGAGAACAATATCCATTCAATAAAATTTTGGAGAGGATGATTGGACCCGGGTCACTTGGTCAGGTACGGGATGAAAAGATACCATACAATATGGGGAGATGAAGTGGGGGTGGTGGTGGCTGGGGGGGGGAGTGTTTTTGAAGAACAATCCTATATGAAAGTCATGAAAAGTATTTTATTAAAACTCGTACGAAAAATTCTCTTTTGAAATGAAAGTTGAAGGATGGAATTTTCTACTTTTGTTTTATCTATGTTTTAAACCTTGGGTAATTTATTAAAACCTTACAAGTGTATACTCTAGATATATTGAATTATAATTGACTGGAGGTAAATATTATGGATTTCCCCTTATCACAAATTTCCAAGGTTCTAATTACTAAGAAATTTCATGGTATTTCCAAGGTTTTTCTTACAAAGAGATTTCTTGAAATCTCCTACTAAGCCTAATGACGCAAAGAGCCTTGGTTAGATTTTTCCAGTCGTCTCTATCTTGAGCTTTTAAATCAATACTTTTCCATTCATCATCAACTGCAGACTTCATAGTCCTTGTCCATGTAGGCCTGGGTATTCCATCTCCTCTAGTGCCTTGAGAACCCCACTTCAAAGTTTGGTGAACTAATCTTTTTTGGGGAGTGCAAGGCGCATGCTGTGATGGGCCAAGAGTAGGTTGTGACTCAAAGGCTAGATGAAAGCAACTGAGTAACTTTATTGCGGCACATCAAGTATATGTACAAGCTAGGTCCAGGTAAGAAGGTCACAAAATACAGACATGCTATTTATTGTCAAACCAGCAACCGGTTCTGTTAACAGTTAACAATGAAGTATGCCGGCAGGTTAAAACAAGTTACTGTCAGTGCGAGGGGAGAGCGAAGATACAAAGGATAATATATACAAAACAAGTTACTGTCAGTGCGAGGGGAGAGCAAAGATACAAAAGGATAATATATACAAAAAAGAGAAATGTCGTTACTATGTACGCTCGTGTGACACACGGGTGGTACATGGCTCCCCCCTAAAAAGGACACTGTACATGTTAAATAGGGCATCCTGATCTAGTGAGGCGAACTGTAGGCGGGCCATCTAGCAGGAGATAAGCAGGTTTTAGACGATCAATGGAGACTCAGTCTTCTTCGCCATGAATGTTTATTAGGAATGCTTTCTGATTGTGACGGATCACAAGGAAAGGGCCCGTGTAAGGGGACGTTAGCGGTGACTTGCTAGTGTCGTTGCGTAGGAAGACATGCGTTTCAGAGTGCAAGTCTGTCGGTATGTGATGCTTCGCTGGGGGCTTGTAAATCTGGTGGCATAGAGTAAATTTTCCCACGACGTGACGTATGCGTTGGAGATCGTCGGAGGAGGTTGCAGAAGGAAAAAATTCGGCAGGGACGACCAACGGGTCGCCATACACCATTTCAGGTGCCGAGATGTCCAGGGTGTCTTTAGGAGTGGTCCTTAGTCCCAGGAGGACCCAGGGTAGCTGAGTAAACCAGTTGGAGTCCTTGCAGCGGGACATCAAAGCTGCTTTGAGGGTGAGATGACAACGTTCAACCATTCCATTGGCAGCGGGGTTGTAGGCAGTTGTCTGATGTAGGGTGATACCCAGGAGATTCGCTAATGATGTCCACAATTGAGAGGGGAAATTGGTACCCCTGTCAGAAGTAATATGCTCAGGGATACCAAATCTTGCTATCCATCCTGAGAGGAAGGCAGATGTACATGAGGTGGACATTGCAGTTTCCATGGGAATGGCTTCAGGCCAACGAGTGGAGCGGTCGATGATGGTAAACAGGTAACGATGTCCTTGTGATGTGGTTAGGGGGCCTACAACGTTGATGTGAATGTGGGCGAAACGATGCTGAGGTTGAGGAAAGGTGCCCACTCCTGAATCTGTGTGTCGATGATCTTTGGAAGTTTGGCAAGAAGTAGAGGGACGAACCCAATGCTTAGCATCCTTAGTAATGCCGTGCCATATGCACTTCGTCTTCAGCTGCTGTGCAGTAGAACGGCGCGAGGGAAGTGAAAGGCCGTGAATGAAATCAAACACCTGTAAGCGCATGGGAGCAGGAATCCACGGTCGCAGTCTACCAGTGTTGACTTCACAGAGGAGGGTGGTGTTAGAGTTATCGAGGGGGGACTTCTTCCCAACGGAGGGATGTGCAGGATGTCCTACATGCTTGTTACTCTTGATCTTGTCGTTGGGCTTCAGCCAAGGCGTTTTAATCCAATCCCAGTTAAACGGCGGCCAACGTGTTTCTTGACAGGGCATCGGCAACGGGATTCATTTTCCCTAGGATGTGTTTAAGGGTGCAATTGTATTCAGCCACGGCGTAGAGATGTCGGCATTGACGGGCGGACCAGGAGTCAGACTGTCGAGTGAAGGCATGCACCAGAGGCATGTGGTCTGTGCGAATGACAAAGGGCGTACCTTCTAAGAAATGGTGAAAGTGACGGACAGCCAAGTGCACCATCAGCAATTCACTTTCGAAGGTAGAATAAACCGATTCTGCCTTGGACAGTTTTCTGCTGAAGAAGGCCAATGGGCGGGGTGAGCCGTTGACCACCTGTTCGAGTACTGCACCAATAGCGACGTCGCTGGCATCGGTGGAGAGAAGGAGAGTGGCATGTGGGACTGGAAAGTTGAGAGCAGCAGCTTTTGATAGGGCATTCTTTGCGTTGCAGAAGGCCGCTTCTTGAAGGGGGCCCCACATCAGGTCTTTTGGCTTGCCTTTGAAGGAAGCGTAGACGGGAGCAAGAGTGGATGGACTCCTTCAGGAGTGATGCGGTGCCCTAAGAACGACACTTCATTGGCGCCAAAGGTACTCTTATCGTATCGGACTACAAGGCTGTTTTGTTGCAGGCGGTCGAACATGATGCGCAGGTGACGGAGGTGTTCCTCTTTTTGAGGAAGAGAACACAAGTATGTCGTCCATGTAACATACGCAGAAAAAGAGGTCCCGTAAGATGCCATCCATGAGACGTTGAAAAGTGACCCCAGCATTACGAAGTCCAAAACAGGAGTAATTGAAGTGTATGTACCTAACGGAGTGGTTATCGCAGTCTTGGGGATGTCTTCTGGGTTCATAGGCACCTGATAGTACTCCTTCAGGAGGTCGAGCGTGGAGAAAACCTTTACTTTGTGCAGGTGGGAGGTCATGTTAGCGATGTTTGGGAGGGGTTAGTGATCCGGTTCTGTTTGCATATTCAGGCGCCTGTAATTCCCACACGGAGGGAGGGAGCCGTCTTTCTTCAGGATGATGTATAAGGGTGACAACCATGGGCTGAAGGCTGTTTGGCAAAGGTCCATTTCTTCCATTTCGGTGAACATCTGTTAGGCGGCTGCCAATCGATCTGGTGCCAGACGTCTGAATTTTGCGAAGACTGGGGGTCCCGTCGTCTTGATATGGTGATAAATACCATGTTTGGCAGGAGCCCTTGGATGTTTGGTGAAGTTTTGGACGGAAAATATCCAGGTTTGACGTGAGGAGGTGGGCATAGGCATCCATTGGTGCGTTGATTTGGAGAGCGAGGTTGGAGGGGGCGGGTTGAAGAGCTGTCAACAAGTACGAGTCTGTGTTGACCAATCGTCGGTGTGCGACATTGACCAGAAGGTGGAAATGAGAGAGGAAATCCGCACCGAGGATTGGCAATGTGATGTCAGTAACGAGAAACTTCCAATTAAATTTGCTGTTTCTAAGCGATGATTTGAGGTTCTCGTAAACATAAGAGGGTATCGCAGATCCGTTGGCAGCTACCAGGAGGAAGTCGGCAGACTTAGACAGACTACGTCGTGTCCTGAAGAGTTCCCTTGGTAAAAGAGAATGACAAGCACCCATGTCTACCAAAAATCGCACTCCCCTTTCTGCATCATGTAAAAAGTAAAGATTACAAACCACGGGAGGCCACCGCCACGAGTGATGGCTTACTTACACGTTTTTTGGCCACTGAAAATCCTTGGCACATTCTTCGTGGCAGCCCCGAATCTGGATTGTTAGTAGCAAGTCTGCAGCCGATGGGCGGCAGTAGGTGGCTGTAGAAGTCGTTGGTTGGGGCGCGAGCGAGTGATGGGTGATGGGTGGCTTTGTCGCCGCTCTGACACGTCACGGGGTAGTCGTGTGTTTCCTCCGGCCTTCACGTCAGCTTCAGTTGACATTGAATAGGTGTCCTCTTCGTCAGGAGTGGAGGCATTAATGGAGGTCTTGAAGGTCGGGAAGTGGCTGTCCATAAGGGCGTTGGCTTTGGGCATCAAGTCCTTTATGGGTAAACTATCGACATCGTGGCAGCGTGTACAGGTTCTGGTAAACGGCATACCCAAAGGGCACGAAGTAGGTTCACCTCACGAGGAGAGCGGTCTGCAGCAAGTTGCAGGCAAGCGATACTGGTCATTTCCATGAGGGTGAGCGAAGCCATTTGGTCCCCCAACGGTTTTTGAGGGAGCTGAAAAAGCTGTGCTATACGGGTGGCTGGCGACGGTAGAAGGTAGGTTTTGAGGGCGTCATACGCTATTGGGGTGTCTTCTTATTCATAAAGCCCGTCGGAGATTTCCGGGAAGGTGTCCTCGGTTATGGCCGTGAGAACATAATCTGCTTTGGTGGTTGACCGAATCACGCTCTTGATGCGGAACTGGACTTCTGTGTGCTGAAACGAAGCAAACGCCTCTCCGCTGGCGAACGACGAAAGTTTCAATGGGGCTGTGCCAACTTCCGTGAAGTCCGCCATAGTAACAGTGAGGGGGGGAAGGCGGGAGGAGCGAGTCGACTTCCGGGGTCACCATTGTGACGGGCCAAGAGTAGTTTGGGACTCAAAGGCGAGATGAAAGCAACTGAGTAGCTTTATTACGACACATCGAGTATATATCCACACTAGGTCCCGGTAAGAAGGTCACAAAATACAGACATACTATTTCTTGTCAAACCCGCAACCGGTTCTGTTAACAGTTAACAATGAAATATACAGACAGGTTAAAACAAGTTACTGTCAGTGCGAGGGGAGAGCAAAGACACAAAGGATAATATATACAAAAAAGAGATATGTTGTTATTATATACGCTTCTGTGACACACGGGTGGTACAATGCTAAAACCATCTCCATCTACCACTCACCATGATCTCATTCAAATATGGTACCCGAATAATCTCTCTTATAGTTGCATTTCTAATCCTGTCAGGCAATTTAACTCCCAGTTTTCTTCTGAAGTCTTTGTTCTCAAATCTAAAAGTTCAATTGGATATTGTTTCATTGTCATACTACGACTCATGTCCATATTGTAAAACCGATCTCATTATATGTAATTTCAGGCGATTTGATTTCCAAATTTAACTTAACCTAGCCATGGTCTCAATTTCTTTTTTCCAATCTTTCATTAAACTCTAATTCTAAATACCCTGTGTATTAGAGATCATAATTCCTGAATATTTAAATGATGCTAACTCATAAATCTTTTCTCTTTCTAATGATAGTTTATCTTCCATTTCATATTCCATGCTCATCATCTCCGTCTTTTTTCTAATTATCTTGAGCCTAACCTTATGTTATATTTGATGAATTACCTTATGTTATATTTGATGCATTACTTTATGTTATATTTCATGCATTCTGGTAAGCAAGGATGGCAAATCCTCTGGTGCTCTTCTAATTAGGACAGTGTCATCTGCTTACTCTAGGTCAATTAATTTCCTATTACCATTAAAATATATGCCTTCTCCCTCCCTAACAGTTATATGCATTAAAAATCCATGAGAAGTGTAAACAACTATCAAAGTTTTTTTCATAGTCCACAACTGTCATAAAAAGTGGATTTTTATATTCTACACATTGCTGTACAATATATCTTGAAATTGAAATTTGGTCAGTGCAATTTCTACCTTTTCTAAATCCATTTTGTTCATGTCCTAGGTTTTCATCAATCTTTCTCTCAAGTCTCATTAGAATAAGTACAATAAATATTTTCATGTCGACTGACGAGAGTGTAATGCCTCTGTAATTATTGCAATTAGTCTGATATTTTTTTTTTACCGTTTTCACCAAAACTCCATTTCTCCTTCATACACTTGACAACACTGAGATTACCAAACAATTCTTCTTCGCCCAAGGCGGTTACTGCACTGTAATTGTTCAGTGGCCACATCTCTCTTGGTAAGAGTATAAGAGGCTCTTTAGCTACGGTAAGCATCTCCTCTAGAAGGACACTCCAAAATCAAACCATTGTTCTCTAGTCAGCCTCTGTACCATGGTCTTCCACTCTCTTTGGCTAGAATTCTCCTTGCTTGAGGGTATGCTCGACCACACTTTCCTATCTTATTTCTCTTCCTCCGGTTTTGTCAGTGTTTTTATAGTTTTTACAGGAGATATTCATGTTAATGTTATTACTCTTTAAAAATTTTTGTTTTTTATTGCTTCCTTTCCTCACTGGGCTGTTTTCCCTGTTGGAGCCCCTGGAATTATAGCGTCCTGCTTTTCCAACTAGGGTTGTAGCTTGCCAAATAATAATAATAATAATAATATTATTGTAGACGTTAATAGATTGTAAAGAAGTGATGCATATTATGAGGATCTAATAGCTGGTCATTCTCCACAAGAAAAGCTTAAAAAATATTTACAGGCAGATGAAAGAATACGGAGAATAGTATCTAATTATGACACAAGAGAACCACTAGAATATCTTCGAGGCATTACTCTCAATTTCGAACTGAATAAACATTCTATAGTTTGCCGTAATCAGCCGATTTGCAAAGCATAAAAGGTAGTCTCGAAGAGCTTACAAATGTAAACAATGGAAAAGATGTTTATTCTCTATATTTTTATTTGTGAATATTACAATAATCTTTACTGGATAGGAAAACATCAGTGTTGCTGAAATTCTACTTATTTCAAATACTTTCTGGCCACGGTACATATATAAAAACTTGAATTAAGAAAAAAATTAAAGAGTGATGAAAACATATACTTATAGATTATTGTATTTACTTTAGGGAATTTCAACTATCACTGGGGCTTGGTACCAAACGCCCACGATGCCCGAGGGATTACTGCGTATTATGTATGTATGTATATATATATATATATATATATATATATATATATATATATATATATATATATATATATATATATATATATATATATATATATATATATATATATATATATGTATAGATATGAAGTCATACACAAATATCAAATGCTGCTAAAGGGCATAAGAAAAAGACAAGTCCACCGAAGAAGCCTCATCTTTAATCCAATTTCACTCTTCATTTCCATTACTCATTAATCCTTATTCGTTGTTCATTGCCCACTATGCCTTTCTCATTATTCATAATGCATAAATCATAACCCATTGAACATGATTAATTTATTGCAATCGTAATGCAAAATTCATTACTCGTAATTTATGGCTACTCACTAATAAGTTACTAATGAATTTCCAGCTCCCCTTACTGTCTTAAACTATTGGCTTTTGAAACTTTATATGACATTCATTATCTCTTATTAGCGTTTAATCTATTAACTTTACTTGGTTTTCTTTTATATTCTTCTCACTTCTTCCTCAACGATTTAAATTAAATCAATGTATAATTCAGAACCTACGAAAAAGAAATGTGTTCTGTAGTAGCATAGATAATCAGACCAATCTCTGGCTATTTATTTGTTTTGAATTTATTTATATTAGATACATTAAACCCTTTATTGATATGAACATATGTGCTTTCAACAATAACAACAAATGCAGCCGTTTCTAGTCCACTTCATGACAAAGGCCTCATGTCAGGGATATGGCCAGTTTTCATCACAATGCTGGCCAGTGCAGATTGATGATGATGGGAGACTTTAGTCTAATAGTTCACAGCAAACCAACATAATATGGGTGACCCTACCTAGTACAGATCTGCTGATCATGGACATACACAAACCCTTTCACCATGATAAGGTATCCCCACTCAGAAAGGGATTTGCTTACTTTATTGTATGATAAAGTGAATACTGGGTTCTTTTCACCCTCACAAGGACACACACTATTTTGTACACATGCACACAAACACACACATATTTATGTATATATATATATATGTATATATATATATATATATATATATATATATACTGTATATATATATATATATATATATATATATATATATATATATATATATAGGTATACTGTATATATATGTATGTATACATTTATACATATAGTATACATAATTAAATTAAAATATATAAATACCATTACGCAATCGAATATTTTCAAAATCAGCTTCAAAATATCTAATTTTCTGAGTTTTACAAAATAGATGGAGTTTTTACTCATTTACGTGGAAGGGAATCAAAACAAATTAGTGCATGTAGGGAAATATATTAGATTTAAGATGATTTCCGATTGATGTTGCACGAACATATAATCATTTGATAATTATGTTCTGTATATTTATTTCATTAGTGAGTTTCTTTTGTTTTTCAAAATTTTAAACCGGAATTCGACTTGTTATAATAATTATTTCTAATAAATTTTGGATTATTACTTTTTTTTTTATTTAATCCGAACTCTTTTTCTGTATAATTCAGTATTTATTAAATACTTTTATTTCTAATAATTACATGTTTATATACAAGTTCAATTTCATAGTTTCTATGGTTAATTTAAGTTGATTACATTGTAAAAATTCTAAATTAATATATAATCTAATATTCTGATGGAATATAATGCATCATAAAAAATCACTCATACAAACGTGGAATATATTTAATCAGAAAGATTTCAACTTTTAAAAATAATTTTTGGGATGTGGGATTTTATCCGTAAAAGAAGTTTAAGAAATTATCCATTGGTTTTTTCGGTGGAGAAATAATTGAAATCAGCCAATTGCTTTCCTGGTGTGATTAACTTTCTGCTTGGTAATGCTAATGAAAGTGCAAGATTAACTCTGGGGAGAGAGAGAGGAGAGAGAGAGAGAGAGAGAGAGAGAGAGAGAGAGAGAGAGAGAGAGAGAGAGAGAGAGAGAGAGAGAGAGAGTTATAAGGATTTTGTATGTTTCAAAGACTTTTAGTCCATCCGTGGAGACTATGGCAAAGCGATTCAGTTTAAACGATTAGAGAATTTTGATGATCTTGTCTACCTTATTCCTGAACTCTCTTACCGTGTCACTGTTCACTACATCCGCTGGAAGTCTATTGATTGGTGTTGTATATCTTCAAGTCCAATTTGTATCCGTTACCTTCGGACTTATTTGTGCTTAGCGTGAATAGATTGTTATAATCTATATTTGTTATTCCTTTAAGAAAAAGAGAGAAACTAAATATTGTTCTGTCGATCATTAAAGCTTGCAAGAGAGAGAGAGAGAGAGAGAGAGAGAGAGAGAGAGAGAGAGAGAGAGAGAGAGAGAGAGAGAGAGAGAGAGAGAGATGAAGTTACAGAATAATGAAGTAAATCTTGATTAAAGGGTGCTTGTGGATTATAAGTTTGGCTCATTTCAGAAAAAAAGTTTCGCAATTATTTTAAAATGTTTACTGTAATCACAGCAAGAATTTTTAAAAGGCTCATCTTAAACATCCAGAGGCTCTCGAGTTTAGTTTTGTCTCTTAAAAGAATATGCACCATATACATGCCGTGCATATCCCATTAGGGATGGAATCTACACAATATTCTGGATAGTGAAATATGCTCTCTCTCTCTCTCTCTCTCTCTCTCTCTCTCTCTCTCTCTCTCTCTCTCTCTCTCTCTCTCTCTCTCTCTCTCTCTCTCTCATACACACTAACAAAAACACTCAAACTACAACGTTCATGTATTTGTCAGTTTCCGTGGTTATTTCTTTGCATTTCAAACTACAATGTCATTATAGTGAAAGCATTATAGATTTACAAATATTATAGTGATAGTAATGTCTCCTGTAATTTAAACACTGTACTCCATCATAATCAAGCCAGCGGAAATTCTGTTTGTATTGATTCAATAAGATTGTGACCTTTAACTCATTAAAGATGGCATCGTTTAATTATTAATGCAGTTCAAGCATGTTAGCAAATGAAATATACATATTCACTTATACTTCAGAAGTTAAGGGTATAGACATTCATTTTAAACTCATCTATGTTTTTTTGGTGTAAAAAAAAAATAAAAACAAATTTACTGGAACAGTATAGATTTGTAAATTTTGTTTTAATGATTTTTAAAATTATTTTGTATCAAACCTAAGCTTAAAGTTTTTTAGAAAGTCTATTGTTAATATTTCACGCAATAGTTATCAGATACGAAACTTCGATGCAAATAAAACCTCAAAGTAAATAAAAGAAAATTTTAAAATTCCTTCTCAAAGGATAAATTTTCTTTATCAACTTATGGGAAAGACTGAGACTCGACGGGTACGGATGAGAGCAAGTGAGTGAGTAATGTTTTTGATAGAAGTCCTTTTTTTTAAGTTTACAAGCTGAAGCAACTGGTTTTCTCACTTGCTGCAAATCCTGACAAGGCAATGACGTTCTAAGATGGTCTTTATATAATACTTTTTTCTCAAATTGAATTTGCATCTTTATAGTATACTAGTATACGCGACCCGATAAAAGCTCTCTCTCTCTCTCTCTCTCTCTCTCTCTCTCTCTCTCTCTCTCTCTCTCTCTCTCTCTCTCTCAGACACACACGCATATACACACAGATTCAACCCTTCCCATACCTCCCCCTTTCCTCTCGGGGTACTCCCCTCTCAGCAGGGTATGACTACTCCCTAGGAACGCCTGACAATGCCGCTGAGTGCGACCGGAAAGAAATATATTGGTAATAGGAAATTAGCTGACGAAGTATGTTGATAACGCTGTCCTTATTAGCAGAACACGACAAGATTTGCAAAGCTTGCTCACTAAAATATAAGAAATATCACAGGAGGTTTGTCTCAATATAGTTAATTAGAAGAAAGACAGATATGATGACAACGGATTAGGCAATGGAAGATGAAATATCATGGGAAAGAGAAAGGATTAATGAGGTAGAATCATTTAAATATTTAGAAACTATGACCTCTAAGACAGGGTCTTTAGAATTTGAGTTTAATGAAAGAATTAAAAAACGAACAGATTTTGTAAATTTGAGAACAAAGCCTTCAAAAGAATATTGGGAGATAGATGACAGGACAGGTTTAGAAATGAAACTATAATACAGGTTACTAAAATTACTTAAGTGCCCTATGTGGATGATACCAAGGGGAGGGGTAAATGGAGATGGATTGGGCATGCTGTTCGCACTCCCCGAGAGAGATTCGTTCACCAAACTTTTAACTGGGTTCCACAAGGCACTAGAAGAGTTGGAAGTCCTAGGCCTACATCGTTGAAGACTATGAAGTGTCAAGTAGGAGTGATGAATGGAGAAGTATTGATTTAAAAGATGAAGATGAGACGACTGGTGAAATCTAATCGTGCCCATTGTGTCAAATAGGCATAGGAGAAGATAATGATGAGGATGGTATATATATATATATATATATATATATATATATATGTGTGTGTGTGTGTGTGTGTGCATATATATGTATATATGATAAATTTTGCACATTTTTACGTGTTTTTCATATTCAAATAAGCCATATATATTTTTGATATATTAATGTCTGGATTCTCTTAACGACCTCGGGATCAGAGCCCCAGGCGAAATCTCACAAAGACAAGAGCTTGGCTCCGGCCGGGAATCGAACCCTGGTCGGCAAGCTTATATAGACAGTGACTAACCCTTTCTTCGTGGCCGAATGGGTTAGTCACTGTCTATATAAGCTTGCCGACCAGGGTTCGATTCCCGGCCGGAGCCAAGCTCTTGTCT
>NC_090757.1:56475554-56495554 GCF_036898095.1 Palaemon carinicauda | reverse complement strand
GGGCTTATTTGGAGAAGCAGGAGGGCTATCATCTTTGGAAGGGTAACAGATCAGATTTGACCTGAAATAACTATGCTTAGTTTAGAGCTTTTGATCAGAGAGTTTAAGCTTTAACTGAAAAGGAATACAATATAACTATAAAAGAAACTCCTTCTGGTACAACTCAGGAACATAAGTGGTGGCCTACCCTTAAATCTGCACACTTTGGTGTAGATGCAACAGTTCCTCTTTTACTTAAACCAGATGGCTCAGTCACTCACTGTCCAAAGGAAAAGGCAACCCTTTTGGCTGATGTGTTTTACAGTAAACAGAGTAATGAGAAACTCGAACTTCCCCATTCCTATTTTTCTTGAGACTAAACTAACTAGTTTAGGTTTTCGATCTTGTTAAATTAAAGCTCTGTTGATGGACCTTAATGCTTATGGAGGTGTAGACCCAAATGATATTTTTCCTTTTTTTTTTTATTTTTTTTTATTTTTAAAGTGCAGATTTCTTAGCTCCAAAGTTATCTGTTAATTTATGCAAGTTAGAAAGAAGAGGAACTTTTAGAACTTGTTGGAGAATTAATAATGTTACTCCGCTATGTAAATGTGCTTGTGCTAGCTCAATTCCAACTGATTACTGCCCAATTTTCATAACTCCCGTATTATCTAAAGATTTTGAACGTCTTCTGGCAAAACGTTTAAATAGATTTGCTGGAGGTATTCATCCATTCCCTAGTTTGCAATTTGGTTTTCGTAAAGGCCTTGGAGCATGTGATGCCATTCTTACATTCTCCAATTCTGTACAGAAATTCTTGGAATAGGGTTAGGAAGTTCGTATGATTTTCCTTGATTTTAGTGCCGTCTTTGACCATGTTAATCATGAGGCCCTTGTTTTCAAACAGTTGTGAGTGGATGGGTCGTTTCTTAGCATTATTTTTTAATTTTTAAGTAATGGATGTCAAAGAGTTGTTGATGATGGTTACCATAGTGAGTACAGGAATGTGACATCTGGTGTTCCACAGGGTAGTGTTCTTGGTCCATTACTTTTCATATTATATACACATGACATGTGATTTGGCTTAGAAAACAAGCTTGTTGCATATGCAAATGATGCTACTCTCTTTGGATGAATGCCATCTGAATGTAGTTCTTAGGTTGCTGAATCCCTTAATAGAGATCTAGCTAAAATTAGTGCATGGTGCAAATTATGGGGTATGAAGTTGAATCCTAACAAAATTCAAAGTATAATTGTAACTAGGTTAAGGACAGTGGCTCCTGAACATCTGGATCTCAGTATTGGTAATGTTTCTTTAACTTTGGATGACTCTTTTAAAATTTTAGGTGTGATTCTTGACAGCCAATTTACTTTTGAGAAACACATTAATTCTGTGTTTTCTTCAATTGCACAAAAAAATTCTTATTGAGAAAGTCTTTTAAGATTTTCGGTGATCAATCTATCCTGAAGACATGTTTTAATTCTTTCATTCTACCTTGTTTCGAGTATTGTTCTCCTGTCTGGTCTTCAGCTGCAGATTCACATCTTAATTTGTTGGACTGAAACTTACGGTCTATTAAATTTCTTATCCTTGATCTAGATATTAATCTTTGGCACCGTCGTTGTTGCATAAGATTTTTCATTATTCTGACCATCCTTTATATTCATATCTTCCTGGACAGTTACATCCTTTTCGAAATACTAGACAAGCAGTTAATTCTAATAGGCAGGCCTTATCCTTCCTGAGGCTCAATACTACACCATATTCTAGAAGTTTTATTCCAGCTATGACCAAGTTATGGAAGGATCTTCCTAATCGGGTAGTTGAATCAGTAGAAATTCAAAAGTTCAAAGTTGCAACAAATGTTTTTATGTTGAACAGGCTGACATAAGTCTTTTTATAGTTTATATATGACATTTCTGTTTTGATGTTGTTACTGTTTGTAGAATAATTTATTGTTCATTTTTTTTCATCCTTTATTTATTTCTTTATCTCCTTTCCTCACTCGGGTATTCTTCCCTGTTGAAGCCCTTGGGCTTATAGCATCTCTCTTTTCCAACTAGGGTTATAGCTTGGCTAGTAATGATAATAAATAAATAAATAAATATATATATATATATATATATATATATATATATGTATATATATATATATATATATATATATATGGACATATACGTATACATATACATATGTATATATGTTACAGGCAAACTGTGTAACCAGGCATTTCGCGAAATGCCTAGATATTTTAGGCATTTCGTGAAATGACTGATTCACTTAGGGATTTCGTGAAATGACTAAAACTTCCAGGCATTACGCGAAATGACTGGTTTTATAGCCCAGGGATTTCGTGAAATTCCTGGTTCATAAGAATTTTAGGTCAATTGTGTAGATTTGCTTGTATTTTGTATATGGTTAGGGCATTTCAGTAGCAATGTTTTTTTTTCTTTTTTTTTCTTTTTTTGGCCAGGGGAGAGATTTTAGGTTAAATAGTATATATTTGCTGGTAGATTGAATATTTCAAGGGTATTTTAGTAGCAACAATTCTGTAATAACATATTTTTTAGAACCATATATTGTTTCTTCTTTCATTAAATGTACAATTAGACAGAAGGGCCTTTCTTCAGTGCCTCACGAAGAGATACTTGCTGTTCTTGGTTGATTTCCTCAACAATCATTGGAGCACAAGATGAATTCAAAACTTGTAAATTTAGTCCTTACTATCCCCGCTTTTACCCCAATAGTGTATAAGTTATTTTCATTTCCTTCACTGTTGATTCCTAGATTTTTTGGATCCTCCCTTCCCCAGTTAACATGTGGAGCTGGCACAGCAACATTGTCCCCTATTTCCCCGGTTTTTAAGTCGATCCTAGTACATTTGACCATACATTCTGCCTGGCACACTTGACCCTTTCTGGTCCTCTTGCAGTTCTTGGAAACTTCTTGTTGTCTTCATGCAATATGCGGTGCTGAACTAAGTGGACCTGGATTGGCTAGGTGAAGATGGTGACTGGCTCATCAAGGGACTAGGATGGCTGGGTGGTGATGATGACTGGCTCAGAGGCCTCGAGTGGCTTGTCAGTTGGATCAGTGGGAGGTTGGGCTCCTAGTGCTGCAAGATCATCTCCTGTCTGTAATCGGTCAATGACCTCCTGAAGCAAGCTAGTTGAGAGAGTCCATCTTTTGGATTCTCTCCAAGCAAAGTAGCATAGGGGGTACTCTTGATCTCTGAATGGTATGATGAGTTCTTCTGGTTCTGAACAAAATGAAGGCCTAGGGACCATCTCGGGTGTTGTTGTCAGAGAGCCAAGCAGTCAGCATGTCTTTGATGTTTGAGTTGGCCTGTTCAACTGAACCTTGACACTGTGCCTCTCTAGGGGCTTGCCATGCACAAGATGCGGCCAGAGATCCTTCATCTTTCGAACCACATAGGCAGTGAACTCAGGTCCATTATCTGATTGTAGGATGCATGGATCACCAATCAATAAGAAGATACCCAAAAGCTGAAAAGCAACCTCAGGTACTCTCTTGGATGTGAGTGGGTGCAGGATGACAAACTTGGTCCGATGGCACTTGTACACCATTATCCACTTGTGTTGGGTTGGTGGAGAGACTGCATGTCATTTAAATCCACTTGGAAGCAAGAATTGAAATCTTGAAATCTTAAGTAAGTATGGGACGAACCACAATTTCCTTTGCCTTGGTTCTTTTTGTCTTTTCTTGGCAGGTAATGCAGTAGGACTTCAAAAAGGACGACAGCTTTGGTTGTGATATTTGCATATTTAGAGTATGATATTAGTTTTAGTTAAATCTAAATTCCAAATTTTATCAAACTATAATCTAAAACTGCTTATATTGATCAGGGTACTTACTTGTTGAATTGCCTGCTCATATGGTTAAAAGAAATCAAAATGAGTGAATTACCTGCTCACATAGTTAAAAGAAATCAAAGAAAGGGGCCATTTAAAACAAAACTGAATTAACTTCTCAGGTAGTTAAATTTAAATTGAACACCTGTGCTTGAAAAAACTCTGGCTACAATTTATATGGAAATTAAATATATGAAAATTATATGGAAATGTTTACCAGATATACAAAAATCAATACCAGTCATAACATAAATATTCAAAACCAACTTTCAGTGTATAAGAATCTGTGTCAACACCCATATATACTTAAAACCACATAAAAGTGGTGTTTGCAAACGAATACCAGAATTACACAGTTTGCCTGAATTCTATTAGTCAAAGTGTGTAATAAGAACTACTAAATTTCAGTCATTTCGCGTAATGACTGGAAATTTTAGTCATTTCGCGAAATCCCCAAGTGAATCAGTCATTTCACGAAATGCCTAAAATTTTCAGGTATTTCGTGAAATGCCTGGTTACACAGTTTGCCTGTAACACACACACACACACACACACACACACACACACACATATATATATATATATATATATATATATGCATATATGTATATACATATCTATCTATCTATCTATCTATCTATATGTCTGTCTATCTATATATATATACAAATATATATGTATATATATTATTTTTATTAATGTTATTATTTTTACGACCAGCGAATTATGTAAATTCCTGAGCTCTAAAGCTCACCTGCTTTATATTACATAATAGGATACACAAGAGAATACCTCCAAGCTCTGAGAATAATGTGCAATTCCCCAGACATTAATATATATGAATACTGAATATCTAAAGGTCTCTTTAAGGTACAGTCAGAGTAAAATTGGATGATTACTTTACTTTTAACAGGAACTATTCTAAACCCAACCTCTTACTTTGGTCGCTTAGAGGGGAATACGAGCAATTACTCGTGATCGTGATCCTAATGATACACATTTACAAATATATAAATATTTTATAGAAATAAAAATTCAACAGTAATACCATAAATCTCTCGAAATTTAAATCTGAAGTAGACCTTGTACTTAAGACTAAATGACAGTGATGCAAGGAATGTCCTTCAAGCTTTAGAAGTTTTTAATTCTAGTAACCCTCTAGTTTTAATGATTTTAGAATGGCTCTTTATTATTGGACGGAGAGGTATAATGGTTCGATTTTGTTGGGTTCTAGCACATGTATGTGTGTCTGGGAATGAGATGGCAGATTCACTGGCAAAGAATGCTGCATCCGAGTTGCTGCCAAGAAGGTATCCCATTCCGTGTAATGATTATCTACCTAACATCAAGAAATTGCTTTGCAATAAATGGCAACAGCAATGGGATAGTCTAGATGGCAATAGAATGAGAGAAGTAACAAATGTCATAACTCCTTGGAGGTATAACATGATGCCCCGAAAATGGGAGACGTCTCTTTGTCGTCTCCGTATTGGTCACACTCGGTTGACTCACGAGTTTCTGCTGAAGGGCCAACACCAACCGTATTGTGACGACTGTTTGGTACCTCTAACAGTGAGGTATCTATTGACCGAATGCCCCAATTATAAAAACTTGCGGAATAGATATTTTTTTGAGGCTCGAGGTGAGGGTGGCAGGTTCATCCTTGCCAAGATTCTTGGACATGATATGTCCTACTATGAAAGTGGCATTTTTGGATTTATTTCAGAAGCGGGTCTTTTGAAAACTATCTAACTTTTATAATGACATTCAACTTTTATGGTTTTTATTGAATATTCTTTAATTTTTTTATATATATAAACTAAATGATATCGGTGTCAATGACCTTAGATGTCAGAATTCCTGAAAACTTTAAATCAAGCAATCAATCACTTCAATAATTTTACAATCACTTGCTTCACAAGAAATTAATTTACGAAAATATTTAATTTTGGCAATTAATGAAAATATTTACACTTTACATTAACACTTTAGGAAATAAATAAAATTTACATTTGCATATATGTAACTGTTACTCTTATGTCCTTAGAGCTCACACAAATTTACCGTTGGTTAAGCAAGAATAAATACACTTCATTTTTAACCAAACCTCACAGGGCAAGTCCCCAAAAATTTACCATATAAAATGTATTTACATTAACACACTTCACTTTTAAATTAAACACACAATAATATCACCAATGTTTGAAAAACACTATAAACGGTATACGTTGAAGAGAAATCACTATCTTCGTTTGAGAGGAAATACGTAGTGGCTGCATAGATACTGGTGTGAGGATTGTCGAACGTTGGCTCTTTATAAAGATTGGGCTGGATCTCTGGTTCCTATGCATTGCTAGGCCCTTATAAATCATCATAATTCATTCTGGAATCTTACAGTTCAGCCTTTTCGTAGGCTGGTGGCATGGTCTGGGCAGCCTCTCACGACGTCAAGTTGCCAACTTGGCAGATTTAAAGTCTGGTTCTATCATCATTTGATGAGGCAACCCTCTCAAGTAACTCCGCTTTCCTCCTCTCTTAACATTAAAAAAATAAGAATAATTGTTAGTCTTGAACCTTCATGTAACTTCCAACCACGTGGAAGCATTATGGAATCCCTAGCATATATCATTCAACATACCTTTTAACAAAATTACATAAGACTTCATAACCGAATAACGTGGAAGGAAAATTAAATTCTTTAAAATAACGTAAATTTACATATACGGAACTGAATGAAAATACAACTAAATGAATGACGACAGTCTTATGTAATTTACATACATATACTTAATCCTACATGAATGGAACTCACCTTACGAGTTGAGTATACATCTCTTGAATACACAAATTAATTACATGAATAAAATTAGCCACCCACATGTTAGACCAGCTTCGTAAGAATATATATATATATATATATATATATATATATATATATATATATATATATATATATATATATATATATATATATATATAGCACACTATACTTGTTCTAATAATTATAATAATATTAATAATGTTAATAATAATAATAAAAATATTCTATAAAAATAATATTTAACTCAGACCACGCCCTATTAAAAGAGCATAAAAGGTAAATACCTGCCCATGATCTTTCTTCATTTATTAGAATAAGCTAAGCTTATAAGTACATGACTCACGTTTTCAGTATTTTTATGTGTTGAAAAACACTAAGGAAAATCGCATACACCGCTTATGACAGTATATTATGCCCTGAAAAAGTTCATGCTTTGGTCTCATAATCAACTTTATCTGAATATTTTTATGTTTTCTTTGGCAAATATGACTATACTCACGTTAGAAAATGATATGGTATAAGTGAGAAAATAGTTTTATGTCCATAATGTCTACGATTATTCCAAAATAGGAAAATGCAAATTTTTTAGGTGAGCATTTGTGCATCTTTATCTGCAATTCGTGACAAGTCAGTCTCGCATATCTTAGTAGTTATGAAACCATCGGCGGACGATCGTTGGGTTTCATGAGTGAGAATTGCTCTTTTTGTGGGTCGTCTCATCTCTTTGATGACTATGTCACCTTTAATGCAAGAGTTTTATACGAGGATGCTGCTGCTTCTTCTGGATTTAGAGAGAGAGAGAGAAAGAGAGAGAGAGGAGAGAGAGAGAGAGAGAGAGAGAGAGAGAGAGAGAGAGAGAGAGAGAGAGATTATCTTGAATACATTGATGATATAAAGAATGAGAAATATGTTTACATCTCATAAAACATTCCAGTTTTTGAGAGAGAGAGAGAGAGAGAGAGAGAGAGAGAGAGAGAGAGAGAGAGAGAGAGAGAGAGAGAGAGAGAGAGAGAGAGAGAGATCATCTTGAATACAATGATGATATGAAGAATGTAGAATATGTTTATATCTCATGAAACTTACCAGTATAAGAGAGAGAGAGAGAGAGAGAGAGAGAGAGAGAGAGAGAGAGAGAGAGAGAGAGAGAGAGAGAGAGAGAGAGAGAGAGAGAGAGAAATTATCTTGAATACATTGATGATATTGTACCAACCGTGTTTCACACAATTGTACATAATTCCTTTTGTGTATATTATGCTTGTATCTTCGCTCTTCCCTCGCACTAAAACGAACATGAAAATTCATGTCTGGTTTTTCCTCTGTAATATTGTCTGTCTTGTGAACTTGTTATGTCCTGTTGCCTTGAGGTTTTGTATATAAGGAGAATGTTCTACAATAATATAACTCAGTCGTTTCCAACCTGCCTTTGAGTTCACAACCTTACTCGGCGCCGTCACAATATAAAGAATGAGAAATATGTTCACATCTCATAAAACATTCCAGTTTTTTGAGAGAGAGAGAGAGAGAGAGAGAGAGAGAGAGAAGAGAGAGAGAGAGAGGAGAGAGAGAGAGAGAGAGAGAGAGAGAGAGAGAAAAAATTATCTTGAATACATTGATGATATAAAGAATGAGAAATTCACATCTCATAAAACATTCCAGTTTTTGAGAGAGAGAGAGAGAGAGAGAGAGAGAGAGAGAGAGAGAGAGAGAGAGAGAGAGAGGAGAGAGAGAGAGAGAGAGAGAGGAGAAAAAAATTATCTTGAATACATTAATGATATAAAGAATGAGAAATAGTTCACATCTCATAAAACATTCCAGTTTTTGAGAGAGAGAGAGAGAGAGAGAGAGAGAGAGAGAGAGAGAGAGAGAGAGAGAGAGAGAGAGGAGAGAGAGAGAGAGAGAGAAATTATCTTGAATACATTGATGATATAAAGAATGAGAAATACATTTACATCTCATTAAACATTCCAGTTTTTGAGAGAGAGAGAGAGAGAGAGAGAGAGAGAGAGAGAGAGAGAGAGAGAGAGAGAGAGAGAGATCTTAATTACAATGATGATGTAAAGAATGTAAAATGGTTATATCATGAAATTTTCCAGTGAGAGAGAGAGAGAGAGAGAGAGAGAGAGAGAGAGAGAGAGAGAGAGAGAGAGAGAGAGAGAGAGAAAAAAAAAATTATCTTGAATACATTGATGATAAAAAGAATGAGAAATACATTTACATCTCATTAAACATTCCAGTTTTTGAGAGAGAGAGAGAGAGAGAGGAGAGAGAGAGAGAGAGAGAGAGAGAGAGAGAGAGGAGAGAGAGAGAGAGAGATCTTAATTTCAATGATGATGTAAAGAATGTAAAATTTTTATATCATGAAATTTTCCAGTAAGAGAGAGAGAGAGAGAGAGAGAGAGAGAGCGAGAGAGAGAGAGAGAGAGAGAGAGAGTAGATATTATCGAATGAACAATGATGATATTAAGAGTCACTATCCTTTAGATCTACAGTGTGAGACAGGCAATGGTTTCATTGAAATGAATATATATTCAAAACTAATGAGAAGGAGAGTGGAAGTGAATTTAAGAAAAAAGGTGGATGTAAAGGTAAAGGTCTCTGATTTCAGTTCCAGTTTCATCAGAATAGAATACTTACGAAAACGTCAGCCGGGCAAGCCCAACCCTCTACGGTGGTGTCCAACCTCAGCAGTAGCCTTCTCAGTAAACAGTGTTACTCACAGTCCGGGCTGGGATCGATCTGATGCCTCGCGAATGCTTGGCGGAATACGTTATCTCTGTTCTATCCAGGAGGTGTACAGTATATAAGTTAGTAAAGTTTCATAGCATGGTCACTGAGTCAGAGGGGAGTGCTTGTTATTTAGGACAGTGAGTAATAAGGTTTTAAATCATGTGATGGTGGGATAATGAAAAAAAAAAAAACTTTATTAAAAGTTAGAACTAAGATTTTTTTTTTTATGTTGAATTACAAGACCAAGACAAAGTTCGTGTTTATCAATACATAGGGATGGACAATGGGAAAATTGAATGGACTGAAATATAAGAAGATATGAAATAAATGCTGGAAGCAGTGAATGTCAGAACTTTCGATGGGTCATTTGAAGCATTCAATTATTATTATTATTATTATTATTATTATTATTATTATTATTATTATTATTATTATTATTATTATTATTACTAGCCAAGCTACAACCCTAGTTGGAAAAGCAAGATGCTATAAGCCCAAGGGCTCCAATAGGGAAAAATATCCCAGTGAGGAAAGGAAATAAGGAAATAAATAAATGAGGAGAAAAAATTAACAATAAATCATTCTAAAAACAGTAACAACGTCAAAATAGATATGTCATATATAAACTATTAACAACGTCAAAATCAGATATGTCATATATAAACTATAAAAAGACTCATGTCAGCCTGGTCAACATAAAAACATTTGCATAAGGGTAGCTTACAGATAATGGTATGAGAAGAGGAAGGGTTAATTACAGAAGAGAGGAAAATTGGAGAGTATAGAATACCTGATAAAGAAAAGGAAATGCACGGTGTATATGTCAGCCATTTTTTTTTAATGTTAAAATTGCTTATTGAGCTAAATCTCCTTTAGGGAGAACTAGTTGGGATTAGCATATGACATGTATATATATATGTGTGTATATATATTTATATATATATATATGTATATATATATATATGTGTGTGTGTGTGTGTGTGTGTGTGTGTGTGTGTGTGTGTGTGTGTACTGTATATGTATATGTATATATAGAGGCATAAATGTTAAATTTACACACATAAAAATATGTTGGTTTGCCTCCATAAAATGAACGGGAAATTATATGAATAATAAACGAATGAGGGAAATTATCTGACCTCCTGGCATTCCCCTCTGAACGATATTGAAAATATTGTCAGTGTTTCGAAGACAATGAAATCTTTCTTATGCATAAATATTTACTTTGAAATTATTTTGCATAACTTTTCACATTCCGTGTTTTTTTTCATCTATAAAATATTTCTTGAATTTTACTATCCATGTGGATTTTTCATTTACCTATTCATGATTATCTACAGTATACTTCACAAGGCAGGAACGCATCCAGTAGACCACCACAACCCTACTACAGTAAGAATCATTTGGCCATGAATGAAAGCAAGCAAAACAACGAAGCAATGTAACATGCTACACGAAACCGGTGGTTCTCATAAATTAGAAGAGTGTTCTCTTAGCGACATAAGACTGCAGAAGCATTGGCAATATCTCTTCATAGAGCGAAAATACTAAGCAATATATCGAAATGAAATATGGACCGGACAATAAAGTGCTTCCCAATCCCTGCTGACGAAAGGTCTAAAACATTCACATGTAAATTGCGTTCTGAAAGTTGATAGATCAAACCGGACACAACGCTACATAAAAAAGCAACCCTACATCTGAACCACTTACAAAATACCCATTACAAATCCACCTAAAGCTGTTCTATTAAGCAGTCTATTGAGCAACTATACTTAGAAAACCCTATTTACTGTTTTTCAGCAAATGATTACGGTTCAGAAACAAACCATTTCATGTAATTGGTTCAAAGATCTCTATCAAGTTAATGCCAGATTACTCAAGATGATTACATAGAACTAGTATACGCGACCCGTCAAAAATGAAGAGCAAATATCCAGATATACAGTATATGCCCTAACACGAACACACACACATATTCAACCCTTCCCATCACCACCACCTTTCCATACCACAACACGGCAGTTTCGGCCATTAGTGAGAGATTATGCTTTTCGAGTGTACCTCTCGGGGTATTCCCTCTCGCCGGAATGACTACTCCCTCTCCCCCCAACACGAGGTACGGGGAGAGACCGAATAACTATAGGTCTAGCAATGCTACTGAGCATGATCAGAAATATATATATATATATATATATATATATATATATATATATATATATATATATATATATATATATATACATATATATATATATATATATATATATATACATATATATATATATATATATATATATATATATATATATATATACACACATATATATATATATATATATATATATATATACATACATATATATATATTTATGTATATATATATTTATATACATATACATATATATATACATATATATATATGTGTGTATATATATATATATATATATATATATATATGTATGTATATATTTATATGTATATATATATATATATATATATATATGTATGTATATATATATATATATATATATATATATATATATATATATATTCATTTTTATAGCCAGACACTTGCTATTTATTACAGAGGGGAGATGAAATTACTTTACTTTCAATATTGGAGATATTGCCTTTTGAAAACTCGAATAAGCCTACGTGGCCAAAAATATAACGAATAAAATCCATTTTCGTTTATGAGAAGTAAAATTATTACGGGCCAAATCCATTTTGGCTTATAGACCAAAATTTCGTGCTAATTCTTTCGAAATGGAATCAGATGATGTTATTGCAAAAGTTAGATTTTTAGTTGAAATGAGAAAAATTCAGCAAAATAAATGTCCATCGTTCAATAACCCGAAATAGATTTTGCGACAAAAGCTTTCCATTTCGATAAAAATTCATCTCTCTTGTTTCAGGTGTTGATGTTCTGATTCTAATGATAGGTGTTGTGCACTGGGCATTATCAGGAACTAAATTAGCAGATCGAGAAAGGCAGGTCTAAAAAACAAATTAATTAGTATTGAAAACGATAACAATAAGAACAACAACAACAGTACAGCATTACTTATATCAATAATCATTATGTCGATAATATTAGAAATGTTACAATTTCTAGAAGGCGAAGAATTTACTGTAAGAGAATAAACGCCTTACCCGATTTAGGCCAAAGGCCTCAAAATCACACCTTTCAACCAAAAGTCACGCACCTTGCTCACAAATAAGGCAGATCATAGCCAAAGTTTATATAAGCTAGTTTTATCCAACACAATAATACAACTGATAAATTTCTAGGGTAATTGACCTATTCGGGAGGGAGGTGGGGTAAAATTCTCCAATATCTGTGACTTGTTCAATCCACGACAACATTAAGGGGACTCAGAAAATTGAAAAATAAACGCGATTATTGGTCTCCATACTATAGTATACCGTACTTTAGAATAGTGACTGTAAACTCAAGATTTGATATTGAGTTGAGTTAGACCAGGCAGCATCTCTCCTCCTTTACCAGGGCTTGAGACTGGCAGCAAATTCGATTGGCTTCGTCCTCCCACTGTTTGGGTTGAGATGAATGGCTGTGGTGAGAGGGAATATAAACAAAGATGCAAGAAGTAGAAATAGACGAAGAAGGTTGACTACAGCGGTCCACCCTTCTAAACAGTGCGACTAATAAGATCAATTCGAAGGTAGAAAGCTATAGAAATGTGATTGTTATAGAGAGAGAGAGAGAGAGAGAGAGAGAGAGAGAGAGAGAGAGAGAGAGAGAGAGAGAGAGAGAGAGTAAATATGCGATAAGTTTACACAGTTTTTTATTGAAACTTTTTCTTATTAATATTTGCTCATCCAAGTAAGCGATTAACGGCTCAAGACCTATTGTCAAGGGATGAAAAAGGTCTTTTAACCATTTCTTCTCTCTCTCTCTCTCTCTCTCTCTCTCTCTCTCTCTCTCTCTTTTCATTTCAACTTAATGACTCTGATACCTATTTGTCAGTCTGGATGTTAAAATCATCTACTCCACAAGCGGAAAATTAAAACCAACGCAGGGTAATATTACGTAGCAAAATTTAATCCTTTTTCCTCGCTAATTTGATTGCATAATCTATATTGCTCATTAAGTTATCGTTATATTCAAGGAATAGCTCTTTGTTAAGCTTGCTAAAGATCGTCACTAAATAGTGCAATTATGAACGCACAAACTTTAACGTTTGTAGGTTTTTTTTCTGAGGAAAAGAAACTTTTTTTTTTCCAAACCAGCAGTATTTCGGGAAATGAGATGACTATCCCATAAAACAAATTAATCTTATTTGTTTATATTACAACTTTGAAAGACAAACCCGTTTTCCTTAGAATACTGCCATAAAAAGACATCAGCATTAGCAATAAGAAAAATTAAAATTGCTTTTATTAAAAACATCAGCATTCATTATCATCACCCTCTTCATCTTCTCATACGCCTCTTGACGCAAAGGGCCTCGGTTAGATTTCGCCAGTCATGTCTATCTTGAGCTTTAAATTCAATACTTCTCCACTCATCATCTTCCACTTCACGCTGCAGAGTTATTAGTCATGTAGGCCTGGGCCTTTCTAATCTTCTATTGCCTTGTGAAGTGCGAACAGCATGCCCAAACCCTCTCCATCTACCACTCATCATGATCTCATCCACATATGTCACTCAAGTAATCTCTATGGTTTCATTTCTAATTGTGTCCTGCCATTTAACTCACAATATTCTACTGAGAGATTTGTTCTCAAATCTCCTAAATCTGTTGGAGATTGTTTGATTGCCATACCACGACGCATATTCATCCAGTAACTCCGATATCACTAAACTGATATACGGTGTGAATTTTATATGTAATTTCAGGCGATTTGATTTCCAAATTTTACTCAACCTAGCCATTGTCTGGTTTGCTTTTTCATTCTATCACTAAACTCCATTACTAATAACCCTGTATTGGAGATCATAGTTCCTAAATACTTAACTGATTCTACCTTACTAATCCTTTCTCCTTCCAGTGATATTTCATCTTACATTGCATATTACGTTCTCATCAACTCTGTCTTTCTTCTATTTATCTTGAGCCCAACCTCCTGTGATATTTCATGCATTCTGGTAAGCAAGCATTGCAAATCCTGTGGCGTTCTGCTAATAAGGAGAGCGTCATCAGCATACTCTAGGTCAGCTAATTTCCCATTACAATCCAGTCCAATCCTTCTCCACCATCTCCAACTGTTGTACGCATTACAAAATCCACGAGGAGGATAAACAACAGAGGGGACAACACATCCCTTCGAAGTACTCCGGCTTTCACTGAAAATTCATTCAATATAACTCCAATAACATTACCTTTGCACTTGCTACTCATGAGCAGACTTAATCAAATTTACATATTTAAGAGGAATTCCATAATAACACTGGATTCTCCACACAATTGGCTGGCGCACAGTATCAAAGGCTTTTTCATAGTCCACAAATGTCATAAAAAGTGGATTTCCATATTCTACGCACTGCTGTACACAATGTCTTAAAATAGAAATTCGGTAATTACAACTTCATCCTTTTCGAAATCCTGCTTGTTCATCTCTCAGCTTTTCATCAATCTGTCTCTGTAGTCTTGATAGAATAAGCATGCGATATATTTTCATGACAACTGACCTAAGTGTGATATATACCTTGGTAATTTTTGCAATCAGTCAGGTCTCCTTTTCACGCCATTTTTCACTCCTAGCTCTCATTCATCAGGTTTTGCCTCACCATGACACATTCAACAAAATAGTTTTTAAAGTAGTCTAGGAATCACTTCATATTCGGCCAGCATCATCTCAGCAGTTATTACATCGTAACCAGGGGCTATCCATCTCTTAGTTTTTTGATACCCTCGACTTCAAACACAATGAAGTCATTCATGGGCACATCAAGGTCGTCTTCAGCTTTAGGTATATCAATCAAATTATTCCCTTCGTATCTCCTATTCATGACCTCACTAAATTGTTCCATCCAACGTAGCCTTTCTTCATCCGCTTTGTTATAACAGATACCTCTGTCTCTTTTATTGCATTAGTAATAAAAATTAAAACTCCTTTCATAAAAGACATCAATATTAGCAAAAGAAATTTAAAATTGTGTTTGTAAAACACATCAGCATTAGTAGTAAAAAATTGAAACTGCTTTTATTAAAGACATCAGCATTAGCAATAAAAATTTAAATTGGTTTTAAAAAGACATCTGCATAAGCAATCGAAAATTAAAACTGCTTTTATAAAAGACATCAGCATTAGCTATAAAACAATTAAATTACTTTTATAAAATACACCAGTTTTTATAAAAGACATCAGCATAAGCTAAAAAAATAAAATAACTTTTATGAAGGTATGTAATGCAACTGTAAAGGTCCAGCACAGAATCAAATCTGCTTCCCCAGAAACCTCCCAGAAAGAATCCTTTCCATTAAGCAGCTGAAGGGACAGGACATGTATCACCCCAGGTGCGGCGTCCAGAATTACTTTCAGCAGAGGAATTAAAATCCCTTGAGCCAAGCGATGTAATCGCTTCACCAAAGGGGATTGAATTTCGGGTTATCTGTGGCCGCTGGGATTATCGCTTGCGTCATATTTAATAGGCTTGTAGCGGCGGCCATTGGCCATAATCGTAACCTTGGGGTATTTATGATCTGTAACTGTTTTGGAAGTAAAACGGTTAAACTTTCCAGCAATGCTTGGTCATTATTTACTCACGTTTACCAATCGATAACTTCTTTTAAAAAAATCTCCCTTATATAAAAGAGCAAGTGTCCAGTTCTATATATATATATATATATATATATATATATATATATATACATATATGTATGTATTATATGTATATAAACATATATATATATATATATATATATATATATATATATATATATATAATATATGCATACACACATATATATATATTTATATATGTTTGTGTATGTATACATACATACATACATATATATATATATATATATATATATATATATATACAAATGTGTATGTATGTATGTATGTATGTCCCATGTCAACGGATAATGAGACATCGGAACATGTTTTTTTTCACTTTATTACAAAAAGTTTCGTGAATACATTGTGTACAGCCGATACTCTCAGGTCAGTACCTTGTCTACTGATCCCTCACAAATACTTTTACTGGTGAGGTTTTGAACCGATGATCATACTTTGAGTTGTTTTTCATTAGCCCGCCCTCGGCGTTTTTCGCTGAGCACTCTCGAGATAGTTGACCGTAGGCCTGACAAGTGTAACAGCGGGGGATCCTTGGGTGGGGTACTCCACTCGTCGGTGCCCCTCCCCCACACTGCCAACATCTGATGACTCTCACCTGCTGACTGCATTCTCCCCTCTCCCGCTTTGGGCGTTGGTAAGTGCCTCTCATGGCTGCCACCTTCTTAGAATCGGAGCATTTATTCTCAGTCATTTTTTCTTCAGGCAAACTGTCTAGAATGTTTTTTATCGCCATCACTACTTATGCTAACGAGCGATTGTCATCGATCAAATAAAGATTGTCATCAAACAAATAACCACATAAATATGGGTTTACTAATCTGCAAACATGTTCACTGGCAATTACTTTTTATCACCCCCTGGGAGATTGGCACATTGGGTAGGGTAGCAAACGAATCACAATCCCGAAAAATGCGAGTTGCAAAGCTAAGAAGGGATTCACCTCCCCGAATTTTGGTGCTGTAATTTTCTTTCATGTCCCCTTTTCTAGCATCGGGTAAGGCGTGTTTCTAAATTAAACATCGTCTTATTTCAGTAATAACTTCTTAAACTTTCTTGTGGCCAACACATTACCTCCATTGCTGGAGTATCTTTCAGCAATCTAATTACTTGAAGTTTTTCTCTCTCAGACCAATCATATGTGGCTACTTCAAAGTATCTCAAAAACACTTTGATAGATCGAAACCCTTTGATAGATCGAAACCCTTCATTTGGCCGCTGATCATCAAAAGGCCTAACACTTGCCTGGAGTGCTGGTAGTTTTTGAACTATGACGTTTAGCGTATCTTCACTCGGCTTTGCATGTGTACTTTCACTTGTGTGCGTTTGAACTTTGTTTATGTACATCAGATATGCTGTGGTTGTGCACTGCTCCTCTTCTTGTTCAACCAAGAATCTGTTCATTAAGTCGGCTAGGTTATCTAACCTATTGTCTAAGTCATGCGTTTTTTTTTCTAGCCTATATTCTTCATCGGCATCACTATAACTAGCTGCTCCTTGTTTTTACCTTCCGCAGCAGTAGCCTCTGCTATGTTAGTCCTTGTGTATCAACGCATCTTGAACTTTTATTTTACCGGCTTATAAAACGACTTCGCTCACAGCATACAAAAGCAGACGTAATTGTACACCTGAGCGATTGTATGTATTTGAAATAATTACAACCTACTATGAGATTCAGGGCCTCTGTAACACGGTTTTTTGGACTTTGCTCCTTATCAAAGCATCGGATGTAGCTGAAAGTTGACATATGTATATTTCACAACCACACAAATTTTGTCAGCATTATCAATAACCTAAACACAATAGTTTTAATTTTTATAGAGTAAAAATGATCTAGCCGACGCCATGGCCAGTGATAACGAGCCAAGAGTCGAAAACATTCACTACGTAAGCAATGTAAACACCTTTTGACAAAATTTTGCCCCGCCCATCCACCAGACACCCATTCAACTTCTTCCATCGGCTCTGAAACCCATAACAGTCAAGAATGGCTAACAGGATTTGGAATTGCCCCCATGGTTGCAAAACTGCATTTGTCTTACGACTTGCAACTTTATACAGTCAAGAGAAAGCCCGTGGCCATATTTACTATAGCCTGAATAGGTAATTATTCAGTTTCTAGTTTAAATCCAATGTTTATAGTCTGATTTGTATTTAGCGTAACAGGATTATAATACTTGTAATGTCATTCAGGCTTTTGAACATTTCTATTAACTATTCACTATGCCACCAAAAGAGAGAGAAAGAGAGGGATTGTATGTAAACAGTCTTTATATAACTATTTTTGTTAAAATAAGATTTTTGTGCTAAAATCTCCATCAGACCAACCGTGTTAGCTATGTTTTGGGCATGACTGCATTTTATAAATAAATCCTGAATAGTTTTAGGAGTTTTATTTGTACATCTAATGGGAATTTATAGAAGTGAAGTGAACATAATTCATTTATCCTTTAAAATAATTACTACAATGTAGCAAAACAAATAGTAGTAAAGATGATAATGCAATGAAGGAATGATACCATACTTTATCTTTAGCTTCAACATCGGCAATAACATACCCAGTTGCCCTAATTTGTCAGCTTAATGAAATAACCTATCATCTAAAGTTAAACTTAATTTCTGAGGAGGCCATGGCTTATTGCACAGTGAAAGAATATGACAAAGACTTTATGAATGGCGGAACGATACATAAATGTGGGTGGGGTATTTGTGCTAGCGTAGTAATACTACTGTACTGTAGCAGTAGTGCCGTAACAGTACTATACATGAATTAAACGTTTAGGCCAACTGCTGGGATCCTTGAGGATCATTTACCACTTCTTACAACTACTCGAAAAATTAGTTTTTATAGCCAGAATTTAAATTTTCTGATCCAACAATGCCCATGATAGCCTTCAGTGTTATCCTGAATTACAACGAGGCCAAAGTGGGTGGAGCCTCGTGAAGTCATCATTTTGACGATAATTACTGGTGAAGGTTTAAAGCCAAAATATGGTACCAGTTATTTATTTTTTTTTTTTTTTTACAGTAATTGCGTAGGTAGCTAGACAATAAATAAAAATTACTGGACATTGGATATAGCAGTTATCAAATCAAGCTGGTCTACTACGTTTTTGAAAATTACCAACTAATCCATACACCTTGTCAATCTGATTGTGACCTATAAAGTAGACTGTAATTTCTTAGGAAACTTATTCTGGGAGTTAGACTAATAATCGAAGTGTTTTTGTATTTATTAACATATTTTGTTCGTTTGTTCATTATGACAATTCTCAGTGGAGAGGTTTCAGAGTTCATAAAGGTGTACTGCTTTGCTTTTATTTACACTTTTGTGTTATTGTTGGCAGAGGTATAGCCTTCGTTAGTCGTTACGTATAACCAATCATCGATCGAGAAAGAGAGAAGAAATGCCGTCATAAGTTACGTAACGAGTGCGTTCGAAACCTTTTCTCTGAGTAAGTTGGCCCGTCTTCAAAAATCGTCACTTTTACTTAATAAAGTACCAAATTTATTCAACCTACGTAATGCAGAATATAGTCAAAATTTATGTGTAGATATAATGTGCATTCTGAATAAGCGTTATATTTATGAAATTCATAGAAAAAAAGTTATTGCGAAAAAACCGTGTTACAGAGGCCCTGAATCTCATAGTAGGAAACATCAACTAGATCCAGAGTATTTGGGTCCGTACCAAGTGAAGATGGTTAAATCTAACACAGTAGTGATACAAAGCATTATTAATGGCGCAGTGTCTGAACATCATCAGGCACACACACATATATATATATATATATATATATATATATATATATATATATATATATATATATAT
>NC_090757.1:56450554-56468054 GCF_036898095.1 Palaemon carinicauda | reverse complement strand
GGAATGCTTTCTGATTGTGACGGATCACAAGGAAAGGGCCCGTGTAAGGGGACGTTAGCGGTGACTTGCTAGTGTCGTTGCGTAGGAAGACATGCGTTTCAGAGTGCAAGTCTGTCGGTATGTGATGCTTCGCTGGGGGCTTGTAAATCTGGTGGCATAGAGTAAATTTTCCCACGACGTGACGTATGCGTTGGAGATCGTCGGAGGAGGTTGCAGAAGGAAAAAATTCGGCAGGGACGACCAACGGGTCGCCATACACCATTTCAGGTGCCGAGATGTCCAGGGTGTCTTTAGGAGTGGTCCTTAGTCCCAGGAGGACCCAGGGTAGCTGAGTAAACCAGTTGGAGTCCTTGCAGCGGGACATCAAAGCTGCTTTGAGGGTGAGATGACAACGTTCAACCATTCCATTGGCAGCGGGGTTGTAGGCAGTTGTCTGATGTAGGGTGATACCCAGGAGATTCGCTAATGATGTCCACAATTGAGAGGGGAAATTGGTACCCCTGTCAGAAGTAATATGCTCAGGGATACCAAATCTTGCTATCCATCCTGAGAGGAAGGCAGATGTACATGAGGTGGACATTGCAGTTTCCATGGGAATGGCTTCAGGCCAACGAGTGGAGCGGTCGATGATGGTAAACAGGTAACGATGTCCTTGTGATGTGGTTAGGGGGCCTACAACGTTGATGTGAATGTGGGCGAAACGATGCTGAGGTTGAGGAAAGGTGCCCACTCCTGAATCTGTGTGTCGATGATCTTTGGAAGTTTGGCAAGAAGTAGAGGGACGAACCCAATGCTTAGCATCCTTAGTAATGCCGTGCCATATGCACTTCGTCTTCAGCTGCTGTGCAGTAGAACGGCGCGAGGGAAGTGAAAGGCCGTGAATGAAATCTAACACCTGTAAGCGCATGGGAGCAGGAATCCACGGTCGCAGTCTACCAGTGTTGACTTCACAGAGGAGGGTGGTGTTAGAGTTATCGAGGGGGGACTTCTTCCCAACGGAGGGATGTGCAGGATGTCCTACATGCTTGTTACTCTGGATCTTGTCGTTGGGCTTCAGCCAAGGCGTTTTAATCCAATCCCAGTTAAACGGCGGCCAACGTGTTTCTTGACAGGGCATCGGCAACGGGATTCATTTTCCCAAGGATGTGTTTAAGGGTGCAATTGTATTCAGCCACGGCGTAGAGATGTCGGCATTGACGGGCGGACCAGGAGTCAGACTGTCGAGTGAAGGCATGCACCAGAGGCATGTGGTCTGTGCGAATGACAAAGGGCGTACATTCTAAGAAATGGCGAAAGTGACGGACAGCCAAGTGCACCACCAGCAATTCACGTTCGAAGGTAGAATAAACCGATTCTGCCTTGGACAGTTTTCTGCTGAAGAAGGCCAATGGGCGGGGTGAGCCGTTGACCACCTGTTCGAGTACTGCACCAATAGCGACGTCGCTGGCATCAGTGGAGAGAAGGAGAGTGGCATGTGGGACTGGAAAGGTGAGAGCAGCAGCTTTTGATAGGGCATTCTTTGCGTTGCAGAAGGCCGCTTCTTGAAGGGGGCCCCACATCAGGTCTTTTGGCTTGCCTTTGAAGGAAGCGTAGACGGGAGCAAGAGTGGATGGACTCCTTCAGGAGTGATGCGGTGCCCTAAGAACGACACTTCATTGGCGCCAAAGGTACTCTTATCGTATCGGACTACAAGGCTGTTTTGTTGCAGGCGGTCGAACATGATGCGCAGGTGACGGAGGTGTTCCTCTTTTTGAGGAAGAGAACACAAGTATGTCGTCCATGTAACATACGCAGAAAGAGAGGTCCCGTAAGATGCCATCCATGAGACGTTGAAAAGTGACCCCAGCATTACGAAGTCCAAAACAGGAGTAATTGAAGTGTATGTACCTAAGGGAGTGGTTATCGCAGTCTTGGGGATGTCTTCTGGGTTCATAGGCACCTGATAGTACTCCTTCAGGAGGTCGAGCGTGGAGAAAACCTTTACTTTGTGCAGGTGGGAGGTCATGTTAGCGATGTTTGGGAGGGGTTAGTGATCCGGTTCTGTTTGCATATTCAGGCGCCTGTAATTCCCACACGGAGGGAGGGAGCCGTCTTTCTTCAGGATGATGTATAAGGGTGACAACCATGGGCTGAAGGCTGTTTGGCAAAGGTCCATTTCTTCCATTTCAGTGAACATCTGTTAGGCGGCTGCCAATCGATCTGGTGCCAGACGTCTGAATTTTGCGAAGACTGGGGGTCCCGTCGTCTTGATATGGTGATAAATACCATGTTTGGCAGGAGCCGTGGGCGTTTGGTGAAGTTTTGGACGGAAAATATCCAGGTTTGACGTGAGGAGGTGGGCATAGGCATCCATTGGTGCGTTGATTTGGAGAGCGAGGTTGGAGGGGGCGGGTTGAAGAGGTGTCAACAAGTACGAGTCTGTGTTGCGACATTGACCAGAAGGTGGAAATGAGAGGGGAAATCCGCACCGAGGATTGGCAATGTGATGTCAGTAACGATAAACTTCCAATTAAATTTGCTGTTTCTAAGCGATGATGTGAGGTTCTCGTAAACATAAGAGGGTATTGCAGATCCGTTGTCAGCTACCAGGCGGAAGTCGGCAGACTTAGACAGACTACGTCGTGTCCTGAAGAGTTCCCTTGGTAAAAGAGAATGACAAGCACCCATGTCTACCAAAAATCGCACTCCCCTTTCTGCATCATGTAAAAAGTAAAGATTACAAACCACGGGAGGCCACCGCCACGAGTGATGGCTTACTTACACGTTTTTTGGCCACTGAAAATCCTTGGCACATTCTTCGTGGCAGCCCCGAATCTGGATTGTTAGTAGCAAGTCTGCAGCCGATGGGCGGCAGTAGGTGGCTGTAGAAGTCGTTGGTTGGGGCGCGAGCGAGTGATGGGTGGCTTTGTCGCCGCTCTGACACGTCACGGGTAGTCGTGTGTTTCCTCCGGCCTTCACGTCAGCTTCAGTTGACATTGAATAGGTGTCCTCTTCGTCAGGAGTGGAGGCATTAATGGAGGTCTTGAAGGTCGGGAAGTGGCTGTCCATAAGGGCGTTGGCTTTGGGCATCAAGTCCTTTATGGGTAAACTATCGACATCGTGGCAGCGTGTACAGGTTCTGGTAAACGGCATACCCAAAGGGCACGAAGTAGGTTCACCTCACGAGGAGAGCGGTCTGCAGCAAGTTGCAGGCAAGCGATACTGGTCATTTCCATGAGGGTGAGCGAAGCCATTTGGTCCCCCAACGGTTTTTGAGGGAGCTGAAAAAGCTGTGCTATACGGGTGGCTGGCGACGGTAGAAGGTAGGTTTTGAGGGCGTCATACGCTATTGGGGTGTCTTCTTGTTCATAAAGCCCGTCGGAGATTTCCGGGAAAGTGTCCTCGGTTATGGCCGTGAGAACATAATCTGCTTTGGTGGTTGACCGAATCACGCTCTTGATGCGGAACTGGACTTCTGTGTGCTGAAACGAAGCAAACGCCTCTCCGCTGGCGAACGACGAAAGTTTCAATGGGGCTGTGCCAACTTCCGTGAAGTCCGCCATAGTAACAGTGAGGGGGGGAAGGCGGGAGGAGCGAGTCGACTTCCGGGGTCACCATTGTGACGGGCCAAGAGTAGTTTGGGACTCAAAGGCGAGATGAAAGCAACTGAGTAACTTTATTACGACACATCGAGTATATATCCACACTAGGTCCCGGTAAGAAGGTCACAAAATACAGACATACTATTTCTTGTCAAACCCGCAACCGGTTCTGTTAACAGTTAACAATGAAATATACAGACAGGTTAAAACAAGTTACTGTCAGTGCGAGGGGAGAGCAAAGACACAAAGGATAATATATACAAAAAAGAGATATGTTGTTATTATGTACGCTTCTGTGACACACGGGTGGTACAATGCTAAAACCATCTCCATCTACCACTCACCATGATCTCATTCACATATGGTACCCGAGTAATCTCTCTTATAGTTGCATTTCTAATCCTGTCAGGCAATTTAACTCCCAGTTTTCTTCTGAAGTCTTTGTTCTCAAATCTAAAAGTTCAATTGGATATTGTTTCATTGTCATACTACGACTCATGTCCATATTGTAAAACCGATCTCATTATATGTAATTTCAGGCGATTTGATTTCCAAATTTAACTTAACCTAGCCATGGTCTCAATTTCTTTTTTCCAATCTTTCATTAAACTCTAATTCTAAATACCCTGTGTATTAGAGATCATAATTCCTGAATATTTAAATGATGCTAACTCATAAATCTTTTCTCTTTCTAATGATAGTTTATCTTCCATTTCATATTCCATGCTCATCATCTCCGTCTTTTTTCTAATTATCTTGAGCCTAACCTTATGTTATATTTGATGAATTACCTTATGTTATATTTGATGCATTACTTTATGTTATATTTCATGCATTCTGGTAAGCAAGGATGGCAAATCCTCTAGTGCTCTTCTAATTAGGACAGTGTCATCTGCTTACTCTAGGTCAATTAATTTCCTATTACCATTAAAATATATGCCTTCTCCCTCCCTAACAGTTATATGCATTAAAAATCCATGAGAAGTGTAAACAACTATCAAAGTTTTTTTCATAGTCCACAACTGTCATAAAAAGTGGATTTTTATATTCTACACATTGCTGTACAATATATCTTGAAATTAAAATTTGGTCAGTGCAACTTCTACCTTTTCTAAATCCATTTTGTTCATGTCCTAGGTTTTCATCAATCTTTCTCTCAAGTCTCATTAGAATAAGTACAATAAATATTTTCATGTCGACTGACGAAAGTGTAATGCCTCTGTAATTATTGCAATTAGTCTGATATTTTTTTTTACCGTTTTCACCAAAACTCCATTTGTCCTTCATACACTTGACAACACTGAGATTACCAAACAATTCTTCTTCGCCCAAGGCGGTTACTGCACTGTAATTGTTCAGTGGCCACATCTCTCTTGGTAAGAGTATAAGAGGCTCTTTAGCTACGGTAAGCATCTCCTCTAGAAGGACACTCCAAAATCAAACCATTGTTCTCTAGTCAGCCTCTGTACCATGGTCTTCCACTCTCTTTGGCTAGAATTCTCCTTGCTTGAGGGTATGCTCGACCACACTTTCCTATCTTATTTCTCTTCCTCCGGTTTTGTCAGTGTTTTTATAGTTTTTACAGGAGATATTCATGTTAATGTTATTACTCTTTAAAAATTTTTGTTTTTTATTGCTTCCTTTCCTCACTGGGCTGTTTTCCCTGTTGGAGCCCCTGGAATTATAGCGTCCTGCTTTTCCAACTAGGGTTGTAGCTTGCCAAATAATAATAATAATAATAATATTATTGTAGACGTTAATAGATTGTAAAGAAGTGATGCATATTATGAGGATCTAATAGCTGGTCATTCTCCACAAGAAAAGCTTAAAAAATATTTACAGGCAGATGAAAGAATACGGAGAATAGTATCTAATTATGACACAAGAGAACCACTAGAATATCTTCGAGGCATTACTCTCAATTTCGAACTGAATAAACATTCTATAGTTTGCCGTAATCAGCCGATTTGCAAAGCATAAAAGGTAGTCTCGAAGAGCTTACAAATGTAAACAATGGAAAAGATGTTTATTCTCTATATTTTTATTTGTGAATATTACAATAATCTTTACTGGATAGGAAAACATCAGTGTTGCTGAAATTCTACTTATTTCAAATACTTTCTGGCCACGGTACATATATAAAAACTTGAATTAAGAAAAAAATTAAAGAGTGATGAAAACATATACTATAGATTATTGTATTTACTTTAGGGAATTTCAACTATCACTGGGGCTTGGTACCAAACGCCCACGATGCCCGAGGGATTACTGCGTATTATGTATGTATGTATGTATATATATATATATATATATATATATATATATATATATATATGTATATATATATATATATATATATATATATATATATATATATATATATATATATGTATAGATATGAAGTCATACACAAATATCAAATGCTGCTAAAGGGCATAAGAAAAAGACAAGTCCACCGAAGAAGCCTCATCTTTAATCCAATTTCACTCTTCATTTCCATTACTCATTAATCCTTATTCGTTGTTCATTGCCCACTATGCCTTTCTCATTATTCATAATGCATAAATCATAACCCATTGAACATGATTAATTTATTGCAATCGTAATGCAAAATTCATTACTCGTAATTTATGGCTACTCACTAATAAGTTACTAATGAATTTCCAGCTCCCCTTACTGTCTTAAACTATTGGCTTTTGAAACTTTATATGACATTCATTATCTCTTATTAGCGTTTAATCTATTAACTTTACTTGGTTTTCTTTTATATTCTTCTCACTTCTTCCTCAACGATTTAAATTAAATCAATGTATAATTCAGAACCTACGAAAAAGAAATGTGTTCTGTAGTAGCATAGATAATCAGACCAATCTCTGGCTATTTATTTGTTTTGAATTTATTTATATTAGATACATTAAACCCTTTATTGATATGAACATATGTGCTTTCAACAATAACAACAAATGCAGCCGTTTCTAGTCCACTTCATGACAAAGGCCTCATGTCAGGGATATGGCCAGTTTTCATCACAATGCTGGACAGTGCAGATTGATGATGATGGGAGACGTTACTCTAATAGTTCACAGCAAACCAACATAATATGGGTGACCCTACCTAGTACAGATCTGCTGATCATGGACATACACAAACCCTTTCACCATGATAAGGTATCCCCACTCAGAAAGGGATTTGCTTACTTTATTGTATGATAAAGTGAATACTGGGTTCTTTTCACCCTCACAAGGACACACACTATTTTGTACACATGCACACAAACACACATATTTATGTATATATATATATGTATATATATATATATATATATATATATATATATATATATATATATACTGTATATATATATATATATATATATATATATATATATATATAGGTATACTGTATATATATGTATATATACATTTATACATATAGTATACATAATTAAATTAAAATATATAAATACTATTACGCAATCGAATATTTTCAAAATCAGCTTCAAAATATCTAATTTTCTGAGTTTTACAAAATAGATGGAGTTTTTACTCATTTACGTGGAAGGGAATCAAAACAAATTAGTGCATGTAGGGAAATATATTAGATTTAAGATGATTTTCTGTATATTTATTTCATTAGTGAGTTTCTTTTGTTTTTCAAAATTTTAAACCGGAATTCGACTTGTTATAATAATTATTTCTAATAAATTTTGGATTATTACTTTTTTTTTTATTTAATCCGAACTCTTTTTCTGTATAATTCAGTATTTATTAAATACTTTTATTTCTAATAATTACATGTTTATATACAAGTTCAATTTCATAGTTTCTATGGTTAATTTAAGTTGATTACATTGTAAAAATTCTAAATTAATATATAATCTAATATTCTGATGGAATATAATGCATCATAAAAAATCACTCATACAAACGTGGAATATATTTAATCAGAAAGATTTCAACTTTTAAAAATAATTTTTGGGATGTGGGATTTTATCCGTAAAAGAAGTTTAAGAAATTATCCATTGGTTTTTTCGGTGGAGAAATAATTGAAATCAGCCAATTGCTTTCCTGGTGTGATTAACTTTCTGCTTGGTAATGCTAATGAAAGTGCAAGATTAACTCTGGGGAGAGAGAGAGAGAGAGAGAGAGAGAGAGAGAGAGGAGAGAGAGAGAGAGAGAGAGAGAGAGAGTTATAAGGATTTTGTATGTTTCAAAGACTTTTAGTCCATCCGTGGAGACTATGGCAAAGCGATTCAGTTTAAACGATTAGAGAATTTTGATGATCTTGTCTACCTTATTCCTGAACTCTCTTACCGTGTCACTGTTCACTACATCCGCTGGAAGTCTATTGATTGGTGTTGTATATCTTCAAGTCCAATTTGTATCCGTTACCTTCGGACTTATTTGTGCTTAGCGTGAATAGATTGTTATAATCTATATTTGTTATTCCTTTAAGAAAAAGAGAGAAACTAAATATTGTTCTGTCGATCATTAAAGCTTGTAAGAGAGAGAGAGAGAGAGAGAGAGAGAGAGAGAGAGAGAGAGAGAGAGAGAGAGAGAGAGAGATGAAGTTACAGAATAATGAAGTAAATCTTGATTAAAGGGTGCTTGTGGATTATAAGTTTGGCTCATTTCAGAAAAAAAGTTTCGCAATTATTTTAAAATGTTTACTGTAATCACAGCAACAATTTTTAAAAGGCTCATCTTAAACATCCAGAGGCTCTCGAGTTTAGTTTTATCTCTTAAAAGAATATGCACCATATACATGCCGTGCATATCCCATTAGGGATGGAATCTACACAATATTCTGGATAGTGAAATATGCTCTCTCTCTCTCTCTCTCCTCTCTCTCTCTCTCTCTCTCTCTCTCTCTCTCTCTCTCTCTCTCTCTCTCTCATACACACTAACAAAAACACTCAAACTACAACGTTCATGTATTTGTCAGTTTCCGTAGTTATTTCTTTGCATTTCAAACTACAATGTCATTATAGTGAAAGCATTATAGATTTACAAATATTATAGTGATAGTAATGTCTCCTGTAATTTAAACACTGTACTCCATCATAATCGAGCCAGCGGAAATTCTGTTTGTATTGATTCAATAAGATTGTGACCTTTAACTCATTAGAGATGGCATCGTTTAATTATTAATGCAGTTCAAGCACGTTACCAAATGAAATATACATATTCACTTATACTTCAGAAGTTAAGGGTATAGACATTCATTTTAAACTCATCTATGTTTTTTTGGTGTAAAAAAAATTAAAAACAAATTTACTGAACAGTATAGATTTGTAAATTTTGTTTTAATGATTTTTAAAATTATTTTGTATCAAACCTAAGCTTAAAGTTTTTTAGAAAGTCTATTGTTAATATTTCACGCAATAGTTATCAGATACGAAACTTCGATGCAAATAAAACCTCAAAGTAAATAAAAGAAAATTTTAAAATTCCTTCTCAAAGGATAAATTTTCTTTATCAACTTATGGGAAAGACTGAGACTCGACGGGTACGGATGAGAGCAAGTGAGTGAGTAATGTTTTTGATAGAAGTCCTTTTTTTTAAGTTTACAAGCTGAAGCAACTGGTTTTCTCACTTGCTGCAAATCCTGACAAGGCAATGACGTTCTAAGATGGTCTTTATATAATACTTTTTTCTCAGATTGAATTTGCATCTTTATAGTATACTAGTATACGCGACCCGATAAAAGCTCTCTCTCTCTCTCTCTCTCTCTCTCTCTCTCTCTCTCTCTCTCTCTCTCTCTCTCTCTCTCTCTCTCTCAGACACACACGCATATACACACAGATTCAACCCTTCCCATACCTCCCCCTTTCCTCTCGGGGTACTCCCCTCTCAGCAGGGTATGACTACTCCCTAGGAACGCTTGACAATGCCGCTGAGTGCGACCGGAAAGAAATATATTGGTAATAGGAAATTAGCTGACCTGAGGTATGTTGATGACGCTGTCCTTATTAGCAGAACACCACAAGATTGGCAAAGCTTGCTCGCTAACATATAAGAAATATCACAGGAGGTTTGTCTCAATATAGTTAATTAGAAGAAAGACAGATATGATGACAACGGATTAGGCAATGGAAGATGAAATATCATGGGAAAGAGAAAGGATTAATGAGGTAGAATCATTTAAATATTTAGAAACTATGACCTCTAAGACAGGGTCTTTAGAATTTGAGTTTAATGAAAGAATTAAAAAACGAACAGATTTTGTAAATTTAAGAACAAGGCCTTCAAAAGAATATTGGGAGATAGATGACAGGACAGGTTTAGAAATGAAACTATAATACAGGTTACTAAAATTACTTAAGTGCCCTATGTGGATGATACCAAGGGGAGGGGTAAATGGAGATGGTTTGGGCATGCTGTTCGCACTCCCCGAGAGAGATTCGTTCACCAAACTTTTAACTGGGTTCCACAAGGCACTAGAAGAGTTGGAAGTCCTAGGCCTACATCGTTGAAGACTATGAAGTGTCAAGTAGGAGTGATGAATGGAGAAGTATTGATTTAAAAGATGAAGATGAGACGACTGGTGAAATCTAATCGTGCCCATTGTGTCAAATAGGCATAGGAGAAGATAATGATGAGGATGGTACATATATATATATATATATATATATATATATATATATATATATATATATATATATATATATATATGTGTGTGTGTGTGTGTGTGTGTGAGTGTGTGTGTTTGTGTGTGCATATATATGTATATATGATAAATTATGCACATTTTTACGTGTTTTTCATATTCAAATAAGCCATATATATTTTTGATATATTAATGTCTGGATTCTCTTAACGACCTCGGGATCAGAGCCCCAGGCGAAATCTCACAAAGACAAGAGCTTGGCTCCGGCCGGGAATCGAACCCTGGTCGGCAAGCTTATATAGACAGTGACTAACCCTTTCTTCGTGGCCGAATGGGTTAGTCACTGTCTATATAAGCTTGCCGACCAGGGTTCGATTCCCGGCCGGAGCCAAGCTCTTGTCTTTGTGAGATTTCGCCTGGGGCTCTGATCCCGAGGTCGTTAAGAGAATCCAGACATTAATATATCAAAAATATATATGGCTTATTTAAATATGTATATATATACCTATATATAGATATATATACACACACTCACACACACACACACACATATATATATATATATATATATATATATATATTTACACACACATACATACATTATTTATGTGTAAGATAATTTTGCCCATTAAGACTTGTTTTGTTTTTCATATATATTCATATAAGCCATATATTATACACCTACTGTAATATCTTGATCTCTCTACTTCGGGATCAGATACCCAAGGGGGAGTCAACTCAAAGATAAGAGTTTCTGGTCGGCCAGGGAATCGAACCCAGGCCAAGGAGACTGAGGTTCCATTGACTTTGCAGTTCAGCTAAAAAAGGAAATAAAAGTTGATGACAATTCGTTCACACTTACACCTGTCGAATTCAGATTTTTTTTCTTTACGTACTTAAAATCTACCATTGTAACTTGGTGTTAAGTTGGTACTTGTCTATGAGTAATGATAATTTTGCACATTTAGACGTGTTTTTCATATATATTCATATAAGCCATATATTATTACCCCTCCTAATATCTGGATACTCTCTACCTCGGGATCAGTCACCCAAGAGGGAATCAACTAGAAGATAATAGTTTCCGGTGGGCCAGGAATCAAAGCCAGGTTAAAAGAAAAAAATCCTCCCGTACTTATACCTGTCGAATTCAGGTTTTTTTTTTTCTTTCTTTTTTGTACTGAGAATCGAAATCAACCCATCTCCATCCTTGTAGCTTGTTGTTAAGTTTGTACTTGGCTGTGAATAGTGATAATTTTGAACATTTAGACATAATTTTCATATATACTGTATTCATATAAGCCAAATATCATACACCTCCTAATATATGGATTCTCTCTACATCGGGATCAGAGATCCAAAGGGGTATCAACTCAAAGATAATAGCCTCTGGGCGGCCAGGGAATCGAACCTGGGCCCAGGAAACTCAGGTTCCATTGGCTTAGGAACTAAACCTCAAAAAAAGATAAAAGTTGATGACAATTTTCCCATACTTAAACTTGTCGAATTCAGGTTTTAGTACTTAGAATCGTATATATATATATATATATATATATATATATATATATATATATATATATATATATATATATATATATATATATATATATACAGTATATATATTTTATGTATATATATATATATATATATATATATATATATATATATATATATATATATATAATATGTATATATATGTGTGTGTAAGTATATATATCGTATACTGTATGTATACATGTATATATATATATATATATATATATATATATATATATATATATATATATATATATATATATAATGCGTGTATATAGCTAGACAATTGCTTTTTATAATATAGGTGAGATTTGTATTAAGTGCTAAAAATATATTCTAGGCCTAGGGGATGGAAGTTAAAGTCCCCCCCCCAAAAAAAAAAAAACCGTATTATTCCCGAAATACATTTGTATGCGATCTTTTCGTCTTCTAAAGTAAAGAAATCTATCTTGATTTGTTTGAAAAATCCATTTTGTTATAAAAGGAGAAATCGAGATATATGCAGAAGAAACAAAGTATTACTCTCGAAATACATCTTCATGCGATCTTTTTGTCTTGTAAAGTAAAGAAATCTATCATGAGCTGTTTGAAAAATCTATTTTGTTATAAAAGGAGAAATCGAGATATATGCAGCAGAGCTGCTTGCTTTCTAGAAGCTGCTATTTGTCTTTGGATCTTAACATATGACGTGCCGAGATGCAAAAACTGACCCCACACCTTTGAATCTTTCACATTGAGAAATCGTCTCTGCAACACAAACTTTTCCTGAATTGTCAACTTGTCTCTTTAACAGTAGGACATTTAAACTTATTATATTCCTTAAAACTATATTTACTAAAATTGAAAGTAGTGTCTTTCAAAACATCACTTAAAACTGATTTAAAACTAAAAAACTAATAACATACGATAGATTTACAACAATCGACTTATATATATATATGTATATATATATATATATATATATGATATATATATATATATGTATATATATATATATATATATGTATATATATATATATATATATATATATATATATATATATATATATATAAGCCGTAAATTAGTCTGTTCTGTTTTCTCAGCAGAAGCCTGCCCGAATTCTTAATCCATTCCAATCATAAAATTCTTTCAAACAATATTAGCTATCAAACGCAGAGCAAATTAACTTGCCTTCAAACCACTGGAGGGTAATGGAGGAAATGCGATTTGATAAATATCTAACTCTTCCAATATGAATAACAGGATAATAATCCCAGTTTTAAAATATAATTGCATTTTCTTATGCTGCAGACAGAATCAATACATTGAATACCGCCTTAAGCTATCTTAAAATGTAGAAAAAAAAAAAAACTTCAGTTATTTTACCGGTCTCACTCGCTACCAAGTTAAACTAGTATTACGCTAACTGCCACTCAATCGCTTGCTCTCCCACTTTCGTGCTCTGAAGGATTTTGCAAAACAAAACAAAAAGTAAACATGAAAAATCGATCCTTCACGGTGATTTCTTAAATTTTGATATTCCTTTGAAACATTTAATTGTCTTAGCTCGTAGACTATATAACTCTCAGCTTTATTCATTATTTAAAGACAGAACATCAACGTTTTTTTATTTAGTTTTTCCGTTGGGGAAATAATCTTGAAGATAAACATTCATGTTATGTTCAAATTTTTATTAGTTGGTTATTTATGAAACGAACTAACGGCACGACGCGACGGTGCCAAAGATTAAAATCTAGATCAGGGATAACCAATCAAATAGACTTCAAGTTCTTGCCAAATAAATTAAGATGAGAATCAGCAGCTGATACCAGACGAGAACAATATTCTAAAAAAGACAGATTGAAAGAATTAAAACACTTCTTCACAATAGATTGATCATCAAAGATTTTAAAAGACATTTTCAATAAGTCAGTTTTTTGTGCAGTTCAAGAAGAGACAGGCAGAATGTGTTTCTCAGATTAAAATTGAACATAAATTACAAAAAGAGACGAGAGGCTGGAAATAACCAATAGAACTAAGCTTCTTTAAAAAACCAGTAAGCATCGCCATGCATTTTTCAAAGAATTCCACTGAACCAAAACGTAAGCTCTGAAGGTTTCGTGCAATCCTTTGCTCATCTCTCTTAGGCTGGAGAGTTGATTCATTCTTAATGCAAAGCCTGAGAGTTACTGCTACGGATAATACTGCTTTGAACAATTACTGGAAGGGAAAAGGCACCGTGAAATTTCCCTGAGGATGAGACCATGACCGAGATCGGAAACGCTTTGACATCATTTACATATATATTACACAAAATGAAGTGGAGGACCTGACTGAAAATTACACCAGCGTCTACGATGAGGGCGAATAAAAGGTAAATTCGAAGGGATGTAACACAGATATTGTAATTAAACGAATAAATGAAATCATTCAAGGAAAATAGTGAAAAATTATATTGATTTATATCAATAACCTTTATACAAATATAGAATTCCGTAATATACTTTATAAGGGATACGAAGATAAATATATTTCACCGGGAATATTAAAAAAAAAAATAAACGGGTTTCCTACGGGACCGGACACAATAACGTAAATATATAAAAAGCAATAAAAATGGTCCTTGTTATAAAACCTAATTGAAACAAGAAATATGTAGGTTCTCCAATACAACATTGATATGAATTGCCAAAATTCCAAGCCAGAAGGAGTGTCCTACTCCTAACAGTTATGTCAGTTTAAGAGGTCATTTCCAAATAAGATCTTGAAAAATCCCTTGCAACTACCACGACTAGCAAAATCCTTACGACCAGGCTCGGTTATTTGACATAAAAAAAAACCGAGCTACGATCTTCTTTCTTTTTGAGGAGATAATCACTTCTAGACCATATGCAACCATGAAAGACCAAGGCGTGGCCAACCCTCGGTCAGATGTCTACTACATGCAACTAAGGCGACTTGGCCACGCTCTGAGATCGTAGCTTAGTCCTGCGTGAAGATTTTTCGGTGAAATGACCCTTTAAGGACCCAGCATTCTAAGTTATGTTGAGGTAGGAAGGGATAGTTAGAATGCATATAAGTACTTCACTAGGTCTTTTGGTAGCTTAGAAGGAAGACGAGAAACCTTAACCTCCAAGACTATTGAAATAAAGATCTGAATCATTATTAACAATCACAAAAACATGGAAAAAAATTATTACAATTTCGGTGCATTCATGAATGTTTAAAAATTATGTTTGGGCTACGGATATGTTGGACCTCGGATTCCATTTCAGTCTACTGCCTGTATGTCCACACTAGTAAATGGTTGTAAGCATCTGCTGGTCGAAGATAAAAAAGAGGAATTTGCTAAAATATTTTGATATTGTACGTCTAGTGGATGAATTGTCCAGTAGAGACATCTGATTATGCTTTGATTTCATTAATAGTGGAGACTGAGCAGCTTGTCCCTGATGTATATTACTCATGTTAAATTTATATGAAATATCAAGCAGACTGGAGTGGGATTTTGCATGATCTTTTGGGCTTGAATTGGTCACAATTATATCGTTGCATTGATCCTGTTGTCCCTTTGATTGAGAATCTAGTCAACATAATTAATAGGCGTATCCCTTCTTGTGTGCTAAGGTACTGAGTGAAGGACAAACAGTGGTTCAATGATGATTGTAAACGGGGTTATTTGGAGAAGTAGGAGGCCTATCATCTTTGGAAGGGTAACAGATCAGATTTGACCTGGAATAACTATACTTAGCTCAGAGCTTTTGATCAGAGAGTTAATGCTTCAACTGAAAAGGAATACAATTTAACCATAAAAGAAACTTTCTGGTACAAGTCAGGAACATAAGTGGTGGTCGACACTTAATTCTGCACTCTTTGGTGTAGATGCAACAGTTCCTCTTTTACTTAAACCAGATAGCTCAGTCACTCACTGTCCAAAGGTAAAGGCAAATCTTTTGGCTGATGTGTTTTACAGTAAACAGAGTAATGAGAAACTCGAACTTCCCTATTCCTATTTTCTTGAGACTAAACGAACTAGTTTAGGTTTTCGATCTCATTAAATTAAAGCTCTGTTGATGGACCTTGATGCTTATGGAGGTGTTGACCCAAATGATATTTTTCCTTTTTTTTTTTAAAGTGCAGATGTCTTAGCTCCATAGTTATCTGTTATTTTGCGCAAGTTAGCAAGAAGAGGAGCTTTTAGAACTTGTTGGAGAATTAGTAATGTTACTCCACTATGTAAATGTGTTTGTGCTAGCTCAATTCCAACTGATTACCCCCCAATTTCCATAATTCCCGTATTATCTAAAGATTTTGAACGTCTTCTGGCAAAACGTCATAATAGATTTGCTGGAGGTTTCATCCATTCCCTAGTTTGCAATTTGGTTTTCGTAAAGGCCTTGGAGCATGTGATGCCCTTCTTACAATCTCCAATTCTGTACAGAAATCCCTGGAATAGGGTCAGAAAGTTCGTATGATTTGTCTTGATTTTAGTGCCGCCTTTGACTTTGTTAATCATGAGGCCCTTGTTTTCAAACAGTCGTGAGTGGATGGGTCGTTTCTTAGCATTATTATTGAATTTTTAAGTAATGGATCTCAAAGAGTGGATGATGGTCACCATAGTGAGTACAGGAATATGATATCTGGTGGCCTGATTGGTAACGTCTCTGCCTGGCGATCGCCAGTCGGGGTTTCGAGTCCCGCTCAAACTCATTAGTGCCATTAGTGTCTGCAACCTTACCATCCTTGTGAGCTAAGGTTGGAGGGTTTGGGGGAGCCTATAGGTCTATTTGCTGAGTCATCAGCAGCCACTGCCTAGCCCTCCCTAGTCCTAGCTTGGGTCGAGAGGAGTCTTGGCCGCTGATCATATACTATATGGCCAGTCTCTAGGGCATTGTCCTGCTTGCCATGGCAATGTTAGTGTCCCTTGCCTCTGCTATTCATGGGCTACCTTTAAACCTTTAAACCTTTAGTGTTCTTGGCCCATTACTTTTCATACTATATACACATGACATGTGGTTTGGCCTAGAAAACAAGCTTGTTGCATATGCAAATGATGCTACTCTCTTTGGATCAATGCTATCTGAATGTAGATCTTAGGTTGCTGAATCCCTTAATAGAGATCTAGCTAAAATTAGTGCATGGTGCAAATTATGGGGTATGAAGTTGAATCCTAACAAAATTCAAAGTATAATTGTAACTAGGTCAAGGACAGTGGCTCCTGAACATCCGGATCTCAGTATTGGTAATGTTTCTTTAACTTTGGATGATTCTTTTAAAATTTTAGGTGGGATTCTTGACAGCGAATTTACTTTTGAGAAACACATTAGTTCTGTGTCTTCTTCAATTGCACAAAAAATTCTTATTGGGAAAGTCTTAAGATTTTCGGTGATCAATCTATTCTGAAGACGTTTTAATTCTTTCATTCTACCTTGTTTCGAGTATTGTTCTCCTGTCTGGTCTTCAGCTGCAGATTCACATCTTAATTTGTTGGACTGAAACTTACGGTCTATTAAATTTCTTTTCCCTGATCTAGATAATAATCTTTGGCATCGCCGTTCAATTAGTTCATTATGCATGTTGCATAAGATTTTTCATAACTCTGACCATCCTTTACATTCAGATCTTCCTGGACAATTACATCATTTTCGTAATACTAGGCAAGCATTTAATTCTAATACGAAGGCCTTATCCATCCTGAGGCTCAATACTACACCGTATTCTAGAAGTTTTATTCCAGCTGTGACCAAGTTATGGAAGGATCTTCCTAATCGGGTTGTTGAATCAGTAGAAATTC
>NC_090757.1:56410554-56445554 GCF_036898095.1 Palaemon carinicauda | reverse complement strand
ATTAGCATATGACATGTATATATATATATATATATATATATATATTATATATATATATATATATATATATGTATATATATATATATATATATATGTATATATATATATATAATGTGTGTGCGTGTATATATATATACATATATAGAGGCATAAACATTAAATTTACACACATACGAATATATTGGTTTGCCTCCATAAAATGGACTGGAAATTATATGAATAATAAACGAATGAGGGAAATTATCTGACCTCATGACATTCCTCTCTGAGCGATATTGAAAATATTGTCAATGTTTCGAAGACAATGAAATCTTTCTTATGCATAAATATTTACTTTGAAATTATTTTGTATAACTTTTCACATTTCGTGTTTTTTTTATCTATAAATTATTTCTTGAATTTTACTATCCATGCGAATTTTTTCATTTACCCATTCATGATTATCTATACTTCACAAGACAGGGACGCATCCAGTGGACCACCACAACACTACTACAGTAAGAATCATTTGGCCGTGAATGAAAGCAAGTAAAACAACGAAGCAATGTAACATGCTACACGAAACCGGTGGTTCTCATAAATTAGAAGAGTGTTCTCTTAGCGACATAAGACTGCAGAAGCATTGGCAATATCTCTTCATAGAGCGAAAATACTAAGCAATATATCGAAATGAAATATGGACCGGACAATAAAGTGCTTCCCAATCCCTGCTGACGAAAGGTCTAAAACATTCACATGTAAATTGCGTTCTGAAAGTTGATAGATCAAACCGGACACAACGCTACATAAAAAAGCAACCCTACATCTGAACCACTTACAAAATACCCATTACAAATCCACCCATAGCTGTTCTATTAAGCAGTCTATTGAGCAACTATATTTAGAAAACCCTATTTTTTTTATTTCAGAAAATGGTTACGGTTCAGAAACAAACCATTTCATGTAATTGGTTCAAAGATCTCTAGCAAGTTAATGCCAGATTATTCAAGATGATTACATAGAACTAGTATACGCGACCCGTCAAAAATGAAGAGCAAATATTCAGATATATATGCCCAAACACTCACACACACACATTCAACCCTTCCCATCACCACCACCTTTCCATACCACAACACGGCAGTTTCGGCAGTTAGTGGGAGATTGTGCTTTTCGAGTGTACCTCTTGGGTATTCCCTCTCGCCGGGATGACTACTCCCTCTCCCCCCCAACACGAGGTACGGGGAGAGACCGAATAACTATAAATCTAGAAATGCTACTGAGCGTGATCAGAATATATATATATATATATATATATATATATATTCATTGTTATAGCCAGACACTTGCTATATATTACAGAGGGGAGATAAAATGACTTTTCTATCAATATTGGAGATATTGCCTTTTGAAAACTCGAATGGGCCTACGTGGCATAAAAAGGATAACGAATAAAATCCATTTTCGGTTATGAGAGGTGAAATTATTACGGCCGAAATCCATTTTGGCTTATAGACCAAAATTTCGTGCTAATTCTTTCGAAATGGAATCTGATGATGTTATTGCAAAAGTTAAATTTTTTATTGAAATGTGAAAAATGCGACAAAATAAATGTCCATCGTTCAATAACCCGAAATGGATTTTGCGACAAAAGCTTTCCATTTCGATGAAAATTCATCTCTATTGTTTCAGGTGTTGATGTTCTAATTCTAATGATAGGTGTTGTGCACTGGGCATTATCAGGAACCAAATTAGCAGATCGAGAAAAGCCAGATCTAAAAAACAAGGTATTTAGTCATAAAAACGATAACAACAAGAACAACAACAACAGTACAGCATTACTTATATCAATAATCATTATGTCGATAATATTAGAAATGTTACAATTTTTAGGAGGGGAAGAATTTACTGTAAGAGAATAAACGCCTTACCCGAGTAAGGCCAACGGTCTCAAAATCACACCTTTCAACCAAAAGTCACGCACCTTGCTCACAAATAAGGCAGATCATAGCTAAAGTTTATATAAGCTAGTTTTCTCCAACACAATAATACAACTGATAAATTTCTAGGGTATATGACCTATTCAGGAGGGAGGTAGGGTACAATTCCCCCATAGCTGTGACTTGTTCAATCTAAGACAACATTAAGGGTACTCAGAAAACTGAAAAATAAACGCGATTATTGGTCTCCATACTATAGTATACAGTACTTTAGAATAGTGACTGTTAACTCAAGATCTATTATTGAGTTGGGCTAGACCAGGCAGCAACTCTCCTTTACCAGGGCTTGAGACTGGCAGCAAATTCGATTGGCTTCGTCCTCCCACTGTTTGGGTTGAGATGAATGGCTGTGGTGAGAGGGAATATAAACAAAGATGCAAGAAGTAGAAATAGACGAAGAAAGTTGACTACAGCGGTCCACCCTTCTAAACAGTGGGACTAATAAGGTCAATTCGAAGGTAGAAAGCTATAGAAAAGGGATTGTTATAGAGAGAGAGAGTAGAGAGAGAGAGAGAGAGAGAGAGAGAGAGAGAGAGAGAGAGAGAGAGAGAGAGAGCAAATATGCGATAAGTTTAGTTTTTTTTTTTTTGAAACTTTTTCTTATTAATATTTGCTCATCCAGATATGCGATTGACGGCTCAAGACCTATTGTCAAGGGATGAAAAAGGTCTCTCTCTCTCTCTCTCTCTCTCTCTCTCTCTCTCTCTCTCTCTCTCTCTCTCTCTCTCTCTCTCTCTCTTCATTTCGATTTAATGACTCTGATACCTATTTGTCAGTCTGGATGTTAAAATCATTTACTCCACAAGCGGAAAATTAAAACCAACGCAGGATAATTTTACGTATCAAAATGTAATCCTTTTTCCTCGCTAATTTGATTGCATAATCTATATTGCTCATTAAGTTATCGTTATATTCAAGGAATAGCTCTTTGTTAAGCTTGCTAAATATCGTCTCTAAATAGTGCAATTATGAACGCACAAACTTGAACGTTTGTAGTTTGTTTTACTGAGGAAAAGAAAGTATTTTTTCCAAACCAGCAGAATTTCGGGAAATGAGATGAATATCCCATAAAACAAATTAATCTTATTTGTTTAGATTACAACTTTGAAAGACAAAACCGTTTTCCTTCGAATACTGTCATAAAAAGACACCAGCATTCATTTTCATCACCCTCATCATCTCATACGCCTCTTGACGCTAAGGACCTCGGTTAGATTTCGCCAGTCATGTCTATATTGAGCTGTAAATTCAATACTTCTCCACTCATCATCTTCCACTTCACGCTTCAGAGTTCTTAGTCATGTAGGCCTGGGCCTTTCAAATTTTCTAGTGCCTTGTGAAGTGCGAACAGCATGCCCAAACCCTCTCCATCTACCACTCATGATCTCATCCACATATGTCACTCAAGCAATCTCTTATGGTTTCATTTCTAATCGTGTCCTGCCATTTAACTCACAATATTCTACTGAGAGATTTGTTCTTAAATCTCCTAAATCTGTTGGAGATATTTTAATTGCCATATCACGACGCATATTTATCGTGTGAATTTTATATGTAATTTCAACCGATTTGATTTCCAAATTTTACTCAACCTATCCATTGTCTGGTTTGCTTTTTCATTCTTTCACTAAACTCCATTACTAATGACCGTGTATTGGAGATCATAGTTCCCAGATACTTAAATGATTTTACCTCATTAATCAGATCTACTTCCAGTGATATTTCATCTTACATTGCATATTACGTTCTCATCAACTCTGTCTTTCTTCTATTTATCTTGAGCCCAACCTCCTGTGATATTTCATGCATTCTGGCAAGCAAGCATTAGCGTTCTGCTAATAAGGACAGCGTCATCAGCATACTCTAGGTCAGCTAATTTCCCATTACAATCCAGTCCTATCCTTCTCCACCATCTCCAACTGTTCTAAGCATTACAAAATCCATGAGGAGGATAAACAACAAAGGCGACAACACATCCCTTCGAAGTACTCCGGCTTTCATTGAAAATTCATTCAATATAACTCCAATAACATTACCTTTGCACTTGCTACTCATGAGCAGACTTAATCAAATTTACATATTTAAGAGGAATTCCATAATAACACTGGATTCTCCACACAATTGGCTGGCGCACTTTATCAAAGGTTTTTTCATAGTCCACAAATGCCATATTCTACGCATTGCTGTACACAATGTCTTAAAATGCAAATTTGGTAATTACAACTTCTTCCTTTTCGAAATCCTGCTTGTTCATCTCTCAGCTTTTCATCAATCTGTCTCTGTAGTCTTGATAGAATAAGGATGCTATATATTTTCATGACAACTGACGAAAGTGTGATACCTCGGTAATTTTTGCAATCAGTCAGGTCTCCTTTTCATGCCATTTTTCACTCCTAGCTCTTAGTCATCAGGTTTTGCCTCACCATGACACATTCAACAAAATAATTCTGGAAGTAGTCTAGGAGTCACTTCTGAAGTCATTCATGGGCACATCAGGGTCTTCATCAGCTTTAGGTATATCAATCAAATTATTCCCTTCGTATCTCCTATTCATGACCTCACTAAAGTGTTCCATCCTACGTAGCCTTTCTTCATCCGCTTTGTTATAACAGATCCCTCTGTCTTTTTTTATTGCATTAGTAATACAAATTGAAACTCCTTTCATAAAAGACATCAATATTAGCAATAAAAATTTAAAATTGTGTTTGTAAAAGACATCAGCATTAGTAGTAAAAAATTGAAACTGCTTTTATAAAAGACATCAGCATTAGCAATAAAAATTGAAATTGCTTTTAAAGAGACATATGCATTAGCAATCGAAAATTAAAACTGCTTTTAGATAAGACATCAGCATTAGCTATAAAACAATTAAATTACTTTTATAAAATACACCAGTTTTTATAAAAGACATCAGCATAAGCTAAAAGAATAAAATTGCTTTTATGAAGGTATGCAATGCAACTGTAAAGGTCCAGCACAGAATCAAATCTGCTTCCCCAGAAACCTCCCAGAAAGAATCCTTTCCATTAAGCAGCTGGAGGGACAGGACATGTATCACCCCAAGTGCGGCGTCCAGAATTGCTCTCAGCAGAGGAATTAAAATCCCTTGAGCCAAGCGATTACATCGCTTCACCAAAGGGGATTGGATTTCGGGTTATCTGTGGTCGCTGGGATTATCGCTTGCGTCATATTTAATAGTCTTGTAGCGGCGGCCATTGGCCATAATCGTAACCTTGGGGTATTTATGATCTGTAACTGTTTTGGAAGTAAAACGGTTAAACTCTCCAACAATGCTTGGTCAATATTTACTCACGTTTACCAATCGATAACTTCTTTTAAAAAATCTCCCTTATATAAAAAAGAGCACGTGTCCAGTTCTATATATATGTATACATATATATATATATATATATATATACACACATATATATATATGTATATATATATATATATGTGTGTGTGTGTGTATGTATGTATGTATGTCCCATCGCTCTCCTCGATTATTCCTTGTTCTCTTAATTTACTAATTTCTCTTTCTATCTCTCCCTGGAAATTAATGGGCACCTTATAAGATCTTGACCTGATCGGCTCCGATTGCCCAGTTTCAAAGCTAAAGGGAAATCGATCAATCGTTTCCAATTGCAATTACATCGTAATAATTATCAACAATGTCACTAACTCCAGGTTGAAATTCTGGCGGACATAGTTTTTGCACTTGCATAATCAAGTTCTGAGTGCGTTCGTCTGTTAGGGCTAGAGTTGTGGCTCCCAAGATCACATTATTAGCAATTTCACATAACTAATTCACACACAGAATCACTTCCTAACACAACTCTTTTATTTGACACATTAACTATCGTTAAATCAGCTTTGTTCTCTTCTATTTCTGACAAGCCCTCTAAGACTACGTGTGCCTAATTGTCATGGGGGTTTAACAACGACCTTGGTTCCCTCCGAGAGAGACTAACACGGGGTCACTGATATGCTCTTAAGTGTCTGCGGAGACAACACTTCTCCTCTTTCAGGTACAACTGTTACCTTACTTATTCGTATCTCCGTGCCCGCACAAGCACTTACTCTCTCATGACTTTCTGTCGGCAAAATGCACCCTCCTGCTTTTACTGTTATTATATCTTTTTCCCAAAAAATACATATATGATTACTACTGATAAAATCAATCCCTAATATAGCCTCGATTCCTGGATTCCCCAGGTGGGCAAGACAAAAAAAACATGTGTAAACTTCACAGATCCCACCTTAAAGTCGGCGATTGTTGTATGTCTTGCATTTAATTTATTTCTTCCTGGCGTGTCGAGGATAATGGATGCTGCTGACTGTAGTGGGTTTGAGGAGAATCTTTTTTCAATCAGCGAAACTTTGGCTCCTGTGTCGATCAACGCTCGAATGGACGTATCTGGTTGGTCAGTCCTAACTGCTAACATTCCTAGCCGCCCATTAGGATATATGGGGCACTTGCCAACGACCTCGACTGCAATGCCGCTGCCCGGTGCTCCTGTCCCTAGTGCAGCAGGGTTGAGGTCAGGGGTACTGATGAAGGCCCCAGTGCCTGCTCTACCAAATCCGTCGTAGTCACTCTCTGCTGCCGGCTGCTGCTTTTGATGTCATGGGGGTGGTGGGGGGGACATCGATCTCCCTCGTCTCCCCCTTCCTTTGTTTCCTTTTCCTCGGATGTTGGGCGGGGATCGGTGTGCGTGTGCCACAGCCCGCCCGCCCTCGGTGTTTTTTGCCGGGCACTCTCGAGATAGATGACAGTAGGCCTGACAAGTGTAACAGCAGGGGATCCTTAGGTGAGGTACTCCACTCGTCGGTGCCCCTCACCCCCACACTGCCAACATCTGAAGACTCTCACCTGCTGACTGCATTCTCCCCTCTCCCGCTTTGGGCGTTGGTAAGTGCCTCTCATGGTTGCCACCTTCTTAGAATCGGGGCAGTTATTCTCAGTCATTTTTTCTTCTGGCAAACTGTCTAGAATGTTTTGTATCGCCATCACTACTTGTGCTAACGAGCGATTGTCATCGATCAAATAAAGATTGTCGTTGAACAAATAACCACATAAATATGGGTTTACTAATCTGCTAATATGTTTACTGGCAATTACTTTTTTATCACCCCCTAGGAGATTGGCACACTGGGTAGCAAACGAATCACAATCCTGAAAAATGCGAGTTGCAAAGCTAAGAAGGGATTCACCTTCCCGAATTTTGGTTTTGTAATTTTCTTTTATGTCCCCTATTCTAGCATCGGGTAAGGCGTGTTTCTGAATTAAACATCGTCTTATTTCAATATAACTTCTTAAACTTTCTTGTGGCCAACACATAATCTCCATTACCGGAGTATCTTTCAGCAATCTAATTACTTGAATTGCTTTTTCTCTCTCAGACCAATCATATGTGGCTACTTCAAAGTATCTCAAAAACACTTTGATAGATTGAAACCCTTCATTTGGCCGCTGATCATCAAAAGGCCTAACACTTGCCTGGAGTTCTGGCAGTTTTTGAACTACGATGTTTAGCGTATTTTCACTCGGCTTTGCATGTGTACTTTCACTTTTGTGCGTTTGAACTTCGTTTATGTACGTCAGATATGCTGTGGTTGCGCGCTGCTCCTCTTCTCGTTCAACCAAGAATCTGTTTATTAAGTCGGCTAGGTTATCTAACCTATTTTCTAAGTCATGCATTTTTTGTTTTAGTCTATATTCTTCATCGGCATCACTGTAAGTAACTGCTCCTTTGTTTTCATCTCACGCAGCAGTAGCATCTGCTATGTTAGTCCTTGTGTATCTACGCCTGTTTAACTTTTATTTTACCGGCTTATAAATCAACTTCGCTCACAGCATACAAAAACAGATGTAATTGTACACCTGAGTGATTGTGTGTATTTGAAACAATTACAACCTAGGAAACACAAACTAGATCTAGAGTATTTGGGTCCGTACCAAGTAAAGATGGTTAAATCTAACACAGTAGTGATACAAAGCATTATAAATGGCGCAGTGTCTGAACATCATCAGGCACACATATATGTGGTGCCTGAAGAGGTAGTTTTCAAGTGTCAATCAGAGTGTATCTTCTTACCCCTGCATACGTGACATTCCTCGAGTTGATGATTAAAAAAAATTTTTCTCGTTGCTGTTGTTGTTTGAACAGACCTCATTTCTTCTTTTGACGTGTTTTAAATATACTTGATGATAAGTGCTTAATGTATTCGTAAAGTGTTGTGGTAGTTTTGCTGATTGTAGGATACTGTTGAGTGAACCTAAATACAAACAGGGAGAGGTCAAATAGGTCAGGTGAGATCCGTCAGGCGGATGCTGTATTATTCATGTATTTATAAGATTTCTGGTTGCGAGGGCCGGGGCGGTTCCCGAAGGGCTAGTGGCTGCGTGCTTAAGTTCAGTCTTGAGGAAAGTCCGTGTTAGAGAATATGTGGCCACCAATTGATAGTTACAAGTGCAAGTGTAGTAGTGATTTAAAAAAGATGGCGAAACGGTGGTGGTGAGTTGTGTTGCGAAATTGTGCCTTACACCTGGACAAGTAAAATAAGTAAAATCGAGGGATGAAGGAATATCTATTCCTACCCCTGTCTCGCTAAGAAAGCCCGTATTGTCCGCAACCAGGGGAGGTTATTGATGAGTTTGTGTAATACTGATATTGATATGTTTTTTTTTTTCACTTTGGGTGTTCTGTATTTTAAGGTCATAAGAAGAAATGAGTGAAATTATTTTATATTATATTGTGTACATTATTACATGCAATATTTAATTTTTTAAATTTTATTATGGAAGATATCTGTTATTTTTTGGGTGATTTCTATGTATATATTTTGTGTTGCATTTCTGTTTATTACATGCCATGCCTAATCTGGGTCGGAGTGTCCTCCATATATCATAGACTAGAGAGGGCGAGTGAGGTGCTTTAGGGGGTGCGGGGCAGGAGTGATGTCCTAATTCTTGTATGCAAAATGTGTTTTATACATCAAGGTTAATGACCCTAGAATCATAAGGTGATGTGTTTGACAGTATATTTCCATCACATTGGAGAATTCCACAAAACCTAACAATTCAGCACGTTGATAGAGCAAGATTTCATCTTGCTTGTCGAGGGTTAGTCAGTACCATTTGAGCAATTAGTAGACAAGGTACTCACCTAAGAGTATCGGCTGTACACAGTGTATTCACGAACCATTTTATGATGAAGTGAAATAAAATCCCACGTTCCGATCTCTCATTATCCGTTACCATGGGATATATATATATGTATAATTATATACATATATATATATATATATATACTGTACATACTGTATGTATATATATATATATATATATATATATATATATATATATATATATATATATATATATATTATATGGTAGGGGGCGAGGGTGTAGTCATACCCTGGTGAGAAGGTGGTAGGAAGTGTTGAATCTTTGTGTGCGAGTGTATGCATATCTATCTAAATATCCAGCCATCATTTTATAATTTGTACCATGCATTTATGATATCTATTTTTATTATTTGGCAAAAAATTACAGTAGTGATAAAAAGAGAAAGACAGAGGGAAAAACATGTACTATTTATACCAAATATAAATGATAACTAATGTTTTAGCAAAGATATTTGGTATTATCAATTACGTAACAATTGTATTTCAGTATTTAACGATTTTCATTTTACGCAATAAGCACACCCACACACACATACACCTATACCTACACCTATATATAAAGTATATATATATATATATATATATATATATATATATATATATATATATATATATATATATATATATATATATATATATTATTAATTGCTAAGCTACAACCCTAGTTGGAAAAGCAGAGTGCTATAAGCCCAGGGGCTCCAACAGGGAAAATAGTCCAGTGAGGAAAGGAAACAAGGAAAAAATAAATATTTAAAGAATAATATTAAAGTAAATATCTCCTATATAAACTAAAAAAACTTCAACAAAACAAGAGGAAGAGAAATTAGATAGAATAGTGTGCCCGAGTGTACCCTCAAGCAAGAGAACTCTAACCCAAGATAGTGGAAGACCATGGTACAGAGGTTATGACACTACCCAAGACTAGAGAACGATGGTTTGATTTTGGAGTATCCTTCTCCTAGAAGAGCTGCTTACCATAGCTAAAGAGTCTCTTCTACCCTTACCAAGAGGAAAGTAATCACTGAACAATTACAGTGCATAATTTAACCCCTTTGGTGGAGAAGAATTATTTGGTAATCTCAGTGTTGTCAGGTGTATGAGGACAGAGGAGAATCTGTAAAGAATATGCCAGACTGTTCGGTGTATGTGTAGGCAAAAGGAAAGTGAACCGTAACCAGAGAGAAGGATCTAATGTAGTACTGTCTGGCCAGTCAAAAGACCCCATAACTGTGTGTGTGTGTGTGTGTGTGTGTGTGTGTGTGTGTGTATAGAAAGCATGTTTTCAAACACATTAATTCCACGTCATAGTTTTTTTGGCATCACCGAGTTTGTGATCCTTTTCAATCTCCCGTTTGATCAATAATACTCGGAATTTGATAGATGTTATTGGCTCAAGCAACTTTAAATGGTTTGAGTTTTTTTCCGTTTAATGGGAAATTCCTCACGATGTTTATAATATATATATATATATATATATATATATATATATATAATATATATATATATATATATATATATATATATATATATATATATATATATGGATAGATAGACAGCTATGATAAATTTTGCTTATTTGACTGTGTTTTTCGTATTTCAAATAAGCCATATATTTTAATACATTAATGTATGGATTCTCTTAACGACCTCGGAATCAGAGTCTCGTGGCGAAATCACACAAAGACAATAGCATCTGACCTGCCGGGAATCGAACCCTGGTCCAGAATGCTTGTATGACAGAGACCATACCATTTAGCCACGAAGAAAGATAAAGGTCAATGACAACTCTTCCGTACATATATTTTACAATTATTAAAATATTGTACCATCCCAAGTACATTTTTTCAAAAATTTAGCATCTTATTCTATGAACTCATGGCAAGTTCATTTATTTCCCGTAAATATCGCTAAAAGAAAAGTCCACCACCAGATCGAATCCAAAGCAAAAACAAATGTATTTAAAGAAATGACTTTTCAAATAATATCAAAATAATTCCAGTGATAGTTTAAAAGTGTTAAGGCCTGATATTGGATTCTTCGTCTTCTCTGACTTTTCTTGGGAATTTGTCATTTTCTTTCGACTTCTCTTGCTTGAGAATGGCACCAAAAACAAATATTATATGTCTGTTTTTTTTCTCTTTTTTTTATATCTCGTAAATACATTTCATTTTCATTATTTTGTATTAGTTTATTGAGTTTTATTTTCATAAATATTTATTAGTTTAATGAGTTTTTTACCATTTTTTATTAGTTTGATGCGTTTTATTTTACTTTGGTCTTTCAAAAAGATTAGTTTAGCTATGCATTTGAGACGTTGTACATAAAGGGAAATAAATAAAAAGATCCCAATTCTAATTCCAAAATTAAAATAATTGTAGATGAAATATTTCGTGTCTATGATTTTTCTCTTATATGTCTATTTCTACATTTATTTATCATACCAAGTAAGCTCTGAGCAGAGACACCATGTAAAAAACGTAATATAATTGCATGACAATGATTGAATTGAGATATTATTTAATAGCTAATAAATTATTTATTGAGAGAGAGAGAGAGAGAGAGAGAGAGAGAGAGAGAGAGAGAGAGAGAGAGAGAGAGAGAGAGAGAGAGAGAGAGAGAGAGAGAGAGAGAGAGAGAGAGTCGCATACAAAAAATTCTATTCCTTTTTCTATTTATACTGGATTTCCGAAGTTGATGAAACGTAGAAGACAGGGTACAGCAATTAAATCTATTTTCATCAATTTTTTCACGTTGGTTTTTCCTATTATTGAACGATTATTTAGTAGTTAACATATTAATCTGGTATTCAACAAATACGTGACAAATCCAAAATCCTACACAACCCCACCTAAAAATACCAACATTTCCTCTTCTTCGAAAACCAAAATGGTCACCTTTCTTCCTCAAAGTGAGAAACAATTCCATTCCAACTTTTGTTAGATAGAGGAGCAATTGGGTGACGTCGTGCTCTCACTCAGGTGAGTTTATACCCACAAAGAAAGTCATTTGTAAAACAATGGACCGGTGATTGTTCTCCAAAAGGGTGGGGGTGGGGGGCCTCGTGTATCATCAGGTTCTATTCACTGTTCTGCCATCCACATGGGGGGGGGGGGTTGGAAATCGGGTTCTTAATCGTAAGGGATGGTGAAAGATTTAAGGTTTTTTTATTTACATTTGTGATGATTTTGGTATGAAATATTTTGTGTGTAGGTATTTCAAACTTTTCGATACACTCATACACTTGTGATTATATATATATATATATATATATATATATATATATATATATATATATATATATATATATATATATATAATATATATATATATATATATATATATATATATATATATGTATATATATACAGTATATATATATGCATATAACGGATTTTGAGCGAAGCGAAAAATCTATTTTTGGGTGAGATAGCCATGGCGTCCTGATGGAAGGTTCCTGTTTGGTAGCTTCCTTGGGTATAAGACTACTAAGATATTCCCAGAGAATTTAACCACAGGTTATCACAGAATTCTAACTTCTGGAGCGAGTATCTCAAAGGTTTCCCTTTAAGACATCGTAATACAACAGGGGACACGCATGTCTGGTCGTGCCACATAGCTATCTCCACCCCGAACAGAGTTAACGCTTCGGTGTGTAAGGGCTGAGAATAGCTGGGAGCCGTTCCACAGCTAATCTCACTCGTGGCTACTACTGATACTCGAGACGTAAACAAACGGACGCCATTGCTCTAATGACGTCACGAGCGTCTTTATCCTGGCGCCAGTTGCTGCCCATCACCATGATACAATTGTGTAGGGTGGGAACAAACTGACGAAGTAGTAGGGAGGGTCCATCAGGACGCCATGGCTATCTCACCCAAAAATAGATTTTTCGCTTCGCTCAAAATCCGTTTTTTGGGCTCAAGCCATGGCGTCCTGATGGAAGAGTACCAGAGAATCAATGTATCGTGGTAGATTTTCCCCCAGAGTTAAGTGCCTAGGCATTGACAAAATAGCAAAGTAATCTTAGATAAGAACCATAGGAACGAAGTATCCTGCCCCCCATTGGTAGGAAGTTCCCATGGGCTATGCCGACGTCAAAGTGGTATTGAAGGACTATTCATCTTGACAGAAGAGCTTTTTAAGAGCTTAGAGATGAAGCAGAATGTTTGATATTTGTATAGGAACATTCTGAGTAGGTCAGTGGTGGTTGGGCACTGTGTGTAGGATTCATCTCCTGATTATCAGAAGTAAGTATTCGAGTAGGAACCTTACTGAGACAAGGTGAATATAATTTAAGGATAGACATCTTAAATTCTTCATGACCATAAGAAAGGAGGAATAAATAAAACTATGACAGTATGTATTTCATAGTAAGTAGGAGCTGAAAGAGACGCATAAGTAATAAAATAGAAATTTTATTTCACAATGCAGAAATTAAATAATTTACAGCAAAAGTAAAGTTCATTTACAGTAATAATAATGTACATAGAAATAAAGGCTTGCTCTTGAATCTGAAAGGGAATTTCAGGATTAGTAGGTACTCGTTCTCGAGGAACGCAAGTCTTTAAATAACACATCATGCTCAAGGCATGCGGCACTTGTGTAACACTATGACATTTCACCTGGGATAAGAACAGTTATAAAAGCACTAAGTGTTTTTAGACATCACTATGAATCACTCGAGGGTCAACATAGGCACCCGAAGAGTTAGAGTCCCAAATAACTCACTGTTCTACGCAGAGTTAGGTGCAGGTTTCATAACACTACCTGCGGCTACCACAAAATGTTTGATTTCGTGCACTTGTTTCGCATAATGTTTAAAGAAAACTCGCGAGGACTTCCAGCCCGTAAAGTTTTTAAGGCTCTCAAAGTCCATGCTCTGAAAGAAGTTCAGAGAAGATGCCACTTTTCTAGGATCATGACCAGCGGGTGTACTGTTCGGATCCGCTCTGCGAATGAAGTAGGTGATTTTCGCTCTTAATTGTTTCAGTGACAGGTCGCTGCCCGATGTTTCTCCTTTGAAGAGTTGGCCTCCACCAAAGTTTGAAGTTCTGCGAAGATAGACCTTGAGGCTCTCTACTGGACATAGAGAGACATCCTCCTTCAGGGGGCATATTCTCCAAGGGCCCCATCTTTTGGTGGGTAATTCATTTTTGGCGAGAAACGTCGGATCAGGGGAGAGGGTCACTTCTCCTGAATCAGCAAACAGGATGTGTCCCTCTTCTCTTGATAATGCCACTATTTCGCTGACTCGAGCTCCCGAGGCGAGAGCAAATAAAAATATAACTTTCTGAGTCAGATCCTTGAGGGGGCATGAATCGTTGTCCAAGTTGGAGGCGAAATGGAGCACCTTGTCTAGTGACCAGGAGATCGGTTTCGGAGGGGGTGCTGGGCGTAGGCGAGCACATGCTTTCGGCAGTTTGTTAAAGATGTCGCTGGACAGATCAATTTGGAAAGCGTATAGAATTGGTCTAGTCAAAGCCGATTTGCAGGTCGAAATCGTATTGGCTGCTAATCCTTGTCCATGAAGGTGAATGAAGAAGGACATGCAGAAATCAATGGTGATTTCTTTAGGATTTTTTGCTTTAACAAAGGAGACCCATTTCTTCCAGGATGATTCATATTGCCGTCTCGTGGATACGGTCTTGTATTCCTCTAGGAAGTCTAGACTTTTCTTCGAGATCCCAAACCTCTTCTTTGCGGCAAGGGAGAGAAAATCATGAGATGAAGGTCCTTGATTTTCGATGATGAAGCGAAGACAGTCGACTTCTGTACTTGTTGAGAGAGAACTGGGCCCGGGAGAGGGATCAGCTTGGGCTGCAGCTCCAGGACCAGGGGGTACCAGTTGCTCCGGGGCCACTTGGGAGCCACTAGGGCCGCTGTCCCTTTGAAGGTTCTCAGTTTGGAGAGGACTTTCAACAGAAGGTTGGTGGGAGGGAACAGGTATATCTTGGACCATCTGTTCCAGTCCAGTGACATGGCGTCCACCGCTTCTGCCTTGGGGTCCTCGTACGGGGCTACGTACAGAGGAAGTTGATTGTTGTCGCTCGTTGCAAAGAGATCTATCTGAAGTTCTGGGACTTGATGAGAGATGAAGGAGAATGATCTTGCGTCTAGAGACCATTCCGACTCTATCGGGTTTGTCCGAGATAGAGCATCCGCTGTCACGTTGCGGAATCCTTGTAGGTGAACTGCAGACAGGTGCCACTTCTTCTTCTCCGCCAGACGGAAGATTGGGATAAGCACCTGATTTATCTGGGGCGATCTTGAGCCTTGGCGATTGAGACAACGAACTACCACCGAGTTGTCTAGGGTTAGACGGATGTGGATCGAGGGCGGCGGGGATAGCTTCTTCAGAGTAAGAAGGACCGCCATGGCCTCCAAGATGTTTATGTGGAACGTCTTGAATAGTGGAGACCAGGTCCCTTGAGCTTGTTTCAGGTGGGAGTGACCTCCCCAGCCCTCCAGTGAGGCATCCGTGTGGATGTTGAGTGAAGGAGGAGGGTGTTGGAGAGGAATGGACCTTTTCAGGGCCATTGCTTCCGACCACGGCTTTAGGAGGCGTCGAAGTCTGTTTGGAAGCCGTCTCTTGAGGTCTCTTCGAGCGATGGATGCCGATCGTCTCCAGACTCCCGCGGCATCCTTTAGCTGTGCACGAAGCACTGGGTTTGTCACTGAGGCGAATTGTAGAGAGCCTAGAACTCGTTCCTGCTGTCGTCTTGAAATGCGTTTGGATTTCAGTAGTCGCTTGACAGACCCTGCTATTTCCTTCCTTTTCTTCTGGGGAATGGAAAGGCGGTGTGACTGAAGATTCCAGTGGATTCCCAGCCACTGAAACTTCTGAGCTGGAGAGAGGCGAGATTTCTTCTCGTTGATCTTGAATCCCAGGTGTTCTAGGTACTGGGTAACTTCGTCGCAAGACTTTGTACACTCTTCGGGCGATGGAGCCCAGACTAGCCAGTCGTCGAGGTAGGCCATCACCTGGACGTTTCTTAGGCGGAGCTGTTGTACTATGGCGTCTGCCAGCTTCGTGAAGATCCGAGGGGCCACATTGAGGCCGAATGGCATGGCCCGGAAGGCGTAGCTTTTCCTTTGGAGTCGAAATCCTAGGTAGGAGGAAGCGTGATGGTTCATTGGAATGTGCCAATAGGCATCCGCCAGGTCTATAGAGACCGTGTAGGAACCTTGAGGCAGAAGGGTCCTTATTTGTTGAAGCGTCAGCATCTTGAATTTGTTGTTCTCTATGAACTTGTTGAGGGGGGATAAGTCCAGAATGACTCTGAGCTTGTCTGAGTCCTTCTTGGGAACGCAAAACAGTCTCCCTTGGAACCTGGTGGACTTTACCTTCCTTATCACCTTCTTGTTCAAGAGGTCTAGAACATATTCTTCCAGAATGGGGGTCGATTGTTGGAAGAACCGCTGGAAGATTGGGGGTGGTTGCACCCAACTCCAGCCTAGACCGTTCTTGATGATGCTGTGTGCCCAAGGATCGAAGGTCCAACGATCCTGGAATTGGCGGAGTCTTCCTCCCACCGGAAGCACTTCATTGCTTCTGGTGTTCCGAGGACTTGTTGCCTCGGCCGCTAGCTCCCTTTCCTCCTCTACCTCTGGAGGGACGACGAGAGGCGTCTCTGCTTGCACCCCTGGACGAGCCTCTACCTCTGGCATGAAAGGTAGTGGATGGCCGTTCAAAGGCAGGGGTGAAGACCGGTGACTGTGACAACACCGGTTGGGGGACCAATTGAAAGGTCTGTTGTGGTTGGGCAACCACTTGGGAGGTAGCGGGTCCCGGAAACTGACGTCTTTGTTGACGTTGCTGGGGTTTCGGTTTCTGAGGTTTCCTCTTAGGCTGAGGTCCATCGTCCTGAGAGGTTTTCCTTTTCCTGGACATGCCCCACTTGTGGAGAAGGTTCCTATTCTCCGTGGCGGCTCTGTCCGTTATTTCCTTGACAAGGTCCGAAGGAAACAGGTGCTTTCCCCAGATGTTGGAGGAAATCAGCCTCCGGGGTTCGTGTTTCACGGTGGCACCGACAAACACGAATTCACGACAGGCTCTACGAGCCTTTATGAAATGGTACAAGTCCTTCATTACCGTCAGTAAGTGGGATTTGGCCAGTACCATGTAGTGATCGGGTACTGCTGTGTCACAGGCCATAACTTCAAGTTGGACTTGATGAGAAAGAGACGCTGCAAGCCTCTCCTTCGTGTCTTGTTCCCGGCGAAGGAGGTGATCATTGAGCTTAGGGAGGTCTTCATTAAACTGACGTCCGGCAACGTCAGGATCGAGCCTACCCACAACGAAAGTATGTTGGACATCTTTCCATTGTCTAGTGTCAGGGGGCGTTACGATGGAGAAGGGTCTGCACTCCTCCAGTGCAGGGCAGGGTTTCCCTTCTTCCGCCGCCTTAAGGCATGCAGCCAAGGCCTTTTCCAAAAATGGAAGAATCGCAGTGTCGGGAGCGACATAAGTAGGATGCTTCTTGCTCAAGGCAGGAAGCTTAGAGCAGGTAAAGCCCCTGCTCTTAAATGCGGAGGCTAGTATAGCCTGGGCCTTTGCGAGATCGAACACTATCTCTTCCTTAGGTTCGGTCTCCTCCTTCGAGGCAGGTTCAGAACGAAGCCGGACGTAACAGTCCGGGTAGGCCTCGAAGCTTGGGAAGAATTCCACATCTTCCAACGGGACCGTGCCGATTTTGTCACTAACAAAGATCCTGCCGGTCGCAATAACCATATGCTCTGCATACCTCCACGGGTTGGCATGAGAGCAAGCTGGGAGATCCTTAACCGAGATCTTCTTCGGTTCTCTGGATCCAATCATAGACCTGATGGACTCCTGGTTCTCCTTCAGTCTGTCGTCCATGACAGCTCTAATCAGTCGGATCAGTTCTTGTGTAGAGGAAGAAGGATCCGGGGTCGTGGAGGTAGACGGAATGGACACATCCGTCGGTGTAGGAGTAGGCGGAGGGATGGACGAGGGAGTAGCTCCAATCTCCGACTCGGTGTATTCCACCTTGTCTTCGTCCTCTTCGGCTCCTTGAGCCATAAGCGTCTTCTCCGTGTCTTCCGAGACGTCAGAGATCTGTTCATCCTCTTCGGAATCTAGGCGACACTCGTGCATGGACTGAGCCATGACCACATCAGGTTCCACCGTAATTTGGACAGTGGGGATTGCTTCCTTTGGAACCACTGAATCAGGGGAGGCCTTAGGGAACAGCAGGGACCTCAGTTCTTCGGTGGCCAGGTACGGTCCAGTGGCATTCCTCTGAAAACCACGCACCCACTTGCGCAGTTTCTCACGAGCAATGTCTCTAACCTCCGCTGAGGGAGGGTTATGGAAGGCCTCAACTAGGTAGGCCTGGCAGACCGTACAATCCAGTGGATTCCAGAACTTCCAATCCCCTCTCTTGTCTGAGCAAGGGGCGTGAGTCCTGCACGCCGTATGTCCGTAAAACTGGGAGCGTTTCACGGCACAGTATGCGAAATCGCACTTCATCTGCTCCTCCTGTGGAAGAAAGAGAAAATGAGTATGGGGGAGTCATAGGAATGGCTCTTAATTTAAGTTAATATTAATCATTAATTTTAACTTATATAAGGTGTGATGCATAGAGAGTGAAACAGTAAAGGAGAACACGCTCCATGCATCTCGCCCGGCTGGTTACCATAGGCTTGGTCCTGGGATAATCCAAATGACCGAGATCATTGGATATAGTTTCCTAGGATTCCCATTATATTGGGACTCCATGGAAAGCCAAGGACAAGGTTGGGATCGAATTCATTCGGTTCCCAGATAAGAGCCAGAAGGTCTCATTAAGGGTAACTGCTTCTGGCAACCAGCCGTGCTAAGATGCACATAGCATGCTGGAAATAGAAGAATGCAAGAGACAGCATGATCACTAATAGAGCAGTACTAGGTACTGATCTTAGAAGCAAAGCAGCTTATCTATTTGCCAGGTAGGGCTATCTTAGTCTTATGATAGCTACAGAGAGGGGGTGCAAGTATTCTTGACGCCTCCGGGGTATCTGGCAAGCCGCCGGCACGCCGGAGCTCGCTCCAGCATAGATTCTGGCATTAGAACAGACAATTTTCAAAAGTCAGTTAGATACCAGGATGGCGGCCGCCGGCACAACGGCGGCACGCCGGCAGGGAGCGGCGGCTCCGGCAGCCGGAGGATGCCGGATTGGTGACTGGGGTAAGGATGGTACAGGTAGTATCGGGTTGCCGGCAGTATATGCCGGCACTCCGGAGATCGACCGGCAAGCGGACGATTAGATAGGAGTAGGAGAGCCGCCGGTAGTAGCCGGCGGCAGCCGGCAGTCCCTCGGAACACGGGGGGCTGGCGGCAAGGGAAGGGAAGTCACCAAGAGGCAGGTATTGCCGGCATAAGAGGCGGCAAGAGACCGGCACCCAGATAGATAGAGAGACAGGGGGAGGGGGGGAAGGATGCAGGAAGTACCTTCAGGGTTCCAGACATCCCTCCCCCTCCCTGAGGGGGTGTACCCATGATAGAGACAGGCTCTATCATCCATATGCAGGGGTCACTAGGGACCGGGAGCAGGTAGCCCAAGGGAGGACTAGGGAACACCCAAGATGGGGGGGGGGGAGACTCCCTTATGCAGAGCTACACTAGGAACTAACCTTATAGGACACTATGAAGGTATATGTACCAGAGCGGACTGCACAAGGAAGCTCGGGTAGCCCTACTCATCCACCCTAAGGAGGAGTTGTAGGACAGGGGACAGATGAGTATAAACTAACCTAAGCATAGGCTAGGCTATACAAGAGATAGGTGGGGAGGGAGAAGAGAGGGGTCTTCCCAGGAAGGGTTTCTGTACCAGAGCGGCCACAAAGGGAAGGGAGGACACTCCCTAACCTAAGATTAGGCTGATCGGCTAAAACGGTGCAAGAGTACAGTTTCAGCATGGAACAGAGAAACCTTCCTAACCCGACCTAGATCAGGGCTAAAAGTCCTGAACTAGGCAAGGAAGAAGACGTATCGCTATCGCAGGAAAGTCGCAGACTATCCTAGCCATAGAGGTAGGCTAGCCTAACCTCACTCTCAGACGCAATCCTAAAGGGGGTTCATTCCTTTAGGGAGGACTGAGAGGCGATATAATACTCTATTAGACAATGAATCCCTTTACTCAGAAAAGGGATCAAGGCTAATTAGAGGGAATGCCAAGGCAGGGGATGAAGGAAGCATATAGGGGTCCTAAGGTTAGGTTAGGCTAGTAAGAATCACTGACTAGCCTATCCCCTATATGGTCCCTGAAGGCGAAAACATTTGCATCACTAGTCAAAAGTATTGTAAAATAATAATGCCACTATCTTCATAACTTAGTCTAGGATCACTGATAAATCATGCATGAACACTTGTATATAGGCTCCTGGCCTGGGGGCTATAGTAGCCGACTGGTATGAGGTCAATCGATGACCGATAAAAAGCGTCTAAACACGAAATAAAAGTTCCTAGCTATGAAGACTAAATAAACTAATGTATTTGATTAGTATATAAGGCCGGAAGCGTTGTTGTGGCTAACTAAATAAGACAAGCAAAACAACAACGACGCCATAAAATGGCGGGTCCGGTAGAGGCACAGCTCTGCCACAAAACATCAATTATTTCGCAAAATAATATTTACTTTACGGCCAGAGCTTAATTAAACAATACTGGAACCTTGTACTCAACTTTCCAGAAGAAGGCGAGGCTGAAGGTAACGATATAGCGAAGATGCAAAACGATAAAGTTCACACAAGGGAAAATCCGTCTCAGTAGGGCAGCTACTAAACAAAGGATGGATAAAGACGCTCGTGACGTCATTAGAGCAATGGCGTCCGTTTGTTTACGTCTCGAGTATCAGTAGTAGCCACGAGTGAGATTAGCTGTGGAACGGCTCCCAGCTATTCTCAGCCCTTACACACCGAAGCGTTAACTCTGTTCGGGGTGGAGATAGCTATGTGGCACGACCAGACATGCGTGTCCCCTGTTGTATTACGATGTCTTAAAGGGAAACCTTTGAGATACTCGCTCCAGAAGTTAGAATTCTGTGATAACCTGTGGTTAAATTCTCTGGGAATATCTTAGTAGTCTTATACCCAAGGAAGCTACCAAACAGGAACCTTCCATCAGGACGCCATGGCTTGAGCCCAAAAATACATACATATACACATATATATACACACATAAGATTATATCTACATCTAAATTACTATAGAATATTTTTAGTTGTGGTACAGTAAGAGTTTACGACATATAAATGGTTACTATGAGAGAGAGAGAGAGAGAGAGAGAGAGAGAGAGAGAGAGAGAGAGAGAGAGAGAGAGAGAGAGAGATTAATAGTATTTATTACAGCAATCTATTCCTGCCCAAGTTAATGTGAGGGAGATAATCGTATTTTTATCCAGTAGAGTACTCCAATAATAGATTACTCTAGGGTTAGCCTATAGGGGCAACGTATGGTTAATTAAGACGTAAATCTTAGGGCATTAAGCTTATGTAGAGCAATTTATTGTGCTGCTCATTACGCTTCTGATTGAAGATTTCAAAATCTCTGATCTTCCAATAAATATGTTAAGTGATAATTTATTTAGTTTCCTCTATATGAAGGAAATGTTTTCTTTTACCGATTGTAGCTTTACAAACACGGTTTTCCTAATGTTTATTTGCATATATTTAAAATGACCAACAAAGACTTTTAGGTCAAGTATTATCTAGTGCATGCGATCCGCCAAAAAAGATTTAGCGTTACCAACCCCTTCTCCTTTCCTAACTACAAACCATGTCACCAGGGTATGACTATTCCCTCTTCCCCTACCAGAGGACCGGAGAGAGACCGAGTAACGACGTTGAACGTGGCCGGAAAGATATATATATATATATATATATATATATATATATATATATATATATATATATATATATATATATATATATGTATATTTATATATATACATATATAAATATATATATATATATATATATATATATATATATATATATATATATGTATATATATACATATATATGTATATATATATATATATATATATATATATAGATAAGACATATATATATATATATATATATATATATATATATATATATATATATATTTGTATGTGTATATATATATATATATTTGTATATGTGTATATATATATATATATATATATATATATATATATGTATATATATATATATATATATATATATATATATATATATATATATATATGTATATATAGCCAGACATTTTCTGTTTATTATACATCACAGATTATTAAAACATAAAAAATTTGAAAACTACTAATTTGTCACAGAAATGAATCTTATCTTCTCAATAAAATAAATTCCTTGAAATAGAAACTGGCAAAATGGAAAGCAGAGCTTTTCCAAAGGTTCATTTAATGTGTTCTTTCATTCTTAAACAGCATTGGAAGAGTTTAAGTTTTAATTATTTTGCCAGATGCATTATTTCTTTACGGAGCTCCCAATGCATTAAAGGAAACTACCTGACGAAAGTTCGTATCCTCAGTTTAAAAACTTCATTAACCAAAATCATTTTGATTTGACGAGTAATGTTTGGGAGTATATTTTTTTTTTCTTTCAACAGAAACACATTAAGACTAAGGACAGACTTGATTCATCTCCTAAATATACATTATCAATAAAAATATTCTAAGGCTAATTTTCTCAAAAAACAACATAAGTTTTAGAGGGGTTAAGGTCTTTGGTTTAACCAGAAGTTCAGGATATCAATGTGTTCCAACCCCTTAATTCAAACCGTTAGCCTTCTATAATAAGGTATTATTATAAATTTGAAAATAAGGAAAAATTGTTCATTTGTTCAGCCACATGAGGTAACTCAACTTTTGGTTTTTACTCGTAAGAAAAATTAAAGTTCTTCGGAAATATATAAGTAATTATTTCCCCCGAGACAAAACTTAAATTTTCAAACATTTCTATAATGTTTTCACGATGTAGTGTTGATGCATTATAAAAACTAGCATCGTCATAAAAAGAACAATGGTAATTGCAGCAATAATAATAATAATAATAATAATAATAATAATAATAATAATAATAATAATAATAATAATAATTAATATTATTATTATTATTATAGCAAGTTAGCATGTTTGAATATATAATAAAGGTTGTGTTACATTTCAATTACGAAAATATGATTGAGAAATTGATTAACAAATATACAATAAACGGAAAAATAAGTAGTCAGTGAATAACAGACAAAGAATAAAAAAAAAAATGTTGGAATCCATAACTTCGGTTTTTCTGAGAATTTTCAAATCCTTTTGGCCTAAATCTGAAAAAGAGCTTCTTTTAATTTTACACAATATTTGGAATACCATTTGTAAAATGGAGCATAAACAGACACACACACACACACACACACACATATATATATATATATATATATATATGTAATTTATATATATATATTAGTAATATATATATATATATATATATATATATATATATATATATATATATATATATATATATATATTGATCTAGTATGTTATTGGAAGTCAGAAAAGACGATAAGTTACAGCTACAGAGAGAGAGAGAGAGAGAGAGAGAGAGAGAGAGAGAGAGAGAGAGAGAGAGAGAGAGAGAGAGAGAGAGAGAACAATATCCATTCAATAAAATTTTGTAGAGGATGATTGGACCCGGGTCGTTTGGTCAGGTACGGGATGAAAAGATACCATACAATATGGGGAGATGAAGTGGGGGTGGTGGTGGCTGGGGGGGGGAGTGTTTTTGAAGAACAATCCTATATGAAAGTCATGAAAAGTATTTTATTAAAACTCGTACGAAAAATTCTCTTTTGAAATGAAAGTTGAAGGATGGAATTTTCTACTTTTGTTTTATCTATGTTTTAAACCTTGGGTAATTTATTAAAACCTTACAAGTGTATACTCTAGATATATTGAATTATAATTGACTGGAGGTAAATATTATGGATTTCCCCTTATCACAAATTTCCAAGGTTCTAATCACTAAGAAATTTCATGGTATTTCCAAGGTTTTTCTTACAAAGAGATTTCTTGAAATCTCCTACTAAGCCTAATGACGCAAAGAGCCTTGGTTAGATTTTTCCAGTCGTCTCTATCTTGAGCTTTTAAATCAATACTTTTCCATTCATCATCAACTGCAGACTTCATAGTCCTTGTCCATGTAGGCCTGGGTATTCCATCTCCTCTAGTGCCTTGAGGACCCCACTTCAAAGTTTGGTGAACTAATCTTTTTTGGGGAGTGCAAGGCGCATGCTGTGATGGGCCAAGAGTAGGTTGTGACTCAAAGGCTAGATGAAAGCAACTGAGTAACTTTATTGCGACACATCAAGTATATGTACAAGCTAGGTCCAGGTAAGAAGGTCACAAAATACAGACATGCTATTTATTGTCAAACCAGCAACCAGTTCTGTTAACAGTTAACAATGAAGTATGCCGGCAGGTTAAAACAAGTTACTGTCAGTGCGAGGGGAGAGCGAAGATACAAAGGATAATATATACAAAACAAGTTACTGTCAGTGCGAGGGGAGGGCAAAGATACAAAAGGATAATATATACAAAAAAGAGAAATGTCGTTACTATGTACGCTCGTGTGACACACGGGTGGTACATGGCTCCCCCCTAAAAAGGACACTGTACATGTTAAATAGGGCATCCTGATCTAGTGAGGCGAACTGTAGGCGGGCCATCTAGCAGGAGATAAGCAGGTTTTAGACGATCAATGGAGACCCAGTCTTCTTCGCCATGAATGTTTATTAGGAATGCTTTCTGATTGTGACGGATCACAAGGAAAGGGCCCGTGTAAGGGGACGTTAGCGGTGACTTGCTAGTGTCGTTGCGTAGGAAGACATGCGTTTCAGAGTGCAAGTCTGTCGGTATGTGATGCTTCGCTGGGGGCTTGTAAATCTGGTGGCATAGAGTAAATTTTCCCACGACGTGACGTATGCGTTGGAGATCGTCGGAGGAGGTTGCAGAAGGAAAAAATTCGGCAGGGACGACCAACGGGTCGCCATACACCATTTCAGGTGCCGAGATGTCCAGGGTGTCTTTAGGAGTGGTCCTTAGTCCCAGGAGGACCCAGGGTAGCTGAGTAAACCAGTTGGAGTCCTTGCAGCGGGACATCAAAGCTGCTTTGAGGGTGAGATGACAACGTTCAACCATTCCATTGGCAGCGGGGTTGTAGGCAGTTGTCTGATGTAGGGTGATACCCAGGAGATTCGCTAATGATGTCCACAATTGAGAGGGGAAATTGGTACCCCTGTCAGAAGTAATATGCTCAGGGATACCAAATCTTGCTATCCATCCTGAGAGGAAGGCAGATGTACATGAGGTGGACATTGCAGTTTCCATGGGAATGGCTTCAGGCCAACGAGTGGAGCGGTCGATGATGGTAAACAGGTAACGATGTCCTTGTGATGTGGTTAGGGGGCCTACAACGTTGATGTGAATGTGGGCGAAACGATGCTGAGGTTGAGGAAAGGTGCCCACTCCTGAATCTGTGTGTCGATGATCTTTGGAAGTTTGGCAAGAAGTAGAGGGACGAACCCAATGCTTAGCATCCTTAGTAATGCCGTGCCATATGCACTTCGTCTTCAGCTGCTGTGCAGTAGAACGGCGCGAGGGAAGTGAAAGGCCGTGAATGAAATCTAACACCTGTAAGCGCATGGGAGCAGGAATCCACGGTCGCAGTCTACCAGTGTTGACTTCACAGAGGAGGGTGGTGTTAGAGTTATCGAGGGGGGACTTCTTCCCAACGGAGGGATGTGCAGGATGTCCTACATGCTTGTTACTCTGGATCTTGTCGTTGGGCTTCAGCCAAGGCGTTTTAATCCAATCCCAGTTAAACGGCGGCCAACGTGTTTCTTGACAGGGCATCGGCAACGGGATTCATTTTCCCAAGGATGTGTTTAAGGGTGCAATTGTATTCAGCCACGGCGTAGAGATGTCGGCATTGACGGGCGGACCAGGAGTCAGACTGTCGAGTGAAGGCATGCACCAGAGGCATGTGGTCTGTGCGAATGACAAAGGGCGTACATTCTAAGAAATGGCGAAAGTGACGGACAGCCAAGTGCACCACCAGCAATTCACGTTCGAAGGTAGAATAAACCGATTCTGCCTTGGACAGTTTTCTGCTGAAGAAGGCCAATGGGCGGGGTGAGCCGTTGACCACCTGTTCGAGTACTGCACCAATAGCGACGTCGCTGGCATCAGTGGAGAGAAGGAGAGTGGCATGTGGGACTGGAAAGGTGAGAGCAGCAGCTTTTGATAGGGCATTCTTTGCGTTGCAGAAGGCCGCTTCTTGAAGGGGGCCCCACATCAGGTCTTTTGGCTTGCCTTTGAAGGAAGCGTAGACGGGAGCAAGAGTGGATGGACTCCTTCAGGAGTGATGCGGTGCCCTAAGAACGACACTTCATTGGCGCCAAAGGTACTCTTATCGTATCGGACTACAAGGCTGTTTTGTTGCAGGCGGTCGAACATGATGCGCAGGTGACGGAGGTGTTCCTCTTTTTGAGGAAGAGAACACAAGTATGTCGTCCATGTAACATACGCAGAAAGAGAGGTCCCGTAAGATGCCATCCATGAGACGTTGAAAAGTGACCCCAGCATTACGAAGTCCAAAACAGGAGTAATTGAAGTGTATGTACCTAAGGGAGTGGTTATCGCAGTCTTGGGGATGTCTTCTGGGTTCATAGGCACCTGATAGTACTCCTTCAGGAGGTCGAGCGTGGAGAAAACCTTTACTTTGTGCAGGTGGGAGGTCATGTTAGCGATGTTTGGGAGGGGTTAGTGATCCGGTTCTGTTTGCATATTCAGGCGCCTGTAATTCCCACACGGAGGGAGGGAGCCGTCTTTCTTCAGGATGATGTATAAGGGTGACAACCATGGGCTGAAGGCTGTTTGGCAAAGGTCCATTTCTTCCATTTCGGTGAACATCTGTTAGGCGGCTGCCAATCGATCTGGTGCCAGACGTCTGAATTTTGCGAAGACTGGGGGTCCCGTCGTCTTGATATGGTGATAAATACCATGTTTGGCAGGAGCCCTTGGATGTTTGGTGAAGTTTTGGACGGAAAATATCCAGGTTTGACGTGAGGAGGTGGGCATAGGCATCCATTGGTGCGTTGATTTGGAGAGCGAGGTTGGAGGGGGCGGGTTGAAGAGCTGTCAACAAGTACGAGTCTGTGTTGACCAATCGTCGGTGTGCGACATTGACCAGAAGGTGGAAATGAGAGAGGAAATCCGCACCGAGGATTGGCAATGTGATGTCAGTAACGAGAAACTTCCAATTAAATTTGCTGTTTCTAAGCGATGATTTGAGGTTCTCGTAAACATAAGAGGGTATCGCAGATCCGTTGGCAGCTACCAGGAGGAAGTCGGCAGACTTAGACAGACTACGTCGTGTCCTGAAGAGTTCCCTTGGTAAAAGAGAATGACAAGCACCCATGTCTACCAAAAATCGCACTCCCCTTTCTGCATCATGTAAAAAGTAAAGATTACAAACCACGGGAGGCCACCGCCACGAGTGATGGCTTACTTACACGTTTTTTGGCCACTGAAAATCCTTGGCACATTCTTCGTGGCAGCCCCGAATCTGGATTGTTAGTAGCAAGTCTGCAGCCGATGGGCGGCAGTAGGTGGCTGTAGAAGTCGTTGGTTGGGGCGCGAGCGAGTGATGGGTGATGGGTGGCTTTGTCGCCGCTCTGACACGTCACGGGGTAGTCGTGTGTTTCCTCCGGCCTTCACGTCAGCTTCAGTTGACATTGAATAGGTGTCCTCTTCGTCAGGAGTGGAGGCATTAATGGAGGTCTTGAAGGTCGGGAAGTGGCTGTCCATAAGGGCGTTGGCTTTGGGCATCAAGTCCTTTATGGGTAAACTATCGACATCGTGGCAGCGTGTACAGGTTCTGGTAAACGGCATACCCAAAGGGCACGAAGTAGGTTCACCTCACGAGGAGAGCGGTCTGCAGCAAGTTGCAGGCAAGCGATACTGGTCATTTCCATGAGGGTGAGCGAAGCCATTTGGTCCCCCAACGGTTTTTGAGGGAGCTGAAAAAGCTGTGCTATACGGGTGGCTGGCGACGGTAGAAGGTAGGTTTTGAGGGCGTCATACGCTATTGGGGTGTCTTCTTGTTCATAAAGCCCGTCGGAGATTTCCGGGAAAGTGTCCTCGGTTATGGCCGTGAGAACATAATCTGCTTTGGTGGTTGACCGAATCACGCTCTTGATGCGGAACTGGACTTCTGTGTGCTGAAACGAAGCAAACGCCTCTCCGCTGGCGAACGACGAAAGTTTCAATGGGGCTGTGCCAACTTCCGTGAAGTCCGCCATAGTAACAGTGAGGGGGGGGAAGGCGGGAGGAGCGAGTCGACTTCCGGGGTCACCATTGTGACGGGCCAAGAGTAGTTTGGGACTCAAAGGCGAGATGAAAGCAACTGAGTAACTTTATTACGACACATCGAGTATATATCCACACTAGGTCCCGGTAAGAAGGTCACAAAATACAGACATACTATTTCTTGTCAAACCCGCAACCGGTTCTGTTAACAGTTAACAATGAAATATACAGACAGGTTAAAACAAGTTACTGTCAGTGCGAGGGGAGAGCAAAGACACAAAGGATAATATATACAAAAAAGAGATATGTTGTTATTATGTACGCTTCTGTGACACACGGGTGGTACAATGCTAAAACCATCTCCATCTACCACTCACCATGATCTCATTCACATATGGTACCCGAGTAATCTCTCTTATAGTTGCATTTCTAATCCTGTCAGGCAATTTAACTCCCAGTTTTCTTCTGAAGTCTTTGTTCTCAAATCTAAAAGTTCAATTGGATATTGTTTCATTGTCATACTACGACTCATGTCCATATTGTAAAACCGATCTCATTATATGTAATTTCAGGCGATTTGATTTCCAAATTTAACTTAACCTAGCCATGGTCTCAATTTCTTTTTTCCAATCTTTCATTAAACTCTAATTCTAAATACCCTGTGTATTAGAGATCATAATTCCTGAATATTTAAATGATGCTAACTCATAAATCTTTTCTCTTTCTAATGATAGTTTATCTTCCATTTCATATTCCATGCTCATCATCTCCGTCTTTTTTCTAATTATCTTGAGCCTAACCTTATGTTATATTTGATGAATTACCTTATGTTATATTTGATGCATTACTTTATGTTATATTTCATGCATTCTGGTAAGCAAGGATGGCAAATCCTCTGGTGCTCTTCTAATTAGGACAGTGTCATCTGCTTACTCTAGGTCAATTAATTTCCTATTACCATTAAAATATATGCCTTCTCCCTCCCTAACAGTTATATGCATTAAAAATCCATGAGAAGTGTAAACAACTATCAAAGTTTTTTTCATAGTCCACAACTGTCATAAAAAGTGGATTTTTATATTCTACACATTGCTGTACAATATATCTTGAAATTAAAATTTGGTCAGTGCAACTTCTACCTTTTCTAAATCCATTTTGTTCATGTCCTAGGTTTTCATCAATCTTTCTCTCAAGTCTCATTAGAATAAGTACAATAAATATTTTCATGTCGACTGACGAAAGTGTAATGCCTCTGTAATTATTGCAATTAGTCTGATATTTTTTTTTACCGTTTTCACCAAAACTCCATTTGTCCTTCATACACTTGACAACACTGAGATTACCAAACAATTCTTCTTCGCCCAAGGCGGTTACTGCACTGTAATTGTTCAGTGGCCACATCTCTCTTGGTAAGAGTATAAGATGCTCTTTAGCTACGGTAAGCATCTCCTCTAGAAGGACACTCCAAAATCAAACCATTGTTCTCTAGTCAGCCTCTGTACCATGGTCTTCCACTCTCTTTGGCTAGAATTCTCCTTGCTTGAGGGTATGCTCGACCACACTTTCCTATCTTATTTCTCTTCCTCCGGTTTTGTCAGTGTTTTTATAGTTTTTACAGGAGATATTCATGTTAATGTTATTACTCTTTAAAAATTTTTGTTTTTTATTGCTTCCTTTCCTCACTGGGCTGTTTTCCCTGTTGGAGCCCCTGGAATTATAGCGTCCTGCTTTTCCAACTAGGGTTGTAGCTTGCCAAATAATAATAATAATAATAATATTATTGTAGACGTTAATAGATTGTAAAGAAGTGATGCATATTATGAGGATCTAATAGCTGGTCATTCTCCACAAGAAAAGCTTAAAAAATATTTACAGGCAGATGAAAGAATACGGAGAATAGTATCTAATTATGACACAAGAGAACCACTAGAATATCTTCGAGGCATTACTCTCAATTTCGAACTGAATAAACATTCTATAGTTTGCCGTAATCAGCCGATTTGCAAAGCATAAAAGGTAGTCTCGAAGAGCTTACAAATGTAAACAATGGAAAAGATGTTTATTCTCTATATTTTTATTTGTGAATATTACAATAATCTTTACTGGATAGGAAAACATCAGTGTTGCTGAAATTCTACTTATTTCAAATACTTTCTGGCCACGGTACATATATAAAAACTTGAATTAAGAAAAAAATTAAAGAGTGATGAAAACATATACTATAGATTATTGTATTTACTTTAGGGAATTTCAACTATCACTGGGGCTTGGTACCAAACGCCCACGATGCCCGAGGGATTACTGCGTATTATGTATGTATGTATGTATATATATATATATATATATATATATATATATATATATATATATATATATATATATATATATATATATATATATATATATATATATATATATATATATATGTATAGATATGAAGTCATACACAAATATCAAATGCTGCTAAAGGGCATAAGAAAAAGACAAGTCCACCGAAGAAGCCTCATCTTTAATCCAATTTCACTCTTCATTTCCATTACTCATTAATCCTTATTCGTTGTTCATTGCCCACTATGCCTTTCTCATTATTCATAATGCATAAATCATAACCCATTGAACATGATTAATTTATTGCAATCGTAATGCAAAATTCATTACTCGTAATTTATGGCTACTCACTAATAAGTTACTAATGAATTTCCAGCTCCCCTTACTGTCTTAAACTATTGGCTTTTGAAACTTTATATGACATTCATTATCTCTTATTAGCGTTTAATCTATTAACTTTACTTGGTTTTCTTTTATATTCTTCTCACTTCTTCCTCAACGATTTAAATTAAATCAATGTATAATTCAGAACCTACTAAAAAGAAATCTGTTTTGTAGTAACATAGATAATCAGACCAATCTCAGGCTATTTATTTGTTTTTAATTTATTTATATTAGAAACATAAAACCCTTTGATTGATATGAATATATGTGCTTTCAACCATAACAACAAATGCAGCCGTTTCTAGTCCACTTCATGACAAAGGCCTCATGTCAGGGATATGGCCAGTTTTCATCACAATGCTGGCCAGTGCAGAATGATAATGATGGGAGACTTTAGTCTAATAGTTCACAGCAAACCAACATAATATGGGTGACCCTACCTAGTACAGATCTGCTGATCATGGACATACACAAACCCTTTCACCATGATAAGGTATCCCCACTCAGAAAGGGATTTGCTTACTTTATTGTATGATAAAGTGAAAACCGGGTTCTTTTCACCCACACAAACACACACACTATTTTGTACACACACACAAACACACACACACACACACATATATATATATATATATATATATATATATATATATATATATATATATATATATATATAGGTATACTGTATATATATGTATATATACACATATACATATAGTATACATAATTAAATTGAAAAAAATATAAATACTATTATACAATCGAATATTGTCAAAATCAGCTTCAAAATATCTAATTTTCTGAGTTTTAAAAAATAGATGGAGTTATTACTCATTTACGTGGAAGGGAATCAAAACATAATTAGTGCATGTAGGGAAATATATTAAGTGTTTAATAAACTTGAGATGATTTCTGATTGATGCTGCACGAACATATAATCTTTTGGTAATTATGTTCTGTATATTTATTTTATTAGTGAGTTTCTTTTGTTTTTCAAAATTTTAAACCTGAATTCGACTTGTTATAATAATTACTTCTAATAATTTTTGGATTATTACTTTTTTATATATAATCCGAACTCTATTTCTATATAATTCAGTATTTATTATATAATTTTATTTCTAATAATTACATGTTTATATACAAGTTCAATTTCATACATTCTATGGTTAATTAAAGTTGATTACAATGTAAAAATTCTAAATTAATATATAATCTAATATTCTGATGGAATATAATGCATCATAAGAAATCGCTCATACAAACTAGGAATATATTTAATCAGAAAGATTTCAACTTTTAGAAATTATTTTTGGGATGTGGGATTTTATCCGTAAAAGAAATTTAAGAAAATATCCATTGATTTTTTCGGTGGAGAAATAATTGAAATCAGCCAATTGCTTTCCTGGTGTGATTAACTTTCTGCTTGGTAATGCTAATAAAAGTGCAAGATTAACTCTGAGAGAGAGAGAGAGAGAGAGAGAGAGAGAGAGAGAGAGAGAGAGAGAGAGAGAGAGAGAGAGAGAGAGAGAGAGAGAGAGTTATAAGGATTTTGTATGTTTCAAAGACTTTTAGTCCATCCGTGGAGACTATGGTAAAGCGATTCAGTTTAAACGATTAGAGAATTTTTATGATCTTGTCTACCTTATTCCTGAACTCTTTTACCGTGTCACTGTTCACTACATCCGCTGGAAGTCTATTGATTGGTGTTGTATATCTTCAAGTCCAATTTGTATCCGTTACCTTCGGACTTATTTGTGCTTAGCGTGAATAGATTGTTATAATCTATATTTGTTATTCCTTTAAGAAAAAGAGAGAAACTAAATATTTTTCTATCGATCAGTAAAGCTTGCTAGAGAGAGAGAGAGAGAGAGAGAGAGAGAGAGAGAGAGAGAGAGAGAGAGAGAGAGAGAGAGAGAGAGAGAGAGAGAGAGAGATGAAGTTACGGAATAATGAAGTAAATCTTGATTAAAGGGTGCTTGTGGTTTATAAGTTCGGCTCATTTCAGAAAAAAGTTTCGCAATTATTTTAAAATGTTTACTGTAATCACAGCAAGAATTTTTTAAAAGGCTCACCTTAAACATCCAGAGGCTCTCGAGTTTAGTTTTATCTCTTGAAAGAATATGTACCATATACATGCCGTGCATATCCCATTGGGAATGGAATCTACACAATATTCTTAATAGTGAAATATGCTCTCTCTCTCTCTCTCTCTCTCTCTCTCTCTCTCTCTCTCTCTCTCTCTCTCTCTCTCTCTCTCTCTCTCATACACACTAACAAAAACATTCAAACTACAACGTTCCTGCATTTGTCAGTTTCCGTAGTTATTTCTTTGCATTTCAAACTACAATGTCATTATAGTGAAAGCATTATAGATTTACAAATATTATAGTGATAGTAATGTCTCCTGTAATTTAAACACTGTACTCCATCATAATCAAGCCAGCGGAAATTCTGTTTGTATTGATTCAATAAGATTGTGACCTTTAACTCATTAGAGATGGCATCGTTTAATTATTAATGCAGTGCAAGCATGTTAGCAAATGAAATATACATATTCACTTATACTTCAGAAGTTAAGGGTATAGACATTAATTTTAAACTCATCTATTTTTTTGGGTGTAAAAAAAAAATGAAAACAAATTTACTGGAACTATATAGATTTGTAAATTTTGTTTTAATGATTTTTAAAATTATTTTGTATCAAACCTAAGATTAAAGTTTTTTAGGTTTATTGTTAACATTCACGCAATAGTTATCAGATACGAAACCTCGATGCAAATAAAACCTCAAAGTAAATAACAGAAAATTTTAAAATTCCTTCTCAAAAGATAAATTTCCTTTATCAACTTATAATATGAAAGACTGAGCCTCGACGGGTACGGATGAGAGCGAGTGAGTGAGTAATGTTTTTAATAGAAGTCCTTTTTTTTTAAGTTTACAGGCTGAAGCAACTGGTTTTCTCACTTGCTGCAAATCCTGACAAGGCAATGACGTTCTAAGATGGTCTTTATATAATACTTTTTTCTCAGATTGAATTTGCATCTTTATAGTATACTAGTATACGCGACCCGATAAAAGCTCTCTCTCTCTCTCTCTCTCTCTCTCTCTCTCTCTCTCTCTCTCTCTCTCTCTCTCTCTCTCTCTCTCTCTCTCAGACACACACGCATATACACACAGATTCAACCCTTCCCATACCTCCCCCTTTCCTCTCGGGGTACTCCCCTCTCAGCAGGGTATGACTACTCCCTAGGAACGCCTGACAATGCCGCTGAGTGCGACCGGAAAGAAATATATTGGTAATAGGAAATTAGCTGACGAAGTATGTTGATGACAATGTCCTTATTAGCAGAACACCACAAGATTGGCAAAGCTTGCTCACTAAAATATAAGAAATATCACAGGAGGTTTGTCTCAATATAGTTAATTAGAAGAAAGACAGATATGATGACAACGGATTAGGCAATGGAAGATGAAATATCATGGGAAAGAGAAAGGATTAATGAGGTAGAATCATTCAAATATTTAGAAACTATGACCTCTAAGACAGGGTCTTTAGAATTTGAGTTTAATGAAAGAATTAAAAAACGAACAGATTTTGTAAATTTGAGAACAAGGCCTTCAAAAGAATATTGGGAGATAGATGGCAGGACAGGTTTAGAAATGAAACTATAATACAGGTTACTAAAATTACTTTAGTGCCCTATGTGGATGATATCAAGGGGAGGGGTAAATGGAGATGGTTTGGGCATGC
>NC_090757.1:56388054-56395554 GCF_036898095.1 Palaemon carinicauda | reverse complement strand
CGGGATCATTTGTAGTCGAATCATTGATTCTTTATTCACTTTTAGTCAACAAAATATCGATTGCTGCAGATGTTTAGCATGATATTTTAACTGAACACGTGGCACCACAACTAGATGATCTCCAACCAACCCTCCTTTTCCAGAAAGGCGGTGCACCACTACATTAGGGACTGCATGTCATTGCTTACTAAATCAAACATCTCCAAACAGGTTCTGGTAGCGTATTAGAAACGTCTGCAACCTCACCATCCTTGTGTGCTAGTGATGGTGGATATGGGTGATCTTATAGATCTACCTATAGAGTTATCAGCAGCCATTGCCTGGCCTTCCTTGGTCTTAACTTGATGGAGAGTGATCTTGGGCACTGATCACATGTATATACGATCATTCTCTTCACTCTTTAGAGTAATGTCCTGTTCCTTACCTATGCCATTCATGGGTGACATTTAAACCTTTTAAACAGGTGGACTGGAAAGGATGGCCCTATTACCTGTCCACCTCATTCACCAGATATCACTCCCGTGGGTTTCTTTCTATGAGGTTATTTCAAAGATAACGGGTATCGGGACCTCATTGATTTCAAGGAAAATATCATTAATGCCAATGCCACCTTTGATGAGGCTATGCTGTAGATAATAGGCCAAGAAATCAACTACTGTATTGATGTGCTTCGTGTAACTAATGGTGTTTATATAGAGGTGTATTGAACGGTGCCAAAAAACTTTAATATCTACTCCTCATTATGTAATAATTTCCACCCATTTTTCTGTTTATTTCCGTTTGTAATATATTTATTAAAATTTATTGAGACTATGGACACCTGTTATATATATATATATATATATATATATATATATATATATATATATATATATATATATATACATATTTATATTATATTTATATAAATAGATATATATGTGTATATATATATATATATATATATATATATATATATATATATATATATTTATATATATATATAATCGATGTGTATATAGTTGTATCTGTGCAGAAATATAATCATAATTTTATATATACAAAAGTGGAAGGACTTCTCTTAGGCTTTTGTTCTGCAATGTATTAGTGACGGCTGATTGTAATGATGATGATTGTATATAGAAAGATTGATAAATGTGTTAAACTACTCGAACACACTACACAATTCACGTGTGTGTAAAAATTATAGCATACATTTCTAATGCTTCTTTCATTTAATTTATTTCTCATTGTTATTGTTTAAGTTTTCTCCTTCTTTCTCTTAACTTGTATTAATTGAATATTTTTCTTTATTGCCTATTATTTTCGAATCTTTCCAAATGACTAAAATATCCCAAAACACCGGGATAAGTCATATTGCCTCTTTTATTGTTTTTCACAACTTTCATTGTTTACATAGTTATTTGGTTTTAATTAATATTGTCTTGTAATTGCTTGTGGACGACATTCCTCTACTGCTTCAACTTAACTTCTATCATATGCTAGATCCCCAACTGATTCTCCCCAAAGGAGATTTAGCTCAGTAATCCATTTTAAAATTCCGAAAAACCGCTGCCACATACACAGTGAATTTCTTTTTCTTTATCAAGTACATTGTTCTCTCCAATTTTCATCTCTTCTGTAGTTAACCCTTCCTTTCCTCAAACCATCATCAGTATGCTAACCTTATGCAAATTAACTGCTTCGAATAATACATCTGAAGTTCTGACAGTCATTGCTCCAAGCATTTATTTCATACCTTCATATCTCTCTGTGCATTCCATTTTTCCTTTGTCCATCTTCCTCTATTAATATACATGACCTTTGTCTTGGTCTTGTAATTCAACCCAAAATATCTTAGTTGTAACTTCAATAAAAAAAAATTTGTGTTATCCCACCATCATATGGGATAAGTAACAAGCACTCCGACTCAGTGATCATGTTATAGAATTTTACAAACTCTTCATACCCACCTCCTGGCTAGTACAGTGGTAACGCGTTCCCAAGGCATTCGCGTTGCATCAGATCAATCCCAGCCCGGGACTGAGTTAAAATATTTACCGGGAAGGCCACTGCTGTGGTTGGGCACCACAATAGGGTTTGGGCTTGCCCGGCTGACGTTTTGATGACCATCTATTCCGATGAAACTGGAACTGGAACTGGAACCAGACACCTTTAATTTTACTTTCATTGTATCGTTTTTCAGAAATTCACTTCCACTCACGTTATCATTATCATTCAAATCTAAACCATTGCCTCTTTTACACCAAAGATCTAAAAGATGCTGATTCTTTATATCATCGTTGTTCTTACGATAATATCTACTCTCTCTCTCTCTCTCTCTCTCTCTCTCTCTCTCTCTCTCTCTCTCTCTCTCTCTCTCTCTCTCTCTCTCTCTCTCTGGAAAATTTTAAGAGAAACATTTTGCACTCTATATCATCATTGTAATTAAGATAATTCTCTCTCTCTCTCTCTCTCTCTCTCTCTCTCTCTCTCTCTCTCTCTCTCTCTCTCTCTCTCTCTCTCTCTCTCACTGGAAAGCTTCATGAGATGTAAACATATATCACATTATTTATATCATCAATGTATTCAAGATATCTCTCTCTCTCTCTCTCTCTCTCTCTCTCTCTCTCTCTCTCTCTCTCTCTCTCTCTCTCTCTCTCTCTCTTAATGGAAAGGTTCATGAGATGTAAACATATTTTACAATCTTTATATCATCAATGTATTCAAGATAATCTCTCTCTCTCTCTCTCTCTCTCTCTCCTCTCTCTCTCTCTCTCTCTCTCTCTCTCTCTCTCTCTCTCTCTCTAAATCCAGAAGAAGCAGCAGCATCCTCGTATAAAACTCTTGCATTAAAGGTGACATAGTCATCAAAGAGATGAGACGACCCACAAAAAGAGCAATTCTCACTCATGAAACCCAACGATCGTCCGCCGATGGTTTCATAACTACTAAGATATGCGAGACTGACTTGTCACGAATTGCAGATAAAGATGCACAAATGCTCACCCAAAAAATTTGCATTTTCTTATTTTGGAATAACCGTAAACATTATGGACATAAAACTATTTTCTCACTTATACCTTATCATTTTCTAACCTGAGTATAGTCACATTTGCCAAAGAAAACGTATAAAAAAAATTCGGGTAAAGTTGATTATGAGACCTAAGCATGAAGTTTTCCAGGGCATAATATACTGTCATGAGCGGTGTATGCGATTTTCCTTTGCTTTTTTCAACACACGAACAATACGGGAAAAGTGACTTATGTTATCATCATGGGCAGTTATGTACCTTTTTCTGCTCTTTTAATAGGGTGTGGCGTGAGTTATACATTATTTTTATATAATAAATGGTTATTATTATTATTATTATTATTATTATTAGAACGAGTAGTGTACTATTTTAGCTCAGATATAGGTTTTTTCGTGATATAACTTGTATATTGATGGAGTGGTGAGAGAGGTGAATGCTCGAGTGCTTGGACGAGGATTAAAACTGGTAGACGAGAATGACCATGAATGGGAGGTAAATCAGTTGTTGTTTGCGGATGATACTGTACTGGTTGCAGACACAGAAGAGAAGCTTGACCGACTAGTAACAGAATTTGGAAGGGTGTGTGAGAGAAGGAAGTTTAGAGTTAATGTGGGTAAGAGTAAGGTTATGAGATGTACGAGAAGGGAAGGTGGTGCTAGGTTGAATGTCATGTTGAATGGAGAGTTACTTGAGGAGGTGGATCAGTTTAAGTACCTGGGGTCTGTTGTTGCAGCAAATGGTGGAGTGGAAGCAGATGTACGTCAGAGAGTGAATGAAGATTGCAAAGTGTTGGGGGTAGTTAAGGGAGTAGTAAAAAATAGAGGGTTGGGCATGAATGTAAAGAGAGTTCTATATGAGAAAGTGATTGTACCAACTGTGATGTATGGATCGGAGTTGTGGGGAATGAAAGTGACGGAGAGACAGAAATTGAATGTGTTTGAGATGAAGTGTCTAAGGAGTATGGCTGGTGTATCTCGAGTAGATAGGGTTAGGAACGAAGTGGTGAGGGTGAGAACGGGTGTAAGAAATGAGCTAGCAGCTAGAGTGGATATGAATGTGTTGAGGTGGTTTGGCCATGTTGAGAGAATGGAAAATGGCTGTCTGCTAAAGAAGGTGATGAATGCAAGAGTTGATGGGAGAAGTTCAAGAGGAAGGCCAAGGTTTGGGTGGATGGATGGAGTGAAGAAAGCTCTGGGTGATAGGGGGATAGATGTGAGAGAGGCAAGAGAGCATGCTAGAAATAGGAATGATTAGCGAACGATTGTGACGCAGTTCCGGTAGGCCCTGCTGCTTCCTCCGGTGCCTTAAATGACCGCGGAGGTAGCAGCAGTAGGGGATTCAGCATTATGAAGCTTCATCTTTGGTGGATAACGGGGGAGGGTGGGCTGTGGCACCCTAGCAGTACCAGCTGAACTCGGTTGAGTCCCTTGTCAGGCTGGGAAGAACGTAGAGAGTAGATGTCCCCTTTTTGTTTTGTTTCATTTGTTGATGTCGGCTACCCCCCAAAATTGGAGGAAGTTCCTTGGTATATATATATATATATATATATATATATATATAATATATATATATATATATATATATATAGATAGATATATATATACCTATATATATCTATATATATATACATATATATTTTATATATATATATATATATATATATATATATATATATATATATATATATATTCATACACAATAGCATTTAGGAAATCGTTGAAGATTAGATCATTCACACACACACACACACACACACACACACACACATATATATATATATATATATATACATATATATGTATATATATAAGAATAGATAGATAGGTAGATATGCACATACCTATGCATATATACTGATATATATATAAATAAATAATTTTGAAACATTCATAAATGTACCGAAATTGTAATAATTGTTTTTCCATGTTTTTGATATTTTTATTAATGGTTCTGATCTTTATTTCAATAGTTTTAGAGATTGATGCTTCTCGTCTTCCTTTAACGCGACCAAAAGGCCTAGTGGAATACTGAAATGCATTCTAACTATCCCTTCCTACCTCGACCTAACTTAGAATGTTGGGTCTTTAAGGGGTCCTTTCACCAAAACATTTTCCCGGACGACTAAGCTGCCATCTCAGAGCTTGCTCAGAGCGTGACTAAGTCGCTGCAAGTTGCACTTTATCGAGGGTTGACAGTGGGTTGGTCTTGCATTGGTCTTCCCTGGTTGCATATGGTTGAGGAGTGATTGTCGCCTCGAAAAAAAGATCATAGCTCTGTTTTTTATGTCAATTTCCGAGCTTTGTCGTAGGGATTTTGCCATTCGTGGTGGGCGGTTGTGATTATTCAAGATCTTGGAAATGACATCTCCAAACTGGGATAACCATAAGGAGTGCTTCTCACGCCTTTTGGGAATTCATAGTAATGTTGTTTTGGAGAAAGTATATATTTCATGTTTCAAACTGTTTTTATAACGAAGACCATGTTTGTATTGTTAAAAAGTCCTTATATAATTTATTTAAGCAAGCGCGTCCGGTCCCGTACGCTACCCACCCATTTGATTTTCCTCAAAGATTCCAGGGAAATATATTTATCTGCGTATCCCATATACAGTATATGACGGAATTCTATAAATGTTGATATTTTGTAAAAAGATTATTGATTTAAATCAATATAATTTTTCACAATATTCATTTATTCGTTTTATTACACTTGGGTTTACATCCCTTCGAATTTACCTTTTATTCTCCCTCATCCCCGACGCTGGTGTAATTTTCAGTCAGGTCCTCCACTTCATTTTGTGTAATATATATGTAAATGATGTCAAAGCGTTTCCGATCTCGGTCAGGGTCTCATCCTCTGGGAAATTTCATGGTGCCTTTTCCCTTCCAGTAATTGTTCAAAGCAGTATTATCCGTAGCAGTAACTCTCAGGCTTTGCATTAAGAATGAACCAACTCTTTAGCTTAAGAGAGATGGGAGCAAAGGATTGCAGGAAACCTTCTGAGCTTACGTTTTGGTCCAGTGGAATTCTTTGAAAAATCCATGGCGATGTATACAGGTTTTTAAAGAAGCTTAGTTTTATTGGTTATTTCCAGCATAACGTCTATTCGTAATTCATGTTCTATTTTATTCTGCAAAACACATTCTGACCGTCTCTTCTTCAATTGCACGAAAAACTGGCTTATTAAGAAAATCTTCTAAAATTTTGGGTGATCAGTCTATTGTGAAGAAGTGCTTTAATTCTTTCATTTTACCTTGTTTCCAGTATTGCTCTCCTGTCTGGTCTTCAGCTGTTGACTCTCATCTTAATTTGTTTGACAAGAACTATAATCTCTGGCACCGTCTCTCAGTTAGTTCGTTATGTAAGTTGCATCAGAGTTCTCATAAATCTGGCCAACCTTTGCATTCACATCTTCTCGGACAGTACAATCCTATTACTAATACTAAGTATGCAGTTAAATCTAATAGTCAGGCCTTCTCCATCATGAAGCTCAGTATTACACAATATTCCAGAAGTTTTATTCCAGCTGTGACCAAGTTGTGTAATAATCTTCCTAACCGGGTAGTTGAATCGGTAAAACCTTAAAAATTCAAACTTGCAGATAATGTTTTTATATTGAACAGGCTGACATAAGTCTCTTTTTCTAGTTTCTGATGATATTCGATCTTTCAAGATAGCCTTGTTAATCAATATATTAAGCAGATTCGAAATAATGGTAGAAGTTGAGCAACATCACCTCTGGTGTCTGAGAAATGTCTCCACAAAAGCAAATGATCATTCGGGAGGAAACGGGTCAAGTTTCTCCAATGCAGCAACACGTTTTCTTTTATATGCCAGGGACCCATTCTCCCGAAGGTTCCTGTCGGACTCTAGAATGTCCAAGACTAATATCAAACAAAACATACGCTTGGCCAGTGCAGTGGTGACGTAGGAAAAGTTATGAGAAATATCCAGAAATTCATGTTCTAGATTACAATGACACCATCTAGTTACAAATTATTACAGAACGTGTCTTTCTCATTTTTCATAAAAAATGGATTTTGATCTTTTTTTCCCAGTGGTGGTATATGCCTATCCTATATAGAAAATTATTATTATTTTCTTTTTTAAATAACTTTTATGAAAGAAGGGATAATATTCTGATACTTTGATTAAAAAAAAAAAGTTTTTTTTTCGGTCATGTAATAAGGATTATCATATATAGAAAATTATTATTATCTTTTTTCTTAAATAATTTTTATGAAAAGATGGATCAAAATTGATAATTTTATTTATAAAAAGTTTTGTTTTGGCTATGGTGTCTTATTATCCTTTATAGAATACTATTATTATTATTATTATTATTGTTGTTGTTGTTGTTGTTGTTGTTGTTGTTGTTGTTGTCTTTTTTAAATAACTTTTATGAAAAAAGGAAAAAAATTGTGATCCTTTTATTTAATTTTTTTTTCGGCGATGATGTATGATTAATCCTATATAGAAAATTATT
>NC_090757.1:56378054-56383054 GCF_036898095.1 Palaemon carinicauda | reverse complement strand
GCGCTATACATTACTGAAATATTATATAATTAGTATACTCCACCCGTCAAAAAGGACTGCTAAATATTTAGATAGATACACACAAATTCAAATATATATATCTCGAGGTACTTTCTCTTTAATGTAAACGGATATTCAGCATAAGAATGAAGACTCTTGTAAGAAGCAACGGGCTAAGAGCCAAGGGTTCTATTTCAGAGGTCTCACATATCTCTAAATGTTCCATGTTTTTCATTTGGCTCCCTTGAAATATGACATGGCTCCCTGGAGTACCATAAGGCTCACTATATCACCCGTAATGAACGTCACATAGTTTTATCTAGTTAATTAAGATTTAATATCTTTTGAGGTATACTTGAAGGCTGAAAATTGAAGGGAAAATGGTTGTGTATCATTACGTAAGAAGATGTTGTCGAGATATATAAAGCATTAATACTGGTTGAATAAAATGTTAAAGTGAAAGTCATTAAAAAAGATTGAAAAAAAAAGAAAAAAAAATGAAGTTGACTGAAGTCGATGTCGAAGGCATAGGATCTCAGAAGAAAGATACTTTAAAGGTTTCTTTTTTTTTCTTTAAGGTCAGGAATGTGTCTCGCCTTTTCTAACAACACTAAGTTAAGGATATCGAATTCTGGTTAAGACAAATATGAAAAAAGGTAAACGAATTATACTTAGGGGCCTATTGGAAACTTCTCTGCTTGGCGATCTGCCAGACTGGGGTTCGTGTCCCGCTCAAGCTCGATAGTTTCTTGTAGTGTCTGCAACCTTATCATCCTTTTGAGCGAAAGATAGTGATTTTATGAGGGGGTGGAGTCCTATAGGTCTATCTGCTTAGCCTGAGGAGTTACTGCCTGATCCTCATTGGTTCTAGCTGGAAGGAGTGGGGCTTTTTGACGCTGATCATATATACATATATATATATATACATACATTATATATATATATATATATATATATATATATATACATACTGTATATATATATATATATACACATACATACATACATACATATATATATACATATATATATATATATATATATATATATATATATATATATATATATATATAACGGATTTCGAGCGAAGCAAAAAATCTATTTTTGGGTGAGATAGCCATGGCAAGGAATGAGTCACCAAGGGTGGGAGGTGGGTATCACCGACAGGGGAGGCGGCAAGGGACCGGCACCAGGATAGTGAAAGAGACAGAAGGAGGGATGTAGGGGTACGGACACGGACCCCAAGACATACCACCTGAGTGGGTGTACCCATGATAGAGGCTAGCCCTATCACCCAGAGGCGGGGGCCGCAGACGGCTGGGAGCCAGGGTAGCCCAAGGGAGGGCTAGGGAACACCCAAGAGGGGGAAGAACCCCTGCGGACAAAACGCATCTAGTGGCTAACCCCATAGGACACTATGAAGGGTATATGTACCAGAGCGGACTGCACACAGGAGCTCAAGGTAGCCCTATCACTCCACCCTAAGGAGGAGTTGTAGGACAGGGGACAGATGGGTATAGACTAACCTAAGTATAGGCTAGGCCTTACAAGAGATAGGAGGGGAGGGGAGAAGAAGAAGGGTCTTCTATGGAGGAGGCTCTGTACCAAAGCGGCCACCAAGGAAGGGAGGACGCTCCCTAGCCTAAGGTAAGGCAGCCTGTCTGAGAACGGTGCATGGGTATCGTTTCAGCAAGGCACAGAACTAACTCCCCCCAAGCCTAGCCTAGAGCAGGGATGTTACACCCTGAACTAGGAAGGATGGAAGACGTATCGCTATTGCAGGAAAGGTCTGAAACCTAGCCCCAGCAATAGAGGAAGGACATGCCGTTCCTCATTCGTGGACACAACCCTAAGGGGGGATCATTCCCTTAGGGAGGACAGAGAAGCGATAGATACTCTGATATGAGCTTGATCCCCTTACGTGGTAGGGGGAGCAAGGCTACACAGAGGGGATGCCCTAAGGCAGGGGGTGAAGGAAGCATATAGGGGTCCTACATGTAGGTTAGGTTAGAAAGGCACACTATCTAACCTATCCCCTATATGGTCCCTGAAGGCGAAAACACTTGCATCACAGTCAACAGTATCGTAAAATAAAGCCACTATCTTCATAACTAAACCTAGGATCACTGAAATATATCATGCATGAACACTGATGTTAGGCGCTCTGGCCTAGGGGCTAGACTAGCGAACTGGTATGGGGTCAGATGATGACCGATAACAAGGCGTCAAAACACGATATATAAAGTTCCTAGCTATGAAGACTAAATAACTAATAGTATCGATTAGTTAATGAGGCTGGAAAACGCTGTTGAGGCTAGCTAAATAAGGCATGCAAAACAACAGCGACGCCATAAAATGGTGGGTCCGGTCGAGGCACAGCTCTGCCACAAAACATAAAATATCTCGAAAAGTAAAAGTTACTTTACGGTCAGAGCTTATTTAAACAATACTGGAACCTTGTACTCAACTTTCCAGAAGAAGGCAAGGCCGAGGGTAGAGACATGGCTAAGATGCAAGTCGATAAGATACGCACAGGGAAAAATCCGACTAGTAAGGCAAGCTACTAAGCGAAGGATGAGGACGGACGTGACGTCATTTAGCAATGGCGCCCGTTTGTTTACGTCTCGAGTACCAAAAGTAGCCACGAACGAGATTAGCTGTGGAACGGCTCCCCAGCTATTCTCCGCCCCTACACATCGAAGTGTTAACTCTATGTGGGGTGTAGATAGCTATGTGGCGCGTTAATACATGCGTCCCCTGTTGATATATGATGTCTTAAAGGGAAACCTTTAGGATACTCTCTCCAGAAGTTAGAATTCTGTGATAACCTGTGGTTAAATTCTCTGGGAATATTTAGTAGTTATATACCCAAGGAAGCTACCAAAAAGGAACCTTCCATCAGGACGCCATGGCTTGAGCCATCATGACGCCATGGCTTGAGCCCAAAAATATATATATATATATAATGTGTGTATATGTATGGCCAGTGTCTAAACCTCAGCTAACAAGGCAATGCCTTAGAGTCTGAAGTATTGTCCTGCTAGGTACGGCATTGGCATTGTCCTTTGCCTCTGCCATTCATGTGCGACTTTTAAAACCTTAATTGAGAAACAGGTCTCTAATGAGAAGCAGAAATCCTAAGTAATTAACCAGAGGCTCTTAGAAATACTAAGGATAATAAAAATGGGCTCCAATCAGAGCATCATGAATAAGATGTCCTATCAATCGGACATATTGAATGGATGACATCTTGCTTCAGGAAATTATTGCACTGTTGCCAGCGAATAGTCTTTTTGTTTGCTGGGTGCGTTCTCATTGAACCATGTTGTAAGTGCTAATCGAATGCTGCTGTTTTTTGTCGTATTTGTGGCAATATATATATATATATATATATATATATATATATATATATATATATATATATATATATATATATATGTGTGTGTGTGTGTGTGTGATTAGCCGTTACTAGTCCACTGTAGAAGATATCACTGTTGGTCTTTCTGTGCCAGTCCACACCCGCAAACTTTCTTAGTTTGTCAGTCCATCGTCTTCTCTTACTGCCTCTGTTTCTTTTACAATCTCTAGGGACCAATGCTGTTATTCTTTAATTTCCATCTATTGCCTGCCATTCTCATTATATGTCCCCCCGTTCATTCCTTTTTATTATATGTTTTTAGGATATCCTCTACTTTAGTTTGCTCGCGTATCCATGTTGCTCTTTTTCGGTCTCTCAGTGTTATTCCCATCATTATTTTTTCATAGCTCTTTGAGTTGTAACGAGCTCTTGTTCTAAGGCTATAGCAAGACTTCAAGTTTCAGATTCATAAGTTATTAATACGGGTAGGACCATTTGATTAATTTTTTTTTATTTTTTTTTATTTTATTTTATTTTATTTTTTTTTTTTTTTTGAGGTGGCATTTCAATTTAGATGATCTCATTTTGTTTGCCAAATGCTCTCCATTCTATGCTTATCCTTTTTTTTTTTTCTCAATTCTCGTGTCCTGGGGAAACACTCTGTCTGTCCTAAGTACGTATATTTATTAACAACATCTAGAGGCTCGTCTATAACTCTTATGTGTTCTCTCTGCATTTGCATTAAACATAATCTTAGTTTTACTCTTATTAATTTTCAGTCCTACATTTCTGCTTTTTCCATTCAAATCTTCTATCATCTTTTGTAATTCTTCCTATGATTCACTAAACTCAACTATGTCATCTGCAAATCCTAAGTTGTTAAGGTAGTCCTCATTAATACTAGTTCCTACATTTTCCCAATCTAAATTCGTAAGACCTTCTTCTAGGCTTGCTGTGAATAAATTTAGGAGAGGTGGTGACTCCCTGTCTAACTTCTTTTTCAATCGGATTTTTCTCTCAATCTTTATTTAGTTTTAGGATGGCTGTACTTCCTGCATAGATATCTTCAAATGTTCGAACAAAATATTCAATTTTTCCCTGTTTTCGAAGGGTTTTCATTACTGCTGATGTCTTGATAGAACCAAAAGCTCTTTCATATTCTATAAATGCCATACATAGTGGTTTGTCCTACTCTGTTGATTTTTACATTAGGTGGTTAATTGCATGGATATGGTCCGTTGTTGAATGCTCACTTCTACTCTCTTGGTTGATTAAGTTTATCTGTCTTTCTATTCGGCCTGATATGATCTTTGTAAATATTTTAGATATTACGGAGAATAAACTTATTGGGCGGTTATATATATATATATATATATATATATATATATATATATATATATATATGTATATATATATATGTATGTATGTATATAGAGCCAAACATTTACTCATTATATAGGGCACATGTATGCACAATTTGGTTGTGTATTTGTTTCGTAATAGATTATAAATGAAATAATTAAATAACTACCCCACCATTGTCTGAATATATCAACTAATTTTTGGAGTCCGTTTAGCATTCTGTGATTAACTAGCAATATTCGTTATATCAATGACGGTTTTATTTCCCTTCCGTTGTTGA